>NC_134455.1:53286086-53615252 GCF_047948215.1 Lycorma delicatula
CTTACGAAAATAATTTATTCGGAATTTATTATCGTTATTAACATTTCTAATACTATAAATATCTTTTTTCATTCGTTTGGAATAAATATTTGAAAAAAATTGTGAAAATTGAATGAAAGTGATCAAACGTGAATAATATAATTATTTTTACAAGAGAACACATATTAAATCATAATTTTCATTTCAAGTGCATAAAAAAAAGATTTGTAGACGCCCATAGATATAAAAATAAATGGGAAAGAAAGAAAGATAGAGATATTTCAGATGAGAAAAATGTTAAAATTTATTTTTAAAATTTACGAGAGTTATATTTTGTAGAAACTCGTAAACGGGATGGTGGATATTAATCAAACAGGCTGGTTTCTGTAATAATAGTAAAGAACGGCAATTACGCGGCAACGGATTCGCTGTACGCTTCCCGTGGGACCCTACGGACAGTGATAATTATTAAAATACAACGCTCATTGTTCCTTTCTCCGTACTCCTTGCCATCCCCCCATAGTAACGAATCTTATTGTAAATTATTCCCTTGTGGCGTGAAGGGAATCGTCAGTAGCAGTAGTGATAGTATTAACAGAATATTATAAAATCTAACTATTCAAATCGTACCGGTTTTGACAATAAAATATGTGCAGTAAAAAATATATTTCATTGTTATCAAAGCCAATTTGATTAAGTTCACTTTATAGTAACTGGATTGGTTTGCATACATTACTCATAAACTTTGCATTATTTCGTAAAAAAGTTGCAGAAAAGATAAAATAATATAAATTTGTTTAATAAATAAGCTTGTTACATTTTAATTAATAGATTGATTTATTTAGTTCATCCATGTCAGGTGTTAACTATTCTATGACTAAATGAAAACAAATGTAATACTATTTTCTAAACAGTTAAAAGCCGTAACATTTGCTTTACACAAATATTTCCGTTTTTAACTTGATGACGTATGTAAGTCATTTTAAAAAACACACCAGAGTTTCTTTATCAAATTGTATAAGTGTTCATTATACATCTACTCACTGAGGCGATCGAGTGAAGGTGTTCCTTGAAGAACTGAACATCACCTGTACATCGGTGCCCTTGGTTTGCTGATGTCAGGGTACCTGAGTCACACTATGAGACTCAGGGAAAAAACAATGAGAAACCAGTTCACTCCTCACTTTTCAATGTGAGATTCATAGAATCAGGTTGATTCTAAGAATGAATATACTTCAAACATTTTAAATAATAACAAATATATAATTCTGCTCTGGCATTCTTGAAGCAAAATCCATAATTTTTTTTTAAAAATCAGTTTTCTTAAAGCAATAAAAATATTTTAAATGAAAAATTGCTTACTATTTAAAATACACTATTTTTTTTAAAAATATAACCCATTTTTGCAGTGTAAATAAATTTCTATTTACATATTTTGAAATACAAATTTTTCCATTTGATGCTTTTGTAAGTTATTGTAAAGTCTTACCTTTCAAAACCCAGTAAATCTGAAGCGGATAAATTTTGTTAGAATTGATTTTGTTGGACATGTTAGGCAAAATTTGAGACATTATCCTGTTTAGGGCTACTCTGAAAATTACAGAATACAAAAAAGTAAATTATTGGATTGATTCAACTGAATGGTTTTTTTTATAATATAAATAAATAAACTGTTGCATACATGATACCATCGTGTTAATATTCTTCAAAAGGAGTTTTATTTTGCTTACATTTTCATGGCTAAGATTACCCATTAAATCTTTCATATTTCTGAATTTTTTTTAGAACGAATGTCGACTATATATCATTGATAAAAAATTAGGTTTTGAATATTTTTGAAGTATTTATTAAACCTACAGAGCCATTAAACCTAGTCATCAAATATGGATTCATGGTGAAGAAGTTAGCCTATAAGGCAAATTCATTAAAAAAAAAACATCGTGAAAAATCAAACGTGATGTTCATGAGTACGTAGAAACGGGGGGGATTGGTATATGAAATTTTTAATTTGGTTTTATTATACGACAGAAAAAATGGTACCTAAAATTTTACCAAAGAAAGTAATAATTTAAGTGGTTCGGAAAGACACAACTACCCAACAATATTGATCTTACTGTTTCAACTATGAGAATTAAATATTTTTTGATTATTTTTCTCCTTATAAGACGTTATTCCGGCCGGGATACATTTAATCATTTTTCACATGGGTCAAAGAATTCAAATACATAAAAGTAGATAATAAAAAAAAATATATATTTTTTCTATTTAAACAATTTTCTGTAGTCAAATTTTAAAAATTATTTTTCATTAAATGACACATACTTTATGAATATTATCTTCTCTTACAGGGATCGAGGTATAATACTATGGAACTAAAAATAGAATGAATAGTTTGACTAATGAAATATTAATTTTATTGCAAAAGTATATACGAGTAAGTACGGCATGAAGTGATTTTAAGCATATTTTTTGATATTGATGGACAAAATTCTACCTTAATTTATAACATTAAAAAAAATTCAAATATATTATATAGGACATAGTTTTATTACATATTACTTGATAAAATATTGTACATTTTTTCAGGTGAAAATTTTACAATTTTTTAAATTTTAGCCATAAACTGAATATTTTTCAGTATTTCTGTTTTCTTCTCTGGACTTCCAATACAGACAAACACTTATTTTATTACTTTATTATTATTATTATTACACTATTTTATATATATATATATATAATTTTAAAAAAATTAAAAATGTTAATACAATTATTACAGACAAAACGATTAAATAAAAGTTATACAATTAAAATACTATATATATGCTAGCATTTTAAAATATATGATTACTACTTTTGAATACTGACAGTAGATAGATAAATAAATAAATAATATTTCTACATTCTAATTAAATATTATGGAAAAATGGTTTTATAATATGTTAATATATAAAATATTATATATTCATTCAGGCGGAACAGTTTTAGAATTTTTCAAATTTGAGCCATTAGCTGAATATATTTCAGTATTCCTGTTTTCTTATACACAAATTAATCTTGTATACAAATAGAAATAAAAAACCTAGGAAGCATTAGGAAAGTTATAGGTTCTACAAAAGTTTAACTAGTGAATTAAGAAGTGTAATACAAAAAAACAAAAGAGAGATAAATAATTAAACGCGTAAGATTTAAAAGAAGATTATATTATACACTTATAATACGTAATATAATATATATATAATACCTCTTTTATAAAAATAAATATATAAGATTTAAAAATAATGTTTTTTCGTTTCACTGTTTTTTTTTTCTTCTGTAGTTCACTGCTCGGTAGAAATATGTTAAAATTGTAAAGTGGCATAAATACAGGAAAAGTAGAAATATTAAGAATTTCCAAGAGAAATGGTAAAGAATTATACAAGAAAAAATTTAGTTTGGAGATAGAAGAACGGAATTACAGCGATATAACACAAAACCTCATTATCATTCCATAGAAAGTCAGGTTGAGATTGAGAGGAAATGAAGTAGGAAGAGCAATTGTAAAATTAGAAATTATAGGAGTAATAAAGACGTGAAGGTAGGGAAATCTATTGGTACAGATGAAATATCAGTAGACATAATTATATATCTTTGTTAAGAAGGATTACAAGAACTTGAAAATGTGTAACAGAAATACATTAAGGGGATGTGACAGAAATAATTCACTAAAACAACTCTGATTTCAAATCTCCAAAAGCTTGGTACATTAAAGATCAGATTATGGGCCAGTGTGTGTAATTTTGAATTTAACAAAGATATTTTGCAAATTCTAAACAAAAAGCTGAATAAAATTGAAGAAAATAGTTACGGAAGAACGCTATGGGTTCAGGAATAAAAGGAGGATAGGAATGCAATTTGGTTAATAAGAAGCGTTTGTAGTATATATATAAAAGGAGATAAAGGATAAAGTATGTGTTTTACAAATATGGAAATTGCATTTGATGGGGTAAAATAGGGTAAACTGATGGAAATATTATGAAACCAAAAATTAGATCGAAAACGTAGGCTAAATAATAGAATTTTACCACAATTAAAAACCTTAAAAATCTAAGAGGTTTAAGTTGAATTGTTATATGTTGGAAGACGTATAAGGTGCCTTCTGTCACCAACTACGTTCTAATGCATTGAAAATATAATCAAGATTTTTCTTTAAGGGGACGAAATCAGTGTAGGAGGAACTACTTTCTACACTACATGCATAAATAGATACTATGATAACTATTTTTAGAAGATTAAAAAAGTGAAAATGAGATAAAAACAAGAAGTGGCAGTTATAGCTATTATATGATAACTACAATTTAGATTTGAAAAATCATCTTGTACGTTATATGTTTGAAGTGTATTTGTGCATTGATTTGAAAAATGACTATTCCAAAAACGAAAAGAAACAGGCATAGGAAGTGCTGGCGTGGTTGAAGAATATTAAATGGACAGACCAAGACAAAGATGAGGAGTATCGAAAGAGAAAAAGCGTAGTGGTTAATGGTAATGAAAATATTAATTTTAATCAGAAAAATTAATTCGGAATAGAAAAACTAATTTTCTGTGATATAATATGAAAAACGGATTGACTAAATCCATATAAGAAGGATCCCAAAGTACACGTAGAATAAAAGATTAAGGATTATGTACCATCTAAACAGAAGTGGGACCTATCAGAATTTTTATAGGTTAGTTTTGAGTAGAGAAAAAGGGAGACCGATGTGCTGCGAGGGACTTGCCTCAGGATAGTCAACAAACTAAATGTTGATGACGATGATGCGCTAGTAACTAAATAGATTGGGTAATTTTACGCGTTTACTTTACATTTGAAAATAATTTAATGCCGTCTTTACTCACAAACGCGTACCGATTTAAATATATCTCACCCTTCTCGTTTTCTCTTGCCTGTATATTTTCTGTGTGTACTGAAACGAATGAAGTAGGTGTTTGAAATTAATTTATAGATGGTATGTTAAACCAAGTTTAGATTGGTTAAACATATATCTGATAATGTGAGTAACGTAGGCAGAAAATGAATTTCAGTTATCATTATATAATTAGTCTGACGATAAGTTTCTAAATTAGTCTCAAAATATTTACTGAACTACACATTCATTAGTCTAAAACATCAGAACTCATAATTCTAGAAAGAAGGAATAGCTATTAATTTTTAATTGTAATTTTTTTTTGTTCCTTACTTGATATCTAAAATGAACTATTTTTTATTATATAGCACAATTTTTCAGCAGTGTTATTCAAAATCTAACAACTTCACAGATATGGTATATTTTATATGTATGGTGCACACCTTCATCCGAGCGTACACATACACATACACAAGATGTGTAGGTTTGCTTGTATACACATACAAGTAAACCTACAAGAACATATATTTTTAAGTGCGCATTAATGTATTTCTTCAGCTTTTAAATGAGTATACGTGTTGAATAATTTGTCAAATCTATACGTAATCAATATTTATTTATTACAGGCAGTTCAATCTTATTCGGAAATTGTCTTTTTCTGTTAACTCTTCAAACAATGTGACATTATATCATCACAAATTAACTTAAGAAAAACTTAAAACCACGCCAATCATGTTTAAAATTTCTCTTATTTTAACGCTGGTTGGAAGCTGTTACTTGAAGGATATTGTTCGTCAATGTTAAACAGGAGTATATGCCCTTAATTTTGCTACATGTCTGGCACTCTAAAAAAATCTCATCTTACATATTTGATTAATTTACGTATTCTTTTTTTGCAGTTGTACTTAGAATGTTACAGAAATACTTACTTCCCTCGATTACTGATCATTTATCTCATTGATAAAATACAAAATTGAATTGTACGATTCACGCACTGTTGTAACCGCGTTTAGAAAATACACCGTCAGTCGATGGGATCCAGAATTCATAATACTTCGGAAGAAATTGAAGGGATTTATATGGTGAGAGACTTTTTAATATTTATATATTATTGATATATTTCTTAGCCATTTAATTAAAAAATCAGACTCACCGAAATTTAAAGCAGTATTTAATATAATTAAGTAAATAATTATTTATCATATAAACTCAAAATTGCTATTAACAAACAGAAATTTAGAAATTAACTCTAGTTGTTCTAAAACATTCACTAGTAATTTTTATAGACAAAGCAATTTATAGGTAAAAAAACTAGTGTAATTACGGAGATACTTTTATAATGTAATTTATAATATCTTATGTTTCGCACCTGAAAATATATATTATTAATAATTACATTAACAAAATAGAATTTTGCTAGAAAGCTATACAGAAGCTTTACTTTCCAGCTTACATTTTTAGTAAGGAAATCCTGCGCTGACGTGTTGAAGGAATACTTGGTGATATATTTTTTTTATAAATTCTTCGAAATAAAACAAGAACAAAATGCAACTGAATCATTAATTTCAAAGTTAAAACTCCTTTTTTCCAATTTTGTAGTGCAATATTGATTCTGAATTAATATTTGTTTTTTGTAGTAAACGAAATTTAAAAAATTACATCAAAAGGGAACAGATATATAAAAATATATATATTTTTTGTATCTGTCAAAAAAAAAAAACTGAGCGAGTATATATAAAATCTCAATTTTGCAGCCTAAAATATTATCTCTTTTACTGTGGCTACATACCAATATTCGTGCAGTTAATGTCAATGTGTGTTTTTGTGTAAGTAAGAGGGTGAGTGTATGTTAGGTAGAACGGTAGAATTTCAGAATAACATACGATTAGAAAAAATATATCTGCAAATGATGGTAAAAATGTATTGCACATATTTTCCCGGAAGCATCCTTCAAATTTTATTTTTCTCCTGCACAGAATATTTTATTAATTTGAGAACTTAAGCCTTAAATGAAATATTTAAATATGACGCATTTATATTTATATAAAATTGATATTTTACCCTAACATATCAATTGTAAATAACATCCAGAATTATAAATTACATCCAGTCTTACGACAAAAGAAAGTTCGATTCAGAAGATTCAGTCTGATTCGAATCAGACTTCATTTTATTTTTTGTAATCAATTTAAATATATTGATTTATTAATAATTAATTATTATTGTAAAATAATAATTAATAACTCTGATTGTAAAATAAATTTTACGGTAAATAAAAATTCAATAATAACAATAAAAAAAATGAAAATATATCAGAAGTTATTGATGAAATAAAAAAGTTTATGTACTTTTCATTTTTAAAAATGTGTATAATTACTATAATAGGCGTACAAGGAAATCATGTGTCGACCACCTAATTTTTTTTTCTAATTCTGAATTCATTAATTTTCTCCCGGTTAACAAATAAGATTTATTAACTAAAGAGCGTTTATCGCATGCCAATTTAAGGAAATTTTTTACCAATCAGTGTCAACTATACATAATTACATTTTTTTCTAATTGTGCGTTAGCAGATAAATAACAAGAAAATACAAGAATACAAGCAAGTAGATAATTCTCACTCAGAAGATAATTACCAATGTAGTAGTTCGAGAATAACTCATATTATTGATTTCCGACAACGTTTTAAACAAACTACCTAAAATGTAAATTACCGCACCAAGAATGTATAAGCTGAATTACGCATGTAATTTAGCTGGAAATTACACCGCAGAAAAAGAGACTTAATATTTTCATCCTAGTAAATGAAAAAGTGGGAAGGGAGTAGTATTCATTTCCTCGTTGCTACTGAGCTCCTGAATATATTAAAACTTGTAGAATTGCATTTACTTTACAAATCAAACTTTAAAGACCATACTCCGTTAGATAAGAATGCACGTGTCTACGAAAACCTTTCTTTCTTTTTTTTTCTTGTTTAGCCTCCGGTAACTACCGTTTAGATAATTCTTCAGAGGATGAATGAGGATGATGATATGTATGAGTATAAATGAAGTGTAGTCTTGTACATTCTCAGTTCGACCATTCCTGAGAGATGTGGTTAATTGAAACCCAACCACCAAAGAAAACCGTTATCCACGATCTAGTATTCAAATCCGTATAAAAATAACTGGCTTTACTAGGACTTGAACGCTGGAACTCTCGGCTTCCAAATCAGCTGATTTGGGAAGACGCGTTCACCACTAGACCAACCCGGTGGGTTTTGTAGCTTTTACCTACCCTTGTATTACTAAACTACCTTTTTTTGGATGTCATAATACAAGTATATATCCCACTAGTTAACAATCCGACCTTCTTTTTAAACATCTGCAACCTACATTTTCTTTTCTTACTGATCTAAAACTTGTTCTAACTCTCCTTTTAATATTCTACATCCTCCTTCAGCAATACACTTCAAAGCTTATTGTTCTTCCTATCTGTTTTTTCTATCCTCCATGTTTCAACATATAAAGCACTAAAGATCTACAAAAATATATGTACAATCTATAATTGTAGATGATGAATAATTTATATATTATGGCATTACCACCTCTTTTCTGTTACTACCATCCGAAAATACCATGTACATGCGAAAATATCACGATGTTTAAAAGTCTAATCTTCCTGGCTTTGAAAAGCCGTAACAAATAACTGTTTTGATGGTTTCAACAAAGAGTCTCATAGCAGTCTTCCTTTTCTCCTTAAGAGATCATTCTTCAGCTTCTGTGATCTCTCAAACAATCACAGAAGGACTTGTTTTACTAAAATCCCCTTCTTTTCCAGTATATTTGGTGATAAATATACCGGCAACGCTTGACTTCATTTTTAGAAGAAACTTAGTTTGATTCTTCTTTTGACTAAACAGAACGCTCTTCCTTCGGTTCGTTTGCAAAACAAGTACTCTCCTGGAAGATGGTTTTTATGTGAACCCTCTGCCACAGAAATCGTGGAAGTGGAGGTTTACATGAATGAAGTACGCCAGTCAATGAGTCTCTGCACCCGCTCCTTACGGGCCACGGAGTCAGATCATCCTGACCCGCTACACCGACATTAGAGGGCTCGCACGCACCTGAAAGGCCTCCGATACTCTCACCCATAGAACAATCCCTGCCAAGAGCCGATGTGAATCACTCAAGCTGAAAGACGCAAGTTTTCGCCAGAACAAGCTCACTTCAGCTCACCGTCAACCCGATCTCCACCACCGGGATGAGGAATATGCAATCCTCGTTCGCACTCCTCACAACGTCGGTGAAAACAGATCACGATAATTCCTCCCAACTCCGCTGCACGCGCCAAACCGAGAAGCATACCCGCGACCAGCCCGGGATCGACAATCCCGTACTTCACAGGGGAGCTCTTGAGCAATACCACAGCCCCGTACGCGGACGTAAGTAAAAGTAGAGAAGTATTATGTTGCCGGCCTCGGACGTGTGCGTAAATATAACTGAACGGACATCGTGTTTCATTTTGTCTTGGGCAAATATCTTTATTTTCACTAATTATTGGTTAAGGAGTATTTATGGTAGTTATTATTAATACACATCTTTGTTATTCTTTAATTTGGTATGTATTTGCTGTTTGATGGTTACGCATTCTACCTTATCATATGCAGTCAATAAATTTTTACATTACTATTTTAACATTCATTTGCTTCATTAATTTTACTTTATTTTAACATTACTATAATTAGTAGGGAATAAATTACTAATAATTTAATAGAGAATTAATTACATTTATATTTTTAATTTAATTATTTATTGTATTTATTCATTTTTATTACATTTATTATTCATTCATTTTCAAAACAGTAATCTAATTTTTTACAAATAAGATATGTGATAAATCGTGAGGAAAAGTGACAATAGTTATCTTATTTGTAAATTATGATGTAATTCTTTCGTCTTCGAAGAGAAATAAACATTCCACGTTATGATGAAGATACTTCATTTAGTCTAGGGATACGTTTACTGTTTTCAGTTATCACGTAAGGGCGCAGCACAGGTGAATCTATTCTTGCAAACATTTGTTCCCTTAAATTCATTTAAAAGCAGAACATCGTAAAAAAAATAACCCAAAAGCAAATAATAAAGCAGACAATAATGAAATAAAATTAATAAGTAAAACATTGTAAATGTTTGCCAAATACTAAATTGAAGTATATGTAACATGCAAATATAAACAATCTTAGATAATACATTTTTCTCATATCATCTATCAATAAGCATTGAATAATACAATGACGTTGTAGAAGTCGAGAAAACTCAAAATTAACTTTACAAAAATGGTATTTTTACTACCGTTAATGAAACAAATATAACTGTTAAAAATCTTATTACACCTTAAGGTTTTGACTATGATAGAATAAAATTGTTTTATCCGACAGTCCAACCCTAGTTAAAAATAATTTGAACCTAAGTACCGATAAATGTGTAAGGTATTGGAGCAACTGATGGGATCAGAAATCTGCTTTATGTTGGTAGTAAATATTTCAAGAATAGTACATATTCTCATCAAATAAAACATACCTGAACCCTTTTAAATATTGTTTAAAAATAATAGTAAAGTTTTATCTAGTTATGTCTTTTATTTATAATCACATAAGGAGATAAATCATTTGAAGCAACCGTTAGACAAATGGATACTATTAGTAGGATAAAAATTTGTTATCTGACAGAAATTAATGGAATTTAAATTTTAATGTGTATAATAAGAATAATTTGAGATATCTAGGTTAGAATAGCATTATCAGATGCTGTACTTATTTACTAAAATCATACCTACAAGGAAATTATTTTAATTTAAAGATTTTTAAATTAATAATTTTTTTAAAATTCATAACAAATTTTTTTAATAAATGTAAATGTATTTTATGCTCATTCATCAATATATTTCATTTATCAAGTCGTCAGTATCAACTACGTATTTTTAAAACTATAATTATAATATTTTGCGAATTTCTTTAGATATAGAAATGAAAAATAATGTAGATAATGTTTTGAGAAATTCTTCTTCTGCATTTCTCGATCCAGCAAATTAAACGGGAAAGAATCATTTGACAGGCTTCCAGTGAGAAACCATAAACCCATTACAGTTTTCTATTTTACAAGACATCACACATAGTTCTTCATATCTTGCTAGTTGTAAGTGAATTGTAGATTTAAGTAATAATTTTAGATTCAACAACAAACAATGGTCAACATAAAATTTTTATTAGTGAAATATCTTTATTAAAAATGTAAACTGTATGGAAAAATGCGGGGGCCATCAATTATTAGTAACTCCCACGTTGATATCATAGTATTATTTTTGCAGTAAACAGAACATATTTTCAGATATAATCTAATGACACCTACACTTTAGGTTCAAAATCAATTAACATTTCTAGTGTAACATAAATTTAATATTTTCAGCAATACACTGTACTTTTACCCACTTCATAATGGATTTATTATACGTTGAAAATCAGAGTCACAATCGTGTCTTAAAACGTTTCTTTTTTTTTCAGAAAAACGACTTGTAGTTTTTAATTAAAAAATCTCCAAGTCAAGAATTCTAAAGTCAAATCCTAGTAAAGGTAATTACTTTCATACGTATTTGGATATTAAATTATGGGTACCGATATTCTTTGGTGGTTGGGTTTCAATTAATCACACATCTCAGGAATGGTCGGCCTCAGATTGTACAAGACTGCATTCATACTCTTCATTTACATTCATACATTTCATTCTCATTCATCCTCTGAAGTAATTCCTTATGGTGGTTCCGGAGGCTAAAAGAAAAAAAAAAGAATTAATAACTTGAAATTTATCGGACTGATCTGAATATTATACAGTGTCTTGAATCAAGTTGTAATTAGTCGTACGGAAAATTTTTATTTTATTTTTTATCAACTTTATGTTGAATTAATCACATAAGACAAACTATTTTTAAAACGAACTTTTCAATGTAGATTACAACATGTTAATATGTTCTTTTTGAAAGCGTTTTACCAATTTGAAGTACATCCATATTGTAAGGTAATGTAACAACACAAAATTATTGAATTTTCAAGATTGGTTAAAGATTTTTTCTTGTAATTTATTTTGTTATCGGCAATGTTTTTAACCTTGTTTCACTTGGCATAAACGTATTTCAGCTATACTCCTATATTTTTCAACATGCGTGGTATGCTATCTAGTGGCCTGAAAGTTCACTACAATTGAATTTCTTGAAGAGCTAGTTGCAGTATGATGGCTTAGTATAAAAAATGTATGGATTAGATGAATAAATATCATAAACGATTCAATTATGGTAAAATCTTTGTATTGAAACAATTCAGACTACTTTTCATGAATAAAATGAAATACATTTATTTAAAAGTTTCTCTAGTAAAATATTTCACATTGATATTACGAACATTTTTTTTGCTTATTTATTTCTTCAAGGTTGAAAATAGTTAGGGAATTAATAAACTAGTTTAAGTGCACACGTTAAAGTATAAAATTGCATTCAAATTTCTCGAAATAATGCAAGAAATTTATTACTAAGTTTAAAAAGTAGAATTTACTAATTCCTAAAAAATTAATTATGAACTTTTTGTTTTAAAAATTGCATTTTATATACGACATAAATGGTCCTTTTTTTCATGTATAATTAACTGAGAATTAAATAAAAATTTATAAAATAGAGGAGGTATTGCTTAAGTAAAATCATCCGTATTTAGACAGTTCATTAGATAAAACAAAAATAGGTATTAAAAGCTATGATAACATTAATTTTTTTTGTTAAAAATAAAACATCCGTCGTAGGAAAACAATGGAGGATTGTTAAAAAATGCAATTTATATTACACAAGATACTTTTAAAAGGTTCTTTAGGTAACATTTTTAAGATTTAAATATTTTACCTAATTAAGCTGAAAGAGTAGAACACATTGAAATAGGTACAGAAATCGTTGTTGAAAAATTAAACGGAAATAAACTCCTGCGTAAACATCTAATAATTTATTTATTTTTAAAGGAAAAAATCCCTTTCAGCACGTCGGAAGGCGGAGGTAGATTTCACCGTGCTAAGTAGGGGATAAAAAAGATTTCCACCTTAAAGTTAAGAAAAACTTTAAATTTACTCAATACGAAAACGGTTGCACGTGAAAAAAGTTTCACATGTTTAGCATACGACAAGCGCATCTTCTTACAATTTCAGCAACATTTGGGTCATTCCTTGCCGTAAGGGTTGATCATATAAAAAATTGTTTTAGATAATCAGACAAAAGTTTTAGGCAATGTTTAAAGGACTAACTACCACTTTGAATCGATTGGATGCGGTGCCTATTAAGAGAGGTATGTTTATTTTGTCTTCGAAACCCAATTTTTTCCACCCTTTGGGTCAATGATTGGTGATATCAAAAACTTTACTCAGATAAATTTTAGGCCCTTATCAAAAGAATAGTAGGAACTTCAAACGAATTCAATATTTTATTTAATAAGAAAGTTATAGCGATATTTGTCTTTTGATAAAGTCCTTCCTTTTTTACCCCCATGGTCCGAATTTGCCCATTAACGAACTCCACCGACATATTGAATCGATATATTTTATGTATCAATTTGAAAGTGTTTGGCACAAAATTACGGCAGTTATCGTGTCCACAAAAAAGTGAAATATATATAAACTTTTGAATTGAAGATGGTTTTGCGGTCTGGAGGATGTGAAACGCGAAGGTATGTCAAAATTTCCCGGAAGTCAAATCATGACACCCATTACAATAGGTAGCTTTCTTATGAAATCTACTTAAAAGGGAATAGGGAATTTTTAAATAAGTGTTTGTTGAATGACAAACTTTATACAAATTATGTTCTCTTAACAATAATTCTACGACATATCTGCACAATCTTGGGAATTATTTTTTAAATAACTAACATATTACAAGAACTATCCACAAACTTTCAAACGTAAAAACGGATTTCTTTATGTGATTTCAGTGTTGTAAATGTTGTATATGATTATTTACATTAACCGAATAATGAAACTATAAAGAAAGCAATAGCAATATATTTTTTGCAACTTTAAAGTTCACCTACTTATTACAAGAATTTTTCAGAGCGCCGCCGTCAGAAAAAATATAAATTAATATTCTATTGAAAATAAGAAAACGGAGTTAAAAGATATAATGTTTCCTTTTTCCAGCTTAGTTATGTTAATTACAACCGATCAGTTTTTGACAATTAGCTTATCGGTCAAAGAATAATCATTCTCTATCAAACCTTTATCTAAAATTTCCCACTATACTTGGACAAGTAGTGCTAGAAATTATTACACGTGCAAGTATAAAAAGATAAAATTTAAAATAGAATAATTAAAGGATGAGAGCAAATTTTAGCTACACAGGTAACATTATACTTACCTATTAATAACAAAAATTTAATTATAATTAACAAAAAGATGTACTGGAATATAACAGATTATCGTAGGTAATTATTAAATCGCATAAGATGATGATGAAGGCAACAAACGTTATTGACAGATAAAGTTAATTGACACTACAAGAATTAATCAAAGAAAATCGGCTCATGCAGAGAAATAGTGAAGCAGAGAAAAAAATTAAATACTGGTTTCATAGATAGAAGTAGAAAAATAACAGAGATCAGTGGAGAAATGTAACAATACAATATCAGATGTGAGAGAGAAAATGAAATATTAGGCAGAAAAAAAGAGCTTATGGACTATAACCTGGAAGAGGTTGGACTAAACATTCTACGGAGCTGCACATTGTGAAAAAACTTAGTAAATGATGATAGAAGGAAGAAATTGACAACGATTATGATGTTAGAAGTAATTTAATTTTGAAATTAGAATTTAAAACAGCTCTGAAATGCTTAAACCATAAATAACATAATAAGAAATTGATGAAATATTACAGTTATTGTTTTCCTTCAGAAAATCTGATCTGAGATTGAAAGTATGTTAGATTTATGAAATGGGATAAATACCAGTAATTTAAGAAGTACAATTGTTACTTTATCAAAATAAGGCATTAGTAGATAAAACAAGAAAAGTCCCACTCTATAAGTCTTACCATCTCATGCATTAAATATACTCACAAAATTTTCAAGGTCGAATAAAGTATGTGATGGAACGTGTAATAACTGAAGACCATTAGGGGTTCACAAACAATGTGTGTATAGAGAAGATCATTCTCAACATCCTCAACTTCATATTAATCTCGAATCAGGCTTAGGAAGAAAACCACGATTATTTATGAGCATGGAGGAGACATTTTTTAATGTAGCAATCTGAGTGCAATTGAGTGAAATTTGAGTGCAATCCGACATTTAGAATATAAAAAAGAAATAAATTGAAATAGAGGAAAAAAAGGCCAGTATAATCTCAGGTTGATAAACATAAAAGAAAAAGGAAGGAAATATGTGATTTCAAAGAAATCAGATAGATAAATATTCCATTTAATTTGTTACGTATAATAAAAAAAAGAATTAAAATAAAAAAATGAAGTATCTGTCCACAAAGGAAAGAAAATATTTTAATTTTTTTTTGCCAATAAGCTTGAGCATCGTGACGCTATAAGGGAAGACACCTTCCATGTGACGGATCCGGTGGCCACGCCAACCCCCCCCCCCAACCCAGCACCCGGACGTAGCCCTAATGGGCTTTACCGGAAGCCATATTCAGTACCTCTTCAATGACATCTTTCAGTTAAGTCCAGCCAAGATGCCACCGTGCGAATGCCACAAGCGACATTCCCATCGATGTACTACTAACATAAACTCCAAACAAAACACTTCTTTTTTTTGTTAAAGAGGTGGGGAATCCCATTTACGGACGCTTATGTAATGTCGGGCTCGCTAAAAGGTGCCGCAAGATGTTATTAATATGCGTATGTAAACCTACACACTACCAACTAAATCGTCACCCCTGGCTACCATCCTTCCTGGAACCGCTAGCGAAGCATTCCTTCTGGAAGGGGTTACAAGCCCACGCACACACTCATACGTATGCTGCAATCGCATTGTAACAGGAATATCAACAAAACTCATCATTCACAGCAAATAAGATCCATCACCATACATCAAGATACAGAAAACAGATTATGAAACTACATACAAAAAATGTCACACAATATACATAAATACAAGAGAAAAACTCAAGGAAACAAGTCTCACAACAATGTAAACATCATACGCAATAATTACAATCACTTTATACAATCACCTATTCGGCCCGGCTTTTCCTATTAACATGGAGATCATGTGTCGACCCGATAATATCAGCCGACAAATGGTCTCTGTGCACATTAAGTCGTACTTAGCACATTCATGTATCACATAAGTATCGTCCAAAAATCTACAATGCGGACACTTACCAGAGGCCGCCAGTCTGAATTTCTGTAGTCTGTTCCAAAAAGCGTCATACACTGAAAGAAATTGCATCAGATACTTGTTCGGGTGTACCAAGATGCGTTCTGCAAATCAACAACGTTAGGAAAAAGATCATACGTATAATATTCACACTCTATCTCATCCCATCTGCCTTGCCAAAGGGGGAAATCACGCTGTTGTATCTCCTTTTTTTCTCTGGAGTCAATTCACCTTACTTCATAGCAACACAACGCTGTTACCTCTCAGACTCAATCAAGTCTAGAAGTTTCACGCCTGCGATCACCAAGATCGCCTCCCGTGAAATTGTACGGTAACTACCCGTTATCTTCAGCAATATAAGGTGTTGAGCCCGTAACAAAATATACCAGTAGTTTTTAAATTTTTTATAGTTGGAGTCTAATTCTCAACGTGTACGGTGTAAGTAATATAGCCGGAGTGCTTTATATGTAATAATGTGTGATTAATAGTTTAAATGAGTTGTTTTTGCGTACAATTATTCGTGAGTACGTCTTGAACAATCGTACGAGTTTCTGTTACGGGATTTTTAGTATTAATCTAGTTACAATGTGGTTTGTGGAACAAAGTGTGATCACATGGTGAAATAATACAGGGCGAATTATGTTATAGAATAAATACTTTTCTAGGCCACTTATAACTAATTTTTATTAATATTATTATAGTACAATACGAGGAAATTAGTCACCAGTGACAGAGCTGAAGAAAAATAGCGTTAAATAGTTTTATAGCGATTTTTAAAAGATAGTCCAATATAAACTAAGAACGTCTACCGGATCTAGGTTTGTTAATGTCTGCCAGATCTACTGTACTTTGTAGGTTGGTACTACATACCAATTGATAGAAAATACACCTATTCTAGCAGTTAGGTATTCTAACGAAACGTTTCTAAGTCCCACGTAAGGAGTATATAGGGAAAAGGTTTTTCCCTACATCTCCGTAGAGACGTACATCACCCGAGACCAAATCTCTTTGGGATCTAGGCTGGATCCCCTCATATCTCTAATCCCCGATTTTCATCTCGAACATTTTCACACTTCCCTTAATCTAGGTGCGGGACTACGTACTAGCTTTGTGAAGGAAACAACTTCCGGGCAAGACGAAGGTTGCGACGAAGGAAGATTACGTCTAGTGTCACTGGACCTAAAAAGCGCTATCCTTAATACCTATCACCGGTATTAAGGATAGGGCGAATCACCTTGACGTGACGAAGTAGGAAGTAGCCACGGCCATCCCAAAAATGCTGGATGTGGACGTTGACCTGAATGTGACATCAGTCAGGCCGGCACATTGTCGTACAAAAAATGCTACTGTTGTAGCTTTTTTCGTACCCATAATAACAGTTTTTCCCATAAAATCAGCGGGGGAAATTGCGTCAGCAAAGAAGAGTGCTAATAGGGTGGCACTCATCCTATTACACACACACAGTGCTAAGAGGGTGGAAATGCAAGCAGAAAAGTGCTACAGTATTTAGGAGCCTGGGCACAAGGCAGTGGAATGCAGGGGCCCTGACAAGTTCAAAAGGAGACATAACTGCGAGGCAGAAGAACACTTCAGAGCAGCCTGCTAGGTGCCGGGCAGATGTGCAGCATTTGGCAAAGAGGGTAACCGGATGGGTAGCCGCATGTGCATCATAGCTGACCGATAATGAGAATACTGCAAATTAACCTCAATTGATGTAGGCTCGTGCATGACGTGGTATGGGCGACCGCGGCACACAAGAATTATGATTTCAACCGCGGTTGAACCCAACAAAAATATCGTGAGGGGAAGAGGATTGGTCACAGATAGGAGAAGCGATGTCGCCATTTATGATCTCACCGGTAATCATGGCCCGTCTGTGTGTGGAGAGCTCCCCTCTCCACACACAGATAGGTAGCTGTCTCCCACAGCTACCTATCCGGCAGGATGAGCGGATGTGGTCATTCTCATGTGGGACTTCAACACGGTCTGCGTGGAAACGGATGCAAATCCACACCAGTGCAGGCGGCGATGAACTGCGTGCCAGTGTGTTTACACAGGTGAGTGTTGGAGTTCACCTGTGTAAACACACTGGGATTGGAGTATGTAAACACCCGCAGATAAACCACCCCTTTACATTCTGTGTAAAGCGGTGGGTTATCTGGCTATGAGAATCCATAAGGAAGTTGCTGGCCACAGTTGACAGGTCTGTCAATTCATATGCTTGTCCAATTTGGTTCAGAGCTTTGCATTACAAGAGGTTCAGGAACGCTTTCATTAAGGTTCAGAGAAGGAAAAAGATTCTTAACCGAGACCATGTCTATGGGTGTCGGGGTACCGCCACTGGAACACAAGATTAGTGAGTGCGTTGATACGTGAGTAGGTAAAACGAAGGAACAGGCTTGGACTTCACTACTAGAGAAGTGGCAAGAGAGATGCGATGGACGCACGAGGTCATCTCAAGCGTGAAATGTGAATCTGTCGGAAGAATTGGGAGGTTAATTTTTTACTAACCAGGCACGGTACATTCAACGATTATCTGAAGAGCACGAAGAGAAGAAAGGATAAAGAGTGTGACTACTGTAAGCCAAATTACACAATTGGTCACACCTTCTTCGAGTGCTTGAGGCGGGCGGAATATTGGTTACAGTGAACTAAAATCACCGAAAGGTTTTTTCTCGTAAATATCCTGGATATACTGCTTAATTTTGAAATTTATTGGAAGTCGATATCAACTGTAAGCCGGATCATTCTTCAAGAAAAAATTGCAGAAGAGAGCTATCAACGATGATTGCTAATTGGATAGGTGGGAATGAGGTAGCCTGGGTAAGGAGGTAGACCGGAGCCCCTAGGAATCGTCACTGCTGTTAAAATGCCCAGGCTTCTCTGAACCACTCACTGAAACCCCGGAAGAAGTACAGTATACCCTTGACGACTGCCGAAAGGCGGGTTGCGGGGAATGTTTTAATGTTGTACCAGTGCAAGGAGTTTTTAGTCAGTGTGTGCCTGACACTGCCATCTGTGTTGGCAGGCGGAGTCTGGAAGTACTTTTCCCTCCTCTTCGATGACATTGCTTTCAGATGCGATTTTCTTTTTTTATTGGTAAACCATAAGAAATTCTAATCGACATGAATTACTGCCAGGATAGAAATTAAATTTGGAATAAATAAAAAAAAGACAAACGCCATAAATCTGAAATTAAGGTCGATAATAAGTAATTAAATACAAAGATTGAGGGTAGTAATATTTTTTTTGTTAAAATTCTCAGTATATTTTTTTTTTATTTTAAAAGAGTCTATGCTTCTGGATGGATGAAGATAGAGATAAAAAATAGAATAGGCTAATTGAAGACATCATTTAGAGAAAAGTCAACCAAAAAAATTACAAGTAAGAAATAAAATGACAGCTTTAAAAATATTAATGAATGTATAGTTCATTGGTTAGGAAGTGCCAGTAAGAAATGGAAAAAGTAAAATAATATGAGAGCGTTTAACGTATCTTGTTACACGAGAATATTAAGAACTGGATGAGCTAATAAATTACGAAATGAAGCAATCTCCAAAATAATATCACGTCTTTCCTTGGTAGTAACTTGTAAATAACTGTTTTGAATAAGTCAAATTCTTAGCTTACTCTTCAAATTTATGTATTACATTTGGCTGAACGTAAATCATACTCGTGATTCCGCATGATTATTCAGACCTTCAATGAATATTCTAATATCAAGCACACAACCCACAGAGCTGATAAAGTTTTGAACAAAAATTAGAGTCTTCCAAACGTAAAGCAAAATCATTAAAAATTCTTTTGGTTCAATTTTTGTGAAACCTTAGGTGAGTTTAACGGTGTTTTGAATGCTTGTTGATGTATTTAACCCATAAAGAGACGATAAGAAATGAAGTTATAGCAATTTTCTTTGATGAAAAAATGTGTCAACTTACTGTCTTGAAATAATAACAATTAGCTATAAAAAATATTTAAAAATATTTTATAATAATTTTTACTCATTCATGTTAATGCCAAAGAAGATAAAATTAGATAATGCTCATTAATGGTTCTAGCGAGAAGGCTACGTTAGAGATTGAAACATTAATTGAGGAGATAAAGGGACTTCAGAATCTGTGTAAAAGTCATCCCACGACTAAGAAGACTATTACTTTGTCGGTGAACAGAATTCTTAACCTTGCCAAGGAAGAGTTAAGACTTGTCAAAGAAGTCATTGAGGATTTGGAGGTCAAGAAAAATACGTCTGACAAATATACGCAAACGGTGAGAACTGATCTGGATACAGTGCTGAGCATGTTAAAGTCCGGGACCTTTGAGAAGTTTAAACAAGAGCTTACTGGTGATGGCCTAATCAGGCCTATGAAAGGGTGTCGGAGGAGAAGGGGCTACCTGACGAGGAGGATCCTCAACCCAAGATATACATCCTGGACCTTACTGGAGATAAATGGACCCCCTTCGCGACTCATGTTTGTGGTGTCTGCCCTGGGGCAAGGTTGAAGCTCAACAAGAGTGCTTTAGCCCCTGTTTCTGTCACTAACAGCGTGAGTTCTGTAGAGATACTAGGTGAAGAACTGACTTCGGTTGGCGATACCTTTGTTTTGGCAGTGGGCGGTGAAGGAGAAGACATCGTCGACAGTCTTAATAAGATTTATGCTGTGGAGAATCGCCAGTTGATTTTCTCTACAACTAAAGGGAAACTAGGGGAAATCGTTAAGAAGACATTGGAGTATTGGGCCAGACGACGGTTGATTGACTGTACGCTGTACCTCACCGGAGAACGGATAAGTCTGCTAGACGTGATCAACCTAGAACTACCACTGTGGTTGTAAGACAGGAAGGAACGACTTATGCTGATTTATTACGCAAGGTTAAAACTTCTGTTGGGGATGCTATAACTAAGAGTATACTCTCAGTAGAGAGTTCCTGCCAAGGACAGGGTGAAGATATTGAAGTCTGGCTGGATGAAGGACACAAGGCGACTGCCAGCCTTAAGGAAAAGATTGCTGCTCAGACTCCTGACGTCAAGTACATTGATAAAGGACTCTCAACCAGGAAGGCGATAGTGCACGTAAAAGATTTGGACGCTAAGGCCACTGAAGAGGAAGTACTGTTGAATTGGGTGGTAATTTGGCAGGAACCAGCATGCGACAGTGATATTTTCGTTTGCTGGGGCAGCCAAATTGACTACCGGTTCCCGTATCCTGGTGGGCTGGCAGTCCGGCCGAGTTGATTTGCCTTCTACCCATTACTACCGATACTGGGAGGGTGGACATATCGCCTCCCAGTGCAAAGGGCCTGACATGACTAATAAATGCTATAATTGTGGTGGTCAAGTTAATCAAAAAGCGAATTGCTCTGTGCACTCCAGATGTGTTGCTTGTGGTGTGGTCGGATTGGGAGTAGGGACTGTCGGCACTCTCGCTAATGAAAATAATGCAGATTAACGCCAACAGGAGTACCATAGCTCACGGTCTCATTTGGAGGTCATCGTTAGACCAAGATGTTCATTTCCTTACGGTGGCTGATCCTAATGTGAGAAGAGTGGCTGCGCTACAATGGATAGTGGACATAGATTCGGATGCGGCGATTCTCAATGTGTCAGGTAGATATGCGACATCTCGTATTATTAAATGTAATGGTTTTGTGACGGTAGAACTTGTGGACTTTAGCTTAGTCTCAGGCTACATCTCCCCGAATTCTGGAAATGAGAGGTTTCAGCAATTTGTTGATCACTTAGGAAACCTGTGGTACTTATTGGAGATTATAACTCCGAATGTCGAGAGTTAGGCGGTATGAGATATACAAGAGGCTACATACTCCCTGCTAGGTTTTATGATGTTGGCCTTGTGACGCATAATACTGGGTCCTCCCGCACCTTCGTTGGCAGGGGGCGAGGCTCGGTTGTGGATGTTACGGCATCCTCTGATGGGATTGCCCATTGGGTAAAGAACTGTAAGGAAGAGCTGGCGAGTGATAATTTAGCTATTATGTTCACGGTAGAGTGTGGAAGGTCGGGAACCCCTGCCCGTATAGTCAAAGGTGGTGGTCCTCTGAACTTCAGGCCAAATGTATTATGGATAGGGTGGCTGATCGGTTGATCCCTGCTTGGGCGATCACACCTGAAGGGCTTATGGAGGTACTGTGTGATGAGTACAGTCGAGGCGGATGACTTGATGGGCCAGCAAAGAGAAAAGTCCATTGGTGGACTGATGAGATTGCTACCAGGAGAGCAGCTACAATCGCTCCTAAAAGAAACTTCAGAGAGCAACGAGGAGAGCTTCTAATGATGTAGAGTTATTTGTTGCATACCGACAAGCAAGAAAGTCCCTTTGTGCGGCCATTAAGGAGGCCAAGGCGAAAGCCTGGGCGGAGCTGGTATTAGATCTGGACGTTAATCCGTGGGTGGGTGCGTATAAAATTGTCATGAACAAGTTTGGCGCACCCATACGCCCTCTATTTCGAGAGACAACACTTCGGGTTGTCGAGGAGCTGTTCCCAGTAGCTGAGCTCTGTGGAATGAGATAGCCCGGGAGCATGAGCAAAAATTCTCCATTGAGGATCTGAGACTTGCGGCCAAGCAAATTAGTGCAGATAAGAGCCCGGGGTTAGATGAGGTCCCTGAATTGCTCGTTAAATTAATGGTGACAAGACATCCTTTGGTCATACTGGACGCCTATAATATAGCTTTGAAGAGCTGTCGCTTTCTTTCCTGTTGGAAGGAAGCGCGGTTGGTTCTGGTGCCAAAGAAGAGAAACATACTTGGGAGTGGTGTCTCATATCGTCCGATAGGCTTGCTCAGCACCCTGGGCAAGCTGTTGGAGAGATATCTCTGCTGGAGAGAGAAGAGTGAGCTTTACCCTGATCAATATGGCTTTGTCAGGGGGAAGTCCGCAATTGACACGTTGAAACTTGTAACTGAATGGGCTAGAGATAGAAGTAGTGGCACTGGCGTCAACGGAGGATCCCAAAGGCGTTCCTTTGGTAGTCTCCAGTGGCCGACGATTACTGATGTGCGGAGAGAGAAGAATATAAGTGGGTATCTCCTTGGCATAATTAACAGTTACCTACATTGCAGAAGGCTTATAACCTCCACAGAAGATGGTGAGTTGGTTTTTGACGTTTTTTTGATGGGGTTCCGCAGGGATCGGTTCTCGCTCACTTCTGTGGGACCTCGCTTTTGACGGGCTTTTAAGATTTGAGTTTAATGGGAACGTTGAACTTGTTGCATATGCAGGTGATTTGGCCTTCCTCGTAGCCGGACACACTGAAGCAGAAGTAAAGGACGTAGCCAATAATGCGGTCTGGCGAATAAGTTGTTGGCTTAAGGTGAGATTACTACAGTTAGCACCTAATAAAAACTCCGTAGTAGCTTTAGTCGGGAGAAGAAGACTGCAAGAAATGCAAATTAATGTTGCTGAGACCAGTATTCCCTCGTCGGAGTGCATTAAGTACTCGGCAGAGGCGAAACTATAATGTCCACCTTCTGCAGACCTTTGCACATGCTGAGACAGTTTTTGATAATCTCAGTAAGCTTATGCGTAACCACAAAGGTCCTCGTGCTTCTAGACGACGTATAATATTTAAGGTAGCTTCTTTTATCATTTTTTATGCTGTCCCTGCGTGGGTAGCGGCCCTTGAAAAGAAAAGGAATGTAGATAAAATATCATCGCTTCAAAGACGTGCTGCGTTGAACGTTGCGGCCGCATACCGCACGGTTTCGCGAAACGCTAATGAGGTCATCTCCGAGATTCCCCCGTGCGGCTGTGTGCATTGCTGCTCGGCGGGTTTATCTTGGTATGACTAAGACCAAGGCTAAGGACTTACTTCTGGACGAGTGGCCTAAAAGAGGCCTAAAACACCTCACCTACTGGAGCATGGGCGCTTAAATTAATTCCGAGAATAAATGTATGGGTGCAGAGAGGACTGGTTGAGATAGGTTTCTATATAACGCAGCTCCTTTTTGGACATGGTGAATTTGAAACCTACCCGCATCGATTTGGCAGGAGGGCGTCTGCTCTATGCAGGTACTGCGATCTTGAGGATACCGTTGAGCACACCATCTACCAATGCCAGCAGTGGGATGTGGTCAGACAAGATGTCGGGTTTAGCTGGCTTTCTCTGGAAGAAACAGTTCCACACATGTTGACAGGAAGAGTGGAATGGGACAAGGTAGTACACCTAGCAACTAGTATCCTGAAAACTAAAGCGAGAGAAGCTGGAGAATAAGATAGAGCCTGATTTAGGACTCAGATCAGTAAGAGAACTGAACATCACCAGCAAGGAATCAGAGTTCCATACAAAATACCTGAGACTCAGGCAAAGAAAGTGACTTGATGGTGAAGGGGGAAGGACAGCTCGCTGTGGAGCCGTCGTGCATCTGCACTTGTGCGGATGGGCGATGGTGATGAAGCACGGGGACTCTGGACCCATGGACCCCAAAGGCACCTAATGAGCCCGCGCAATGCTTAAACTGCAGGACCAACCCCGTGGAGGAGAAACGGTGAGATATGAATTTTAGTCAGTAGGGTGCGGGTACACATAGGCTCTTAATAACATCTAGCCGAACCCGTGCGAGTCCGACACTCCCCCATTTATCGGGTGTGCGTAAATTACATTTCTCAGACTCATCTATAACAAAAACAAAAAAAAAGGAAGATAAAAAGTTTAAGACAAATTATCTGTGGTAAACGTCACACCTGTGAGAACAAAACTATTAAGATGGACAATAGAACGATAATTAATATCAACATTCTTAAAATTATAAATTTTTTTGTTTGTTTTTTTTTATTCTACTTTATTTTTGATTTATTATTTATAATAACGTTGTCTATTTTTTATTGACAACAAAAATATAAAAAATTCAGTGAGCGATTTGCGTTACTTTTTTATTATTTAATGTCTGCAAATTCAACAGAAGCAGTGTCTGTTTACCCGTACCTCACGTATTCTGTTTTATTTCATATTTCTATTTCCTATCCTGAATACAAATTAGGTAAATACGGTTATATTGTTCTCTACTATACTTGTTTATGCCCAGATCTGATATATCATAAATATGTTTCCAATACTTCATTTGGGTGGTATATTACAATATTTAGAATATTTATGGATATATTAAATTGTATTAAACAGTGGGTTTGGAAACATTGATTTTTAATATTATAAGATAAATTTAGTATAATATGTTTAATACAGAATTTGGATGCTTGAAAGCAAAAATATTTTGTATATCTGTTTTCCAGAATATTTAATTTTCCGCAGCAGGTATTTCCACAAATTTATGTTTAAAAAGTCTACTATAACTGCTTATACTTTTTGTTTATACCAATCTTTTCTCACGATTAACAGTGAGCTTAATTGTAAAAGTTCATTATTCATAAATACTTTTGGTAATATTTGCAGAATTTCAGTCTTTTAAAAGTTTAACAATTTAATGGAAAAAATCCAGTAAGCAGGAAATAATTTTAATTACTTTTTCATTGGATTTCTTTGGATTTTTATTTAAAATTGATACATAAGTTAATGTAAATCATTTCAGTCATCTTTGTTGAAATATTACTTTTTATTTTTTTAAGGACTTTAGTGTTAAAAATTGGATTTCAAAATCTCTTTTCAGTATTGCAATAATATTACGGTTTTATGTGAAAATTTCTTTTTATATTTTTCTACACTTTTGATTTATTTCAAAGGTTATTTGAAATAAATTAACGTAAAAATCTATTCTTTGAAATAAAATTATGAATTCCATTCTTGATGACATTGTTATTCTATAACAGAAATTAAAATGTATTTTCCAACAATAAAACTATTATTTACAGTATTAACATTTTATTTAAATATACTTAATATTATGTATTATTTGGTATTTATAATATTGAATTAATGTGTAGATATACTGGTTATAAAACAGTTAAATGTAAATGATGCCCGGTATTTTACCGTAGAATGTTTTAAAGTAGAAATGACTGAAAGAAAATAAATCTAAGGTTTCTGATAATATTAAATCATTAAGATAAATCTGAAGTAAAATTAGTCTCAAAACCGAGAACTGCGATATCCCAAAACATTTTAACTCTTAAAATTTTCAATATCCTAAATTATATAACTGTCCAGTGGTTCTGCTAAAAGTAAATGGTTCATCTATGTTCCAATAATTGTATTCGGCTATCTTACTTTGGCCAGTTATCTTGATTAAAATAAAGGTTTGATTTTTACAGTATTATTTCACGTATTAAAAACAGTTGATACTCAAATTCATGTCCTGTAGAATTTAAAAATTGCCTTGCAAGTCTGAGACATAATTCTATGTCTCAAAATAAATAGTACTTAATTAATTACGTAATTTGTTCTAATATGTTTAAGGTGTACTTAAATCTATGTAAAAATAATTTTAAATGAACACTGAAACAGTGAACATGTTAACAAATAACCACATAGTCTATCTAAATAAAACAAAACAATAGAAATTCATTTGAACACATGTATTTTAAAGAATAAGGATTTTTTGATACTGCCAAGTTAATAAATTAAAAATTAATTAAAAGTACGTAATTAATTAAAAGTTAAGTTAATTTACCTGTACAGTAATCTAATATTGACTGGGTAAAGGAAATAAATTAAACAAATTTAACACCTTTTTTCAGAAAACTACAAAATAGGCCAATAATACAACTGGAATCTTTTGATTTCTGTTAGAAAGAATGGCGAGAGGACGACCGAGGAAGAGCTGTAATGCCGGAAGAGGTCTGTAATTATACCGTATAATGATAATGATGATATTTGGTCTTAGAATATTTTTACACGGTTACAATTTAATAACGAATATTTTGAAATGTACATATTTTACATTACAAATGTGATTTAATTGACAAAAGCCTTTTCACTAATATTAAACATTTTGAAAGAGGATTTCAAAATCATTATTCTGTTACTAACAACTAATATCATATATAAAGTTTAACAATCTAGTTGTTTGTATATCCACTACATATCGTCGTAATGCAAGTTTCGAACTAACGTTTGTTATCAAAATTTACTCCAGCTATTATGAAAATGATAACTTGTTTCCGTGACAATGCATACATAGTAACAACTTTGAATAAAAGTAATCTTGAATGCAATTCAGGATTACTTCTTTAATTAGAACACACAAATTTCGGAAATTATTTTTTTTTATGTATATAAAATTAATTTTTAACAAAATAAAGTAATTACTATACATTTTATACGTAATTAATGTAAAAACTATTAATATAATATTATTACACATGGAGATTCAGGAGGAATGGGAAATAATTTTGGAACTGACTGTAGAGCTCGAAATAAGGGAAAAATTAAATACAAATGTATGTCTGAAAAAGTTCTATTATCGAGGTAAGGATAGCCTTACCTCGATAATGCCTGTATTATTTTTTTTTGTAAGAATTATCGAGGTAAGTTTCGCGCGGATTTTAGATCATCCGGTAAAATTGAGGTCATACTGAAATTTTTAAGGCGTTAAATAGGAATAAACTTGTTGGTTATTACGTTTTTGATCTGAAAATTGAGTAAAACAGCTCCACCCACTGTATTTCTCATAGTTCTCATGGTCTTCAATATAAAACAAAAGGATTCGGTGCCAAGAAACAGGTATTTTTAAGTTTGTTATAATAACTTCGTTAAATGAATAATAAACGAGTAAGTATTATTATCAAAAATAGTAGAAAATTATTTTATGATGAATGATGTAATAAATTATATTTAAAAAAATGAAATAAATTTTAATTATTAAAAAAAAAAAAAAAAAACAAAATAAAACATAAAAATATTGTGTTTGTAAAATTTAAAACGGTCATTTTAAGTACAATAAATTTAGACCTTCTGTAAAGTTTTGCCGGCAAAACTACTTTGCATTCCGAAATTACTTTGCATACTACTCATTGTCGTAAGAAAATTATGATTACATGTAAATAATCAACTTGGGCGGTTTAGTTGTTTTTGACATAATTTTGATTGTGTTTAATTATTTTTTCAAGTTACGTAGTGTTTTTGTATTTGTTGTACTCTAAACTGTACGTATATTTTTCCAATTGAATTTGAATTTAAAGGAGTGAAAATTTGTTTTGAATCATTGTTTTGAAAAACACTGCGTGTCTTCACTCATGAAGAATATGCTGATGTGATTTTTGTGTACGGCTTTTGCGATGGAATTGCCTCAACTGCGATGGAAGAAATTCCTACGTAAGTATCCTGGACTATTAGTTCCAAACCGTAAGTACTTTGTAGAATTTTGAACAATCTTCCTGAAAATGGTACACTTTCCAGTGCTGATATTTCATCTAAACGACGTTAAAATGTTACCAAAAAAAAGTTTATTTGAGTACATTTTTAATTTTTTCTTTCTATTCTTATTACCATATTTAACAGTTATTTGACCATTATTTTAGCCAAGCCCAAAGTTATTTAAATTTTCAATCAAATATTTTTTTAAAAAGATTCTTTATAAAAATAAATAGAAGAAACTATTATAACTTGTTTTCAGTAGAAAATCCGTGTGTAGGTATTTTATATTACAAGAATGTGTGTTTCTTCGTAATAATTCTTTTAATATGAATATTTTAAAAATAAAAAAAGTCGATTGTCAGAGTTAATAAAATTGCTGCTATACTTAATGGTCGAGGTAGTTATATTCCAATCTCTGGTCTTTTGGTAATGGATTTACAATCCTCAATCCCTTTAAAGGGCTCATTTAAAGAAAAATATATTACACGTTTTAAATATTGTATTTTGTAACAGTGAATTGTTAGAAAAATTCAGAACATTAACATTTAAAGATATGGGTGGTTTAATGAAATTAAATACGAGTGAAAATGAATTTAAATAATTTAAAATGTGTGTGTGTTTAAAACATATATTTTTAAAATAATTTTTTTTGAAGTAGGAAACTACTAAGTCACTCATATGTTTCATTTGCTTTTAAGATAATTAAAAAAGAAACAGGCTATCCTAAGACGTAACTTAGAATCAAAATTCTTGAATATATTTTTTTATGTTAACATTTTCTCCAGGTACAAATCCAAACAAAAACAAGCCTTGGCTACATACGCATTCATCAGAATCCCACATTATAAAACTAAAAATGTAGATAAATGAGAACTCATGGTGAAGTTTTCCAACGGCAGTAATTTCTCTCTGATTTATTTTATATTGTAAGCCCCTGAAAATAATAAAAATATATGTGTTCATCCAGATTCGAAATATATTTATATATATATTATGTATTTATTTATTTATATTATGTATTTTGAATCGTTTGCCTATAATTTTATATAATCAACTTTTAAAATTACATTGAATTATTTGATCAGATTCTGCTGATTGATCGTAAGTGCGTGTGAAGATGTTAAAACATCCTATATTGCTATCATTTCACGTTATTAGTTTAAAGGAAAGAAAAGGTAAGACAAAATATATGAAATCAAACTTTACACAAGCTTACATGTATAAGGAATTAGAGTAAATTGGAAAAAAATATAAAATAAATCTCGGTAATTGTGAACCTGAAGTCCTCAACCTTAATCTTTTTCAAATTGAAATATGTTGAAAAATATGTTATATAATTAATAAAAATCCAAGTTTCAAAAGTCGAAAGAGTGAAATTACCTAAGTATTCTTGCTCAGAATCTGTAATTGCAGTAGCGTTGTTATCAGCTGCTTTGAGCAACTCCATCATATAGTCAGGATACAATGAAGCTGTTTACTGGCCAACTTAATCGGTAAAATATATATATAATTTGTATATTTAACGTTAATTAAACGAAGTTAGCGAGCGAAGCGAGTGTAGGTTATGTTTGGTTAGGTTATATTGATATAGTGCACGATACGTCATTGCACGGAATCAACATAATCTAATCAAACATAACCTTAGCGAGCTTCGCTCGCTAACCTAGTCTGATTAATGTTAAAAATAAAAATTATATACAATAAGTTACAGATGATTTTATTTTTATATACGTAAACAATTGTATTTCAGTAGGGGTCCAACCGATAAGTACCGATATTCTTTTTTTGTACACCCTGTAAAACCAAATTCCTGTTTCAGATCTTTTTTCACCAATCAGTTTTAACGGTTTTTACTTTTTACAATATAATACCTTGTAGAGTTAGCTACACCAAACACAGCTATCGCACACGCTATCTTACTCCCTATCATAAAATAAGTATATTCTTCCCGATACGATAATTGTTAGCGATTGCTGGAAGACATATAATTGTTTGGAAAACGAGGGCTACCAACATTTAGCGATGAACCAAAAATATAATTTCATACATTCGGACACGGGAGCTCATACACAGACAATCGAGCGTGCGTAGAAGTGCATTCAATCGTTCTTCGGTAGGAAATTGTAAGCACCGCTTGCACGGGCATCTCGCAGAGTTCTTTTTCAAAAGAAAATACAGGGACTTCATGACCCGAGTACATCATTTATGGTCCAGTCTTGCTTCACTCTATCCTGACTATATGATGGAGTTGCCCAAAACAACTGGTAATAACGTTACTGCTATTGCAGATTCAAATGAGGAAGACTAATGAGGTAATTTCATTCTTCCGACTTTTGAAACTTATATTTTTATTAATTATACAACATATTTTTCACTGTACATCAATTTGAAAATGATTAAGGTTGAGGACGTTCAGGCTCACAATTACCTAAATCTCTTTCATGTAACATGCATATTATGTTTATTAAAGAAGTGCTTAAAAAGATATTCGTTGAATAAAGGTTTTTGAAAATTCGAAAAGATAGAAATTTTCGAAACATTTTATAGAGTTAGATCTAGGTCTTTATCTGGTGACATTTATTGTGAGTCTAGTAATTGTCAAAAATTAATTGAAGATTCATTTTGCCAGAAAATTAACTTAAAAATTAGTTTGAATTCTCTTTTGTTGATAGAATACATTTGACAGACCATTTTACCATAGGGGAATATGATGAAATTAATCTCAATTTTCCTTAATTTTTTATTAAGGAAAATGCAGATTTATGCAGAAACTGAAGATTTGTGTATGTTGTTTCTATTTCAGTTACTTATAAAAGAACTTTTATATAAATGCATATTTTGTTAAGTTTGTTTCGAAAGTTCTTGGGTTTAATTTTGCTGTTAGTTTAACCCTTATTAATTTAATTAATTTTAGAGTGTGTGTAACTTTTAACTTTAAATAAATTTCCAGGAAAATGCCATTTACATAGATAAAAAACAAAGTGGATTACATTTTCTTATTAAAAGAATTGCTTCTTAGACGTTAAGGTAATAATTGAGAGTAGATTATTTTTCTTGGTTCGGGATTCAGAAATTTTTAATATTCTCAAAATTTTCATTCAGCTTATCACTTGGAAGACTACTAAATTTAAAAATAGAACGACAATTACTTCGTATTGGTGGTTATATAAATATATATTAATCGTACTGAATAACTCATTAAATACTTCAAAGTATTACTAAGCGCGAATAATTTTGCGCTTAATAATGAGCGCGAATAAGTACTACTTATTCGCGCTCATTATTTCTAATTATCATCACAGAAAGTTTATGTATGTAAATTAAAAGTTTATATACTTAGGTTTTGAATGTCCCGGTAGGACGATTTTTCCCGGGATATTCAAAACCTATACTACTAGTGAAAATAATGGAAAAAGTTCAAACATATGTTCTGAAATGCTTTCCGAAATGCATTCGGAAAGCATTCCGGAAATGCATTTCCAGAAACATTCTGAAATGTTTCCGAGTTACGGCTAGTGAAAGATTTCTCTTGGATTTCAACTAACCCGGTGAAATGAGCTCGTACTGAAATTTTTAGGACGTTAATAAAGAGACTAAATTAATAATTTCTTATGGACTTTGACCTAAAAAATCGAATAAATAAGACCGTGAACCGTATCTGTGGTAGTTTTTGAGAAATCAAGGCTGAAACCAATTATTCGGGATAAAAGCTCTATTTCTTTATGTTTGTCGTACAACTTCTTTAATGGGTAGTAAACACATAAAACGTTTAAGAAAACGTGTAGAGAATTTAATTTTCAGGAAAATGGTGTAAAATAAGTTGAGTAAAACAAAGATAAGTTGGAAAGATTCAAATTTTATTTAGAAACAGTACACTAGAACAAATTTAATTTTACGTACCAGATTATAATAAATATTAAAAAATGGGCCCGTATGTTCAAATCATTTTTTGGCTCGCTTCTGAACTATTTTTGTTGTTCTTTTTAGTTCTACAGGCTGTCCTTAAATTGCTCAGCCGCATCCATAATGCGGTCAAATAATTCCTCACGAGAATGTATTTTTGTTTTGTATACAATATTTTTCATCAATCTCCACACGCAAAATTTAAAGGTGTTAGATCAGACGATCTTCATGGCCGTGAATATGGATTTATACAACCGATCCATTTCTCAGGAAAATGATGATTTAAGCGAGTGGAGACGGCAAAAGAGAAGTGAGGAGGCGCGCCAACGTGGTGGAAGTACATTTTGCGCCTTATTGCTAGAAAAGCATCTTTAAGCAGCTGCGGAAATTCTTTTTGAAGAAAGTGCAAGTAGACCTCAGCATTTAAGCGGCCAGATAATATGAACGGTACAAACCGATTATGAAGAAAGTATTACCATACATTGTCGCTATATCGGTGTTGAAAATTGCCTTCTGCTGTTTCATGCGTATTTATTTCTGCCCGTGTTTACTCCCTGCGGAAGTTGTTGACGCCATATTGAGTGCAACTTGCCTAGTTGGTAAACAAAACAAACTTGCAGAGTTGTCGATTTGTATTCCACCAGTTGCAGCGCTCCTAGCGAAACGGGCAATCTCCAAACCGGTTAGAAAAACGTCTTGCTCTGACGCCTGAACTGCGCTGAACGGCATCGTATTGGACAGATTATTTGTAAATGGTACGAATACTAATTAATGAACCTGTTTTCCGAAAATTGCGAAACGTCGCGCTAATTGTTTTGGGATCTCTAATCCTGCGATTCGGAGAACGTAGAACGGAGAACGTTCTATATTCTACTGCAGCAGCTGTAGCAAAACTATTACACACACTCAGAATGAATACCATATCAGCGTATTCTCCTGTTGTAAATAAGTACAGAATTAGTTCAATTGAAAACCGACAACGTTCAAACTATAGTTTACAGAAAATCTTCGCTAACGACAGCGCAGTTCACAGAACCCGATATACTTAATCTATATTACAGAAGATTTGAACATTCAGACAGTATTGTGCATTATTGACCAGCTCTTATTAATTTATTGCAATCTTTTATGTTACTACTAAAAGAGATTAATATTTCATTCTCATAAATAAAAGAATTATTATCTAAGTAATTTTAATGTATTTATATTTATTTTCCAATTGTTATGTAATTTCCAGTCTTTTTTGTAATTTTTACCAGTAAATCTTGTTTTTACAAATTTTTCCCACCACCAATAAAGAATTTGGTTTTTTGGTTACATTAATTAATTACATATTCTGACAAATCCAGTAATGTACTGTTTCTAAATAAAATTAAAAATTTTCATGACTTTTATTTTGTTTTATTCAATTTATCTTACACCATTTTTTCAAAATTAATTTTTTAACAAATTTTGTTTAAAAGTTTTATGTGTTTATAACCCGCTAAACAAAGTTATTGTACGTCATTAATATTGTACGTCACCGGACCTTGACGTATTGACACTTAAAGAACCCAAAAATCGGGATGGAAATTTTCTGGATGTAAATGATCGTATGTAGTTCTGTTCGGTGTTGGCTTCTAAATAACCTTATATCTCCATAACTACTGAACCGATTTTTACCAAACTTGATCAGCTTATAGAATACTTCTATATATAAGGTAATGATGCCATTAAATTTTCAACTTAAAAGTTCAAGGGGGTGAAGCTGTAGTGCAAGTTCACCCTCAGTATCTCAAAATTATGCCTAATTAATGTCTTATTTTTTTAGGCGCATTTATTAGCAATAAAAAAATAGAAATTGCAAGACAAGATTTTGTAATATCGTAACCCCACACCAAACAAAAATACTGATTAAATTGAAAACTGATTTTGTTAATTATTTTGCTTTTCAATATATATATATATATCATAAGTATTACTTATTTTCATTGGTTCCAGAGTTATTCCCAAATAAAATTTTAATAAATTAAATATTTTGATCTTACAAGAGAAAGGCACATTGGTTCGAATACGACTTTATTATTTTTTTTAAATTTAAATATACTGATTAATAATAATAATTATTATTAATCTGTGATTGTAGAAAAAGTTTTACAGTAAATAATAATTCAATAATAACAATAAAAAAAATCAGAATTTATTAGTTAAATTTTATGTACATTTTTAAAGTGCATATGCAATTTAATAGGCGTATAAGGAAGTTATGTGGTGTCCACATAAGATTTATTTAAATAAGTGATATATTAATTTTTTTTCTATTTTTGTTTAATCTCTTTTTTATTCGAATGCAATTATGTATAAAATATTAAATGTCAATTTAATAGATTAATTTCTAATAAAACTTTTACCATTTTATTAAACAATTTGGTTAAGGATTCTAATTACTTTTTATATAAATACACAATTTTTTACTTAGATTTCAATTTAAATAGAATTCAAGAAGTTCGCAGATAGGAGGCATGTTATATTAAATTTTAAGCTACGGACATGAATTCTGTAATTTTCTACCGAGTTAAATTTCTCATTTGCATTACAAAATATATATATGTATGTATTTCATATAAACGTGTATACATATTTATGTTGTGTGCTTCTGCGGGTGCGAAAGCATGCGTGCACCTTCTCTCCATTTGTTAATTAGCATGAGATTTGATTTAATTTATTTAATAATTGCTTATTTTCATGCATATAAAACTAGTTTTTCGAGACTGCTTCCTGTTAATTTAAGACTGATAATTTGCGTTAAAATATTGATATTTAATTTTGATAAAAATAAATTTTCCAAAATATTTTATGTTATTTATTTATAAAATAAATAACATAAATGTGCATATGCAATTTAATAGGCGTATAGGGAAGTAAAATATCATAAAATATTATGATATTTTATTTTATATTCATTTTTGTACTCATATATTTTATTTTTTATTTATTTTGTGTTTAGTATTTTATTTTATATTGTAAAAAAAGGCATAAATTATTTTGTCACAGGAAATTTCATTTTTTTTACTTCAACCCTGGATGTACTACATCATCTAAAGCAACTCAAAGTTTAAAAACGTGAAGGCAATATCATGGACGCCAATCAGTTAGTTATCAGTATACCATAATGATTATTTGTTATTATTCCATAATGATGAAGTGAATTGTGGTAATCACAATAAAATAATAAATAGACCGGAAATAGATCAAAGTATGATATTTTTTTTGGCACCTCGATTTTTGTTAGATCCGTCAGGTTTGACAATGATAGAATATTACACAATCGCCTTGCATTCTTTATTTATCTTGAATTTTTCGCTCGTTTATCAAAAAGAATTTGTGCTAATCCCTCACTATCGCCAGACATAAACCTATTAAAATGATACTATTTCCAACAATTGTTTTACAATGAAGGATCTGATTTGTCAACTCTCTAAAAAAATAAGATGTTAAACTTTTTTTGAGACTCTAAAAGTTTATTTCTTAAATATAAAGATTAAGTACATTTGATTAAAATACAGGTAAATTAATTTATTATTTATAGTGAGTAAACATTTCAGTAAACATTATATTTAATTAATAGTACAGTTTTCATGTATAATTTTATTACACGAGGTCGTAAGGCTTTGATTGATTGAAGGTTACGGTTGGCTAACAACGTCTGCTTCAGTAACACTTTAATTTTTAATTCGTTCGGAAAAGTAGAACAATCTACAAAAATAAAATAAAAGTAGAACAATCATCGAAAGGAAACAATAATTATCTATAAACTTCGAGGATGAGATTAAATAGTTTGGTAGATCTGACTTTTATAAGATATACGATTTATTCCGAACTTTATTCTGTATTTTATTGTATAAATGTTTGATACGGAGACTGATATAACGTTACGTCACCTGATATGAATAATGATAACAGAAAGTTAAATGGTTTTGGAAAGTGAAACAATATAGTCGTATTATCATTTTGACAAACAAACATAAGTCAAGATGATATTAATAATATGAAATATTAGTAAACTTACTATATAATTGACTCATGACCTTGGGCGTATTGTTACCTAAATATTCTACCTGTAGTTAAAGAAAATGAGATTTTTCAGGTAGTATAAATATAATGTATCTTACCTTACTTGGTGGAAAACATACTCTACCACAAAGAAAGAATAGTATTTATCATATCCAATGATATTTAACCTAAATTTCATAAATCACTTTTCTATTCTGGGTATTGAAAAACATAAAATGTAAGTTAAAAATACCCATCCCAGTATTATATGTTAACACACACGTATTGTATTTATTATTTTAATTATTATAATAGCTTCAAATATTTATTTTTATCATAAACATTCACGAAATATCTTTGAAACGATAATACAATATTTAACTGTATTGTTTGTATTTTGTTTATTATAAAATATACACACTTTTATTGGTTGTTTGCAATTTACAAATAAAATTCTGCTAAATATTAAAGAGATTAAAAGAACTGTAGTGTTTGGTCATTTATTCCGGTTTTTCTTGCTTCAAGAACGCAATCTTTCGTTTCTCCATAAGTTGTACTCCTTCTTAATGCTATATTCCTATTTACCTAGAGTAATACTTGAGGTGGTTTTCACAAAAGATCGTTGTTGTCTTCTTTTTAATTCTAGTTTCAAGAATGAGCTCGACTGCAATTTAAGGATTTTATTCTGTGAGCCACATATATAAGAATTTTCTTTTTTGTTGAAAAATCTTTTCTTTCCTTTATTCGTGTTTCCAACTACGCCAAACTTGAAATTGCTAATTCCAAGACATTTCCTCTTCGACTTCTCAAAGGTTAATTGATACCTCTACAAAGTTCTGCTCTTAAAACCTGAACTTGCAATTTCTAGAACCAAACCGAAATTCTCTTCATTGTCTTACATGAAAATGGTTTTGGCTTGCATGTTACCGCAACAAGTTAAATAAGTATAAGTTAGAAACAGTGAAAATTGTACAAATGAAGTATTTTTTATGATTGTAATTATAAACATATAAAATATAAATTTTAATATTATTATAAATATAATTTTATAATCACATTTTTTAAAATTAATAATTAATAATATTCAAGAATTATAATTATATAGGATAATTTAATTAAACATATCATAACAACATTATTTAAAAGTAATTTAAATGAATCTCAACTTTAAACTCACTGCAGTTGATCAAATTATCCATATTACGAATAAGGATATTTTTAATTTTCATTTTTACACCAAGTTATGAAAACTTTAAGTAATATTTTTAATAAGAGAGATTTTCTTGTTTATCGTGTTACAGAAACGTTTCATTAATTGCTTTTCGTGAGTTACATTATACATGTAATGATTAAATTAAAAATTTTACATTGAACAGAGCGTGCAGTGCGTTAGTAAAATAAAGTTTCCATGAACATTTTACGACTGTATAAAACTTTTATAGTTGATAACATGAAAATTCGTATGCAGTGAATTAGTAACGATTATTTTATTATGAAGTCGTCATGTAAGCCAGTACTCGCTTATAACATTAAGTTGAACATTATTTATAACATATGATCTCAGACAAAAAATACGGACGGAAGAAAGCTCTAATATTTAGCATAATCGCAAAGAGGATCTATAAAACAGACATACAAAATTCAAATGTGGTACTTTGTTCTGTCGACCACAAGAGGTTAACAAAAACTACTGCATCATAATCAGACTTGGAAAATAAGTAGGAAAGATATCCTTTAACTTAATATACTTAGTGTCATCCATAAGAAGGCTATAACTTTATACAAAGAAAAGATGTCTTAAAATTTAATAATATAAAATATAACAAAATATTTCTTATAGCACTGCACTTGCACAAAAATTGTGCGACGTAATTTATTAAAACATTTTTGCAGTACAATTGTTCTATGTTTTTGCATATTGAACCAAAAAGGTGATTTAAAATTAAATTTCACCACTTAATCAAAATGCACTTTTTTTAACACTGTCTTAAGGTTTTTGAGTTACTAAGTTAACAGGCTTCATGATTTATCAAAAATCTGTTAACAATTTTTCAGGTGGGAACACTTAAAAGGATTAAGATTAAAGCCGCTGACTACGTTTAAAAACAATTTCTCTTAGATTTTATTATCCGTATAAGTGTAACAGGAAAATCCAACAAATTAAAATATTGTAACTGCTTTGAAATTAGCTGCTCAGCGCTATGGTCAGGCTGTACAAACATATTTAAAAAAAAAAAAAACGATACAAAAGTTAAAAATTAAAAAAGCTGAGTTTAAAATTAGTCATGAAGTGGCCGTGTTATTAACTTATTTAACTACAAGACAAAATTAAGCATTCCCGTAAGAAGGAAACAGAGTGTGAAATATATTAGAAAATGCAAGTAAGAATGTCAATCAGCTAGCCTAGCAAGCTGGGCTATTACCGTAATACGCGTTGACGTATTTTCATTTAGTTAAGGTTGAACTGAAATCTTTTTAGAAAAAGCAATTTCAACTGTTTTTTTAGTTTAAGATAGCCTGTAAAATTCATTGTTGCACGTTCTAACGTAAAACAATCTGTTTATACGTTTGGTTTCTATTGGTATGCATTGTGGATATCCTTATGACCTGAAAATTGTTTTCCCAGAAAAATAATTTACAACTAATTTTACTTGTTACATAATTGTTTTGAGTTCCCATAGTGCGGATTGCTGTTTTGATGACTGCTGAGAAAAGAAATCAGAAAATCATTCAAAATCTCACAATATAATAAACGAATTGTCAGATTTAAGGGAGCTTATTTCTCATATTTCTATTGCGATTTTTTCTTTGTTAACATACGTAGCCTCCTCTTTTTCATATGTTCATATTCAAAGTATTCTTATATAGATCGACTAGACGTAGTCATATAATATTAAAACTAGAGTTTTAAAAATCTGTTTATTCTTAAGTGGTCATTTAATTTGTTAAGTCAATTACAATTAGTTCATCACATACTTCCATGTAAATAAAATTTTCATGGAAAATGGAGATTTTTTGAAAATAAAATTTTTCAAGCTATGATACATTATCAGAATATTCTTTCTTCAAAAATAGATTATTTTGTTATTTAGTATAATATTTTCCATGTATAAAGAACTCAATGTTCAATATAAGTGATATATTAAACAAAAAATCATTTACTTCTTTAAAAGCTACAAGAAAAACAACCCACAGTCCGGCTTGACTTCTAGGTACTTTGGACCAGTACAGTGTTCAAAGCTTATAACTTTCATCCTTCGTTAATATTATATATTTTAACCTATATTGTACTGATGAGTGCCAATAACTTGAATCTTCCCTGGGTTTGTTTTTAGTGTTTTTACTCAGCATTTATTTCACGATTTTTGATTTGTTTCTCGATTTCCTTTTATAGTCTTTGAAATCTCTACAGTAATAAATAATTGTTAACATAGATTTATTCCCTTATTTCCTAATGCATTGTAGATCGTATGTAGAGGTCGAACAGTATGCAACATAACATATTCTCCTGTTTTTTCCGTCGAATTAACTTTTATTTAACAGTCTCATATAAAATTCTGTTTAAGGATATCCTGAAAAACGTTCATTAACCGAAAATCCTTACTATCTGTACAGTTTAATAACTTTTGTAATTTATTTATTATTACTTGAAATATTCTCTGAAAGTTTTACATGTATGAGAAATTAGATGACAATTAATTTTTTCTCTCAGTTGGCGCCTTGTCAGATTTTAGTATCGCTACCACCGTTTATATTCGTCTAGATTATTTGGAATTGTAAACTAATTACGCTTGTATATTTGAATCACTCAGACTATCCTTTCGATTCATCCTTATTAAAAGTTTAATATTTCTATTCTAATGGGGTCTGGGCGGGTAACTTATTTACATTTGAGAACCGCTGTGCTCAATATTTTAAAATAAATAATAATAATTATAATTATAATAATAATATTTTTTTATTATTATTAATTTTGTGATTTCCTGGACATAAATAGCAGTTTTAGATTCAATTATGAATGCCCAGTTGTTATTCTCAGTTTATGATTGTTTTCTGTAGATAGTAGACTCGATTACGGTTCCCGTTTATCAAATTTAGTTTTGGAAGGGCCTTCTTTATTTCTATGCTTATCTATCCTCTCGATGCATTAAAAGGCTAATTCAACGCACCATAGAGAATTGTTCATAAAGTATACATTTTCCATAGGATTCTTCAATAAAGAATAATATTCAATTTTATTAAATAATGTTTATTTTCGTATGATTAGTTTATTGTTTTATTATTTTTTTTTTCAAAGATACTAAGATGGTTCTGTGAAGCGGATGGACCCGGCTTGCATCACTGACCTCCGGGTGCATGACCGTACAACTTGCAGGATGTACATTGAGGCTCCACTTTAAAATCTTTACGTATATGGCCAGCCTTACCACCTGTAAAACAATGGCAAATTCTATTTGCGCTATTACAGAACTTCGCCCTGTGGCCTGGGCTCCAGCATCCAAAGCAGAGATTGTCAGAGAGACGCCACCTCAACCGACAGGCCACCCACCCAATGTAAACACGCCCATCAGATAGCAGTTTGTCTTCAAGAAGCGGTGACACTGCTAATGCTACTATTTTCGTCGAGCCGTATGCCAGCTGCATTGATAAAACATCTATAATGACCGACTCACCAGTTATTTTATGAATTTCCCTGAGAAATTCATCCTGCATCGTGCGAGCATCCACCTCCTTAACAAGCACGCGGACCCTCCTACCAGCCCTTCCAGCCAGCGCCGTAAGTAGCACCTTCCACTTTTTGGGCAATATCTCTACTCAAATGTTCGAGCGAACCTCCATCGGCTCGCACCCGCAGGTGAAGATCATCCCCTGACCCTTCCGTACGGAGAGGACCCCTGTTTCACCCGGCGACACTGCACCCTTCCCAGAGCGGAGGAAATCAGCATAGGACTTCCCCTTTTTGGGTCACCTTGACCACCACCACGGTGGTGGTGGTCAAGGTGACCCAAAAAGCAAAAAGTGACCCCGCCGGTAACTTCTTGCTTTGCGGCATCATTGTTGAAGACGGACGCAACAACAGAAAAATATGCCGCTTCTCTACCATACCCGTATACTCAACGTATACGAGGCCGGTTTGACTCTGTCCATCATTCAACTCTTGGAAAATAAATCAGCAGATGACAAAGGCCATCCCACGATCCCCAACCGTCGAATCGATTACGAAAACTTAATCCGACCTTCCAAGATCAATCTTACACGCATAATCTCCGCCAGATCACTCGACAAGGATCTGACCCACCCTCAGTCTACCGGCACGAGCCAGGTCCCAAATCCATGGAGTCCTCTGGAACATTATAACGTTTTGAAGGTTGTCGACCCCAAATGGATCCACCACCTTCTTCCAATTTTGCAGCATCTTCTATCAGGGCTGAAGATTGGAAGACGTATTCAGGCCGCCCCTCAAAACCAGCCGACCGAGGTGTGCGTCGGTGGCCCATCATCGATCGCCCGCCTTACATCCTCATCCGTCCAAGCCATGTTCTGCCCCAGGCTCCCGTCCGTTGTTCGTGAGGCCACATCCGTGATGATGAAGTAAGTCTGTGTGGCCTCATCCACCATGTCCAGCTATGTATGGTGCCGTAGTTGCGGCCCCATAGTTGTAACGCCAAGGACGTCTTTAAGCATTTCCACAATACGGGTAGCGTTTCCATTTTGCGGGAGCACTCCTTTATTTCCAGCTTAGTGGCCGCGTTTTGCTGGACAAATAAGCTCAGTCCTTTGACATACCGGAGTAAAACTTCACTGTTATATGCCAAATACTTTTTCCGTTTCCAAAGGTCCGCACTTGCACCACCCTCCGGTTTTGCTTCCCCTGGCCATCCTCTTCCATGCGGGAACAGAACTACGTTTGAGATCGGAGGTGTTCTCCCAGGAGGACAGGGAACATTTACTAGTGGCCTTGAGTTTTTTCTTCTCCGCTGTTGTTGGGGGGAAAGCCGCAGCCTGCGTTTTCCCACCGTCCTCAAAAGTCTCGGTCCATCATCCTCAACAGCGTCACCCAACTTCATTGGTAGGGACGGAAAATCTCTCTCAAGGACACCACTACCCGAAGCACCCACAGTCGACAGCTCTCTGCCGTCGCCGAGCCGACGCTTTTCCCCTGTTCTCTTTTCGCCTTGTTTCCAATTGATCTGCATGTCGAATCTCTTCTATTACCATCTCCGCTAGGCTTTCACAGCTACTACTATCGGAGAGGACTTTCCGCATCTGAACACGAGAAGCATCTCACCTAGGGGACCGTTGTCTCACTACCGAAGAAAATCTCTTTTTATCGGATCGAATCGCTCCCTCTGATTGTTCTGGATCGGTCATGAGTCCAAGAAAATAGAAAGAAACCAAAGTAAAAACAAAAATCCACAATAATTAATTGAAATAAATAATTCGACACACGTCGATGCAAACGACTAAACAAAAAAAAACCTATATATTATATGTTTAAGTTCAGTCATTAATAATATAGTATTAACAATAATATATTATTGGCAAAGAAAGTTATAGTAAAAAAGTAGAACTAATTTGCATATGAGAACTAGTTAAAAAGAAAAAAATGAGACATCCTTCCACAATCGAACAGTATATTTGAAGAATTTTTACATTTATGAGATACGGCGTTCTGTAAATCTGAAAAGTTTAGAATATAGTAGAAAGAGGCATTAAACATTGGTGTAGGATAATAAACCTCTTAAATATATGGTCAAAATAATTAAAAAAATAATCTGTATTAAAGAAAAATGAATATACTGCCAATTCTTTTTCTTTTTTTGCGTTAGGCTAAGGATCCGATTTGTGGTTTATAATGCCGTTGTTCAAAACGAAGATTGTAATTAATTTACTGTTCAATACCGAATCCCTAACAATTATGCTAGAAATTATAGGTGGGGTAATTGTTGAGCCCATCTTGCAGCAGGGTGGAGTTAATAGTTGGGTGGATCTAGGGCGGATATCGAATGAGGTTAGTGAGCAAGCAACTCTTGGGCTTGACATCTGCTGATAATTAATAATATCTGAATTTACCCACACATCTAACTATATAATGATAAAAAAGATATTTTCCACTTTGTGTAAAATTTGTATTTTGTAAATTTGTAAATATAGGACACATAACAATTTTTCAGGGTACAAACAAACATCGATATAGTTGAATTTTCTAAATTTTAAGCATTAAACTTTTACTTTTATTCAATTGTTCAAATAGCTCCATAAAATAATGGTCATATTATATAAAATATAGGGTTTGAATATGCACTCACAAATGCATGATCCACACCTCTACGTTCAAACATGCAAGCGCACGTGTGTGTTTGTCTGTGTTTTCTATCGTTTGTTACGTTTAACTGTAAGCGTATAAATTTCTAAATGATTGAACTGCTTTACTTGAAACATTAATGAAAGTTTACGAAGGGTTAATTTACAGTTAAGGTAAATAAGAGTTTCTTTCAAACACGCATAAACTTCTAACTGCGTCAGAGGAGAACAGGTAATTTATACTAGCTCGTATATTATTTTAATAACTACAGTCAACGACATGCTGCACTTTGTAATTAAACATAATCTCTTGGGTTTTAAATGTGGAAAATTTATTAAAAATCTCATGAGTATTTTTTTGGTTTTTATTTTGTTACGCTAACTTTTCTTATTTCGAAATAAATTATATGGAATTTAGAACTTAATAAAAGCTGAGTTGAGATAAATTTACTGGTATATTTTTCGTTGTGAAATTGAATTAGTTATTCCCAAAGAAGAGACACACAGTGCAGCAAATAAAGGTATTTCTAGTATTTCCTTCATACAACTTTTACAATTTATTTATTATATATATTAAACCGATCCCATACAGAATGGGTGTCTATTTATAAAAAAAAAATTAATATGTAATGAGAGGATCAAATTAAAATTAATTGGTGATTTTATTATACTTTTTAATATTATCTATTGTATTATATTAGCAACATCGCAACTGTAAATAGCTTAATGAGTTTATTTAGTGTGGAATACTTGGCAAGAATATAACCTGATGTGCTCAACATCGTGACACAGAATCTAATTTAATGATAGAAAAAACAAAGATTTTTAATACTGGCAACTGTAAGAATTAATTCTTCGGCTTACAATGTTTTAATTCATTTTTAGATCTACAAAATACAAAGAATGAGAAGATTCATTTAAAATGTTTTGTGAAAATATATATAGTCATCGTTATAAGTCTATTCTACAGGTTACGTAGGCCTTTGCATTTTGTTTATTTTCATCTATCTCGGCCTGTGCTTCCGTTAAGACTATTAAAACTTATGTTATCCTTTTTTTATCGTTTTACTCTTCACCTTAATCCACTTGGACTTTTAATACTAATAAATTATCATTGAGGTATCTAGTCATAAGACATTATAGTTTACATAGTACTATTATTTCATTAACACATCAAAAAAATAATGTCGGCTAAAAATCAGGTATTCTTCTATGTATATATTTTATTCAAAAATGTATAATAATGCATTTATAATACGTTTATTTACATTTTTTATGAAAAATTATAATAAACTTAATTATAAGCTATGCAATCAGGAGTTATGGGCAGCCAACTTTTCGTTTTAAAATTATTTTCAATAATCTAAAATACTTTTGCTTATTGGTTCCATGGCTGTTGAATAATTTCGATAGATTTTCTTTACTGCAGGTTTTTTTTATAATTTCTACCGATAACAAACTTTAAGGACACCTGAGAGAAAAATAAAGATTATGGATGTAGGCCTCATATGATCATTAAGTTCTTCATAAAATCTTAACTTCGTTTAAAAAAGTTTGTTTGCATTTATTTTATTAATAGATATTCGATAAGATATCGCGTAATGTTAAATTATTACTTACACTGAATCAAATATTATGATTATTAGAAATATTATTTTATAGTTAACCAAATGATATGTAGTTTGATGATATTAAAGCGAAATGATCAAATAAAACCACCAGTTTATTATAATGTATCTTGTGAAATAAATATATTGCTACATAATTTTCAAACATAATTCACTCATTGTTTTAAACTATCTTTACAAGAATCACAAAAAATAATTGCTAAAATTTGTCTTTTCTTCATATATTTTTGATCGTAAAACAACTTAATTTATATATAAAAAAATGTATATATTAAAAAAAGTAAATTAATTAAATTAAATTTTTTTGTAAAATAACTTAGACTTTGAACAAAGGTAAGTAGCAATTAAGAGTTTTGGTTAAAGAGGAGAACTGTATTTCTATCTTGATAAAAGTTTTGGTTCTTTATTGTTACTTGTAACTATTATTTATACAATTTTTTTTTTTTTTTTTTAATTAGTAACTAACTATATAACCTTCTTGTTTAAGTTTTTGGTTTTCTGCTATTAAAAATTCCTTATTTGGTTTATACAAATTAATTTTTTTGTTTTACGTTTTGCTCTAATTTAATAAATACATTTTTTCGAAAACTCAAGATTTTTCAAAATTATTTAGGTCATTGCTTGAATTAATTAATATGAGAAATTTTAATTTTTAGTGTGTTTTTTTTTTTTTAGAATGAGCTTAATATTAAAAAAACTAGAATTATTTAAGCCAAGTGATTACTCCTCCTTACATTACAAAATAAATTATACAGTTGAAATCTTAATTTGTTTGCGTAAGATGTATTCCAAAATTTAATTTTCGCCAACATAAAGAAGTACGTTTATTGTCAGAAAAATGGGACAGATAATGCTACTTCTACATCTTCTATTGCTTGTAATTACCTTAAAATGTTTTTGTGAAAGTTACTTGAGTTTTAACCAAGACACACGTATTAGGGGGAACAGTCCCCCTAGAAGATACAGATCTTCTAATATTAGTAAATGTTATAATAATGATTAATTCCAGAAGTTATTTTTGGTGCCGATAAGTTAATAAATTACATGCTTCCACTTTTTATCTTATTTGCTTTAAATTTATAAAACTTCTAAATACATCTTTCAGTTTTTAACAATTTTTTTACTATAATTTATTTTAAACAGAAATATGACTTCACTACTAGAGGTTTTTGTAAAACAAATTACTTCATCTGTTTTCTGTTTTTTTTTAGTTTTTTGTTTTGTTTTTTTTTTTTGTTTTTTTTAACTCGGATCATTAGCTACTAATACTTATTTACAACGTTGGAGTTAACCAGCAATATCACTTTCAGAACCTAGTCTCGAATCGAACCAAGACCATCAATGTAGCAAACGAGCCACTGAGAGGGTCACTACGCTTAATTATTATTTCAATGTAACCGCCTTATTTATTAATAAACATTTTTGATACAGAAAACTTGAATAGTTATTAATGGAATTATTCAAATTAATTTATAAATTTTAAAAAAATATCAAGTTTTTTGTAATAAAACGAAAGCGAAATTTGTTGAGTGAATAATTCAGAAATTTATTTTGTTAAATCATAGCTTTATTTACGCTCTCTTATAATTCTGAACTAACTGAATGAATTTATTTCCTAGGAAAGTAATCCTATTGTGAGTAATACTGGATCAATAAGAATTTCATTTCTGAATATAAAGCACCTATTAACTTTGAATAAATCCACTGGAGTGTTTCTGCTGTTAGGCTTAAAATCGTTTTGATGAAATGGAGTTATATTAAATTTAATCTTATATTTAAATGTATTCTAAAGATTCATGTACCTCTTTATATTAGATTAGTATTCCAATTAAAAATGTAAAACTAGATTATTTTCAATTTATTAAATATTTATGATGATTTAAATGAAAATTTGATTACATGTTTTAAATTGTTAGATTTGTTGCACTTTTTACTTAATAAGGTAAATTACTTTATGCTGGACCAAATTAATTGTATTAATTGTAACTCAAATTATGTTTACAATCGGATACATAGATTATAAACCATGCGTAATTATTATGACAATAATCAAGTTATAAATGACATTCCCTTGAACTATCTTAATTACATTCTAGATATCAACATTAAATCAAAGGTAGCATTGATATTGATAAAGCCCAGCTTGTAACGAACTAGAAATAATAATTATGTCCCAGACTACGAATAAAACTCCAACATACAAAGAATAATAGAACACAGAAAAAATAAATATTAGAAACATTGATGATCATAAACCACTTGGATGACGCAAAACTTAAGAAGAGAGGTCTCGTCCTGAGTATCACTATTAGGCTCCAAGATCCAATGTACGTACCCACTTTAACCGCCTTACATCTTCACCATAGTCTAAGAGGTTAACAGCTAGGGCTTAACATTCACGGAAACTACGTAGTTTCCGTGAATGTTAAGTCGTATTTTATTCCTAGTTTCAAACAAGCGTAATAAAGTACATACGTAGTATAATATCTAAACATGAATTATTATAAATATATACATATTTTGATGACTTTAAAGAAATTTATGACACACAGTTTCATAACTCTTCTGCTATTTCAAAAGAGAAGCAATTTTTTGTAAAAACTATTAAGTACTAATTTATAAAAAAATTGGGAGTGAAAATATGTATAATGAGAAGAAAGTTTTACTGCCAAAATTTTATTCCTAATAAAGAATCATTTTTAATACTGAAAATAACATACATACATTTTTAAATACTGAAAAGTACATACTGAAAATAAGTGTTCTACTATTAAGGATTTTTAATAATGAAATTAAATGAAGAAATTTTTCTGCGATAATTATCTAAGCTTAATATAAGCAGAAAAAAATGACTCAAAATAACGAAATATTAATATTAATACAAATGTGACATAAAATCAAAATTTACATAAATTATACGATTTCATTTTATTTCATTATTCCTAAAACCTAATTATTCATAATTAAAAATTAATTATAATTAATTAATTTAATTAATTACATAATTAAAATTTTATTTATTATTAATCATAATAATTTAACATAATTATTTCAATGGGGCTTGTGAAGGTTTCCGTGAAAAGTAAATCATTGAACATGTTTTAGTTGTAGTAGGATTACAAGAAACTGAGAGATAAATTTAATGAGAGCCAGAGTACAGAGAGAATCAGTAGTTTAAATTAATGTTGAAAGTAAGTTGTTTGTATGGTGTGACACTTTTAATATAATTACTCGTATTATTGTCGCATCTTTACGAAAATACAAAAAATTTAAGTCCAACTGGATCATGGATCGTGGGTTATACATCTGATACAAAAAGGTTATCTTTAAAAGTTATGTTGCTTCTTTGTATCTAATAACAATGTTTTGCAAGTTAATTTAATTTTATATTTTATGGTTATAGCATACATTTAACTTACCATAATTTAAAAAACTACAAAAGAAAAGTAATTATACTTAATTAATGTACTTATATTAGTAATATAAGTACATTAATTAAGTATAACTGCAATTTTAAGATAGATACTCGTAAGTAATAACGGAATGAGAGAACTACTTCATTAAAAACTACTGGCAGGAAAGTTTGTATTACTACATAATACCAATATTTATGTTTCATTTTGTTCTTTTACATCCACCTCATTTTCAATCTTATATTTAATAAAGTAAAGCAAACTTCAACAGTTAATTTATGAAGAGTAATACATGTAAAATTGATGTAGCATTCATGATAATATAAAACATTAAGTCCATTGAGTCCACATTATCCTTTTGGCACTTAGTAATCCCCTTTCAAGATCCAACCCTTTAAAAAGATGTCAGAAGGAAATATGGATTCTGATTGTGTAGGGAGTAGTGGAACGAGACGCTGATGAGGTGTGGGATTTCCATGATCCATGATGGATGAAATACAGGAATCATACACACATGTGGAAAAAAAGTAGAAATTGTGTTACTATTATTATTTCAACTAATAAAATAGAAGTGATCGATAGATTCTTCTTAAAGGATTAGATATCCAAATAAAAAAATTGTAATTTATTTCTGATTATATCCTTCATTTTTCACCACCAGAAAATAATATAAATCTAAAAGTCTTTATTTTACAAATATTCATGGAGTTTCATATTTTCAAATGATAAGCGAATTCATAAATCATACTTGTTTCAGAATAAAAAACTGAACAAATTTTTTTATTCTAGACCTGATATACTATTATAGTTAATAACGTTAGACTAGATTAAGAGTAAAAACATAAGCCCTTAATTATAATTATCCCTTTCATAAAATAATAATAATAATAGTGACAATGATAACAATAACAATAATAATAAGAAATATTAATGGCAATTTACGTAATAATAGAAATGTAAAAGAGTACAGAAAAAGAGTATTTAATTTGTATAAGTACAATGCACGTATTGAACCTAGGAAACAAGCATCAATATTAGATTATTATTATTCAAATTACAAAATTAATTAATAAAAAATAATTAATTAATTAATTTATTATTTAATTAATTATTAAATTATCATTTTCTGACTTATTTTAAAATAAATTGGGTGGTACATTTCATTATGTATTCCTTTAGTTGGTAGAAGCTTTATAACATTAATGGTTGATTTGCTCTTTCTTAACGATTCAACCATCTATGTGAAGGAATTCTTTTAAAAATGTTAAAAGTAATAATGAATAAACAAATTGACTGTCTTCTTTGGATTATTGTTATTCATTTATATTCTTTCTATACATATTCCTGATAGTTGAGAATATATATTCTTTACAATTATTTTTTTATTCGGAAAATATTTATCTTCTTATAATAAATTAGAGTCTCGTAAAAACGAAATTTAAACTCATTATATTTAACACTTTAATGGGTATTTACAAAACTTTGATTTTTTCATTATTTTTTTTTTCACAACCGGTAATGTGAATTACTGATAAGTATTACAACTATGAGAGTAAACCTAAACAGAAGAAATTAAATACTCTTATTTGGAAGAAGAATATTTTTTTGTTTGAATGATAGAACGTATTTCCTTCGTACGCTGTGAAAATGGAATGTACTATTATATTATCTGTCAAATAAAGTATAACTCTACCAAAATTATCTTACTTCCGTTGAATTAGATAATTTTTTATACTTTTATTATTTTTTTTTTGCAAGAATATACGATTTTCTTGATCTTTTTTCCCCTCAACTGTAAATAGTGACTTTGAATAATTATTTTGTTTTTTTTAAATTAATTTTAAGTAATTTAATAAGTTTACCTAATTTTATTAGAAACAAAAGGACATTGTCCCCATATTCTCAAAAAATAATGCAACTTAATGTAAAATTGAGTTATTTTGAAAAATAAACAAATTCCTTATATTATTGCATAATAAGGATTAAATTAAATTTAAATTAAACCGATTCCATAATTAAATAATTACGATACTGATGATAGCTACAATTATAAACATTGCGGATCTATATTATTTTACTTTAATTGTAAGTAGTGCTCATCTACACGTGTCAGATTCTATAAAGAGATAATAAGAGTGTTCATGAAATTATTTACAGATGTTTTATAAAATCTAAATACTCTCATTTAAAATTAACAACAAACGATTACTTATTAATTGTTGGAGCAATTAATCTAATATGATAAAATGTTTTCCTAAGTTTTTAATTTTTCTTCGGTCTTACTAATCGTCCGAAAGAATAACAATTTAAAAAAGGCTGCATGAAAAATAATACCACTAATTTATTTTTAAGTTGACAACATTTATGAAGTATTTGCTATATTAAAAAGATTAAATAGAGCTGAGAAATAAAATAATTATTCTTTAAATTTAATATTTTCAGGGAATCATTAAAGACCAATTCAAAAACTATGAAATAGTTTTTCATGTAAGTTGTACGGTTAAATGTAAATTAATATAACTGCCTAAACGTGAGAAAGTAAATCTTTATAAAAAATTAATATTTGTTGAGTAGATAAAATGGGAATGAAAAATAGGGTTCAAAAAAATGAAACGTAATAATTAGGTTCCAGTAAATAGTGCACAGTTAAATGCGATGTTTTACACTAAAACTGTTTTATTTCTAAAATTCTATTAAATAGCTTTTGTTTGACGGAAAACTTATTTTCTTAAAAAAATGCATTCCTTAGTGAAATTGTACGTGTTCTAACTGTTTTTGGTTTCTAATAAACATTAGTTTCATTTTTATTTTTATTTATAACTTTTATACTTTATCCTTATTGGAGTATCGGGAATAAAGTAAAACTTTATGTGAGTTGCACTCCCCATGTGTACCCTCAAGCGGGTTTACAGCCTTGAAATATTTGCAAGCATTATACACACAGAAGGTGAAACGTAAGGTACATATATGTGTTTATATGATAGTAGGGAAAGCTGAAGCCACCAGAAGTCATAATTTTATACCACAATGTTGTACTCCAATCCTTCCGTTTAAAGAGAAAAAAAGAAACTAAAAGTGCGAGTGTAGTAAATATTATTTTATCCGAGTGCGAGATGTTCACACAGGCCGGACAGTGCTGCCATCGCGCGCGCACCACGGGAAAAATATCAACTGATGTGGGTTGAAACTTTCAACCCGATTCAGATATCGTCATAAACCTGCTGCGCGTACTCTCCCTACTGCTCTGACATGAAAGTTGGCGAAGAAACTTTGTATTAGTTTTGAAAGGTATTTCTTCATCTCGAAGTAAAAAAGCGGTTTAATTTTAATCTTAAAATTGTTTTTTTTTTTGTAATAGAAATAATTGCATCATCAGAAAAACTTATGAATATCTATGCAGACATACTGACAGTGTTATGATTTAAAAGCCTTGCCACCTTTTTTTTTTAGTTGACGGAACTTTTATTATTTTCTAAAGATTGTGCAAAAAAAGTATGTTTTTCTAATGTACCTAAATAAGCTACTAATATTGTGATGAAATATATATACTTCTGTGAGGTAGAGTATTGATATTATCCGGAATAAAATATTGACTGTCCAAAAATTTTAAAACAGGATCATTACCAGTATTTAATAAGCGATGGAAGGTAGGAGGATCAAATCACCAGGAACAGCAAAGATCTCATCTTCAAGCTGGTTTCTTATTTGGTGTTTCTTTATCTTCAGTACGGGTAAGTGAAATTATAATATTAATAAAATTTAGATCTTTTCTCGTAAATCTCAAAATATTTTTTATGTGAGTATATATTACTAAGTGTTTTATATTACATGCCTGTAAAAGTGAATACAAAAATTTAATAAAACATTTGTTTCTTATAAAAGTCCTATAGATATTCCACAATGGTTATTATTTACCAATGCCTTTTTTTATAATTTACTGAATATTATTTTACACTTATATTTGTCAAATCTTTTCCCTTTCTTTTTTTTGAAAAGGTTATATTTTCATCCTTAATAGGAGTTTATCGTAAAATAATAGAATTTTTCCATATCTTAAATAATTTATACTGTATGATTATAGTCATACAGTAACGTGTAAAGAGCCGATTTTATGTGATTACTAAAATTTGCTTACTAATGAATTTTAGTAAATAAAATTTGTTTAATAAATAGTATTAGTCCGGATATGACGGGAAAATAACTTATAAGTATAACTAGTTTTGGTGTAACAGTAACAATTACCGAAATTAACTTTCAACAATAACATTTTAATGCTCAATGTAATTAAAAACTAAAGCTGACCAAAGGTGCAGCTTCAGCTTCAACTGTAAATAATGCAACTTTCCTTTACTTAATTTTAATTTCACCATAAAACTTCACATGGTTTTATTATGATAAAGTATTTTATGAAATAACTTTATTATTAAAATGATTACTTGGAAAACTAAAATTAATGAATTTATTAATATTTTTCAATAGAAAGCTACATTTCCATTCCGTCACATAATATTGATCACACTTGGAGAATAAAATTAATTATAACTTTAATTTCCGATTCACAAAGTTATTCTTCTTTCAAAGTAATATTATTTTGTGACAAGAGAGAACATTTTTTCTGGTTAAAAAACACCCCTAAAGGAATTTTATGATTTTTTTTTCATTTTACTAAATTTGAATAAGTGACTAAAACACGTAAATTATAATGACTGATACAGTTTTCAGAGAATGAAATAAGCTTTGTTAATGAAGAGTCTACAAATTATTATTATGTGTATTATAATTTAAGAAGCACATTTGTGTTTTAATGAAACCTTACGTTTATTGTCAAACCATACGTATTATTTTATCATCATAATTGAAGTTAGTTTCCTGATTGAGGTAAAATTTTCAGTACTTAAAGGAAAAATCTGGTAAATACATTTTATGATCTTACCTATTTTTTGTTTATGATGAACGAAGTAGTTCTCTCAAAAATATAATACACCAAAATGTTTCTGTTATCAAATTCAAGATTACTGATTGATAAAGACTTTTAGGAAACAAAATATTCCTTTAATCTTATGTTTATCAAATTCTAGAGAGGATTTCATCCACTTTTCTCTTCGTGAAGTAATTTTATTTAAAATATTTTTAAAAACACTGATAAACATTTTATACAAATTCAAAATGTTAATGGAAAATATAAAGATTTTAATCTCCAAGTTCGATAAAGTCAGAAGTATTATTTTATTTTTATTAGAATATCTTATATAAATTGTTTTCTTATTCAATGATAAAACCTAATAAATGAAATTACCCTCAATAAATTGGAAATGATTGAACTTAGGAATATAGAAAATTTGTACAAAATTAATTTTAAAGATTGATCAATTGTTCCTAGAGGAAAAAAAAATAAAACAAATATGATATTATATTCAAAAATATTCAATATAAGAGTTATGTTTCACTTGAATATTAAAAAAATATTATTTGCAAATATTATAGTTTGTCAACTTCCTTTAAATTATCTACATAATTTAGATGTATTTTGTATTCGTATAAAATTATTATATTTTTAATAAAATATAATAATTATTTTTTTAAAAATAAATTTAATTTAAAAATACTAATATTAAATTAAAAAAACGTTATTTTTAAAATAATTGACAATTATCAGGCAAAATAAAATCTGAAAAACAGAAAACTATATCAGTATTATTACTGTCAAAAAATCAAAGTAACAAACATACGCTTCAGAAATGAGTAAATATATCCTCCAGAATAAAATTATGCTCTAACCAAATATAAAAGTAGAACTTACCTGCTATCATCGTTTTCACGTTATAAATAAGCTGAAAGGAACATTCTACCTTCACCCATAAAGATATTCCAACTACCCTGCAAAAACTAATAACGCAGACAAAATAATAACAATAAAACTGTATTAACTTTGTACTCATTATTACCGTACTTACTATAACCAGTCAAACATGGATAAGAAATTTCCATTTTACATCGGCAATATTGCATACATTTGCTTAGGTGATAAATAGAAAAATATTTCAAGACTTCTTCTTAATGCTAAAGTGAATAGTTTCTCGTATACAACTAAGGAATTTTCATTTATATACATTAACTCTATAATAATTTAACAGAAAAACTAACTTTTCGTTATACAGTAGCATCACGATTCAAGAAAATATACTTATTTATATTTAAAAATTCATTTTTAATAAAATATATTGCTATTTTTTTTCTTAAATAGATTTTAGAAAAGGTGTCAATAATAAACTCTAATAATTAATAAAGAATTTATCATTACTATATAGTATTATTTAATATATTTATACTTATCATTTTAAATAACATGCTAAATTTAAAATCGTGATATTTATTTTGTTTTTATTCGTTACGAAAATTAGCTGAAATTTAGATAGAACTTAAACTTAAACTTAGATAGAAGACCTTAGTGCTAGATAACATAAAAACTATGTTTTGATAATTATTAATCACATAGACTGCAAATAATGTTACAGAAAAGTATGTTAATGCAACGATTATAATTACGATATATCCTCAAGATTCATAAGAAGTCAATTAAATAATTTTCTTTTTCAAATTCTGGAAATTTTTCAAAATTCTTTGATGCAAGTAAAAGATTACGTTTTTATAGAAATATTTTTGCTGAATCATCGGCATCAACATCATACAAATTATTTTTCTTATCGAGCTTAATTTTACCAAATTTACATTCCTGCCTTTATTCTACATTTTTACCTTCTCTTATTATTAATTTCTTTATTTCATTCTAAACGGCCTAAAACTTTAGTTGGTTCCAGAAATGAAGCAATAAAAGGTGTAACTATAATTCCAGATTGATATGAGAACAACTTAAGATATGAAATGAGTTACTGTGTTTTGATAACTGTCTTTATGCAATAAATTCACCAGACATTTAAGTCTGCCGTACAAATTCCTTAAAAAATCGCAGTCATGCATGAGCATTGGAAACACAAAAAAGAAATTATATCATTCTTGATCTCTCCTATTTTATTATTTATTTATTTCCATACGAATGAATCTAAAATATAGCACCAAACCTTATTATTGTGTAATAAACTATTGGAAACTTTACCGTGTTTATTACGTATTATTGAACATGTTACGCATAAATGAACAATGTTTTAATAATTACGGGAGTTCTATACAATCAATTTGGGTTAATCAGTGTTTGTAAAATATTTTAGATGAATTAAATTTCAAGAAAAATGTCTTTTCCAAACCAAATAATCTTTTCCAAATATTAATCTATGAATTCTCAAAAAAAATTAAATTTCTTCAAATTCAGTGTAAGAAATTTAGGAGGAACTGACTGTATTAAGGTTCCTTTGAAAATTATCTAAATAGTGCAACTGGCATTATCAGTCTATAGAATTGCACTTAAAACTGAGATAATTAGGTACATATTGCTAACTATTAAAATGTAAAAAGGCTGGATTGTTAAAATGTATAATTATTTAACACAAAATTAAATGTTGGTTTTTATCTATGTAAAATTAATTAAATGTTTATTGATTTTAATTAATACAGTTAAAGGCGTTGAAAAATGGAAAAGAAAATAGATTATTTTCATCTTTCTATAACGGTACCAATATTATCAGTTACTTCATTTTATTTTTCCACAGGCGCTATCTTTTAACTTCTTCGTAACCTTATCTAATTAATGCCCTGTGTAATCGAAGTTGCAGAGACTAGAGCCGTTATATGGACTAATTTTATTTAGTTTTTTTAATTAATAAGTACTTTTATTTCTCTTTCGTTTGATGTTCATATTTAAACTAATAAAAAAATTTAATATTTTTTATTGCAATGGTTTCTTACTATCATATAGTGTTAATCTGACAAAAAAAATCTAAATTGGAAAATTATGAATTATTTGATAATAACGTTATTATACTATTTTAATATTAAAAGTTTGGTTTAAGCTTCAAAGTTTTACTTGAATTTTGTAAACTTCCAAATTTAAAAATCTTGTAACGTGCCACTCCAGCTGAGTCAATGAAACCTAAATATGTAGACAAGTAAACCACGACCTGCCTTGTGGATAAGGATGGTGGTAATTTATAATGTGTTCCTAATTTACATTCTTTCCACAGTTAGTTGACTGTCAATACAAAAAATAACCTATTATTTTCTTAAAAGAAAGTTAGTAAACTTTATAAATGTTTTTAAAGAGGTTTCTTTGAAACATTTTCTGCATAAAAATTAAAAATTAAATTTGAGGATTAAATTTAAGTACCATAAGGTAAAATTTAATTAATTTTTTCTACATGAATCTTGGTCTCGTTAAAATTACTAAAATAATAATTTAATGAAATCAAGAACATATCATGGGTAATAGAACAAGAGAAAGTAATTTTGAAATGTATTGTATTTTGGAAAATTAAAATTGGAGTTAAAACCTTTCCTAAAATTTAAATACGTTTTGTTTTTCAACTAAACCCGTAAATAGGTAAAATTAAATATATTGTATTAATTATTTCAATATTCATTTGTTTGTTTTTACTTTTCCACAAAACTTCAAAATATTCCAGAAAAAAATTCTAGTAGAAGTTATTAATACCAAAACTCTTTTCTAATACACTCATCATTCGTTTCAACTGTTTTTGAGAACGGTTTTCCAATAATGCAGTTATTTTCATTCGAGTAAAAAAGATTAAAAATTCTGATATAAGTGCTAGGTATCTGATATCTAAATTATAATTTAATATGATACCTAATAATTTGATATCATATCTGATATCGTATTTTTTTAAGTATCACTAGCGTAGGATCCCTACTGAATTATTCAGCACTTCCTAAAACACATTTTTGAATCTAAATTTGCATTACTGTTATTTACTCTGCTTATTCAAATATTTGTTTTCTTTTTATAGAAATTCCATCTCTTCACAATAACTTTTCACTGCATAATAAAAAAAAAAGTATTTATATATTTACATGTTGTTTTAAAATATAGTATAGAACTATGTTTACTCATACTAATTTCCAGAGTAATTGTGGCACTGTCAGCGTCGATATGCGTTTCATGATGAGATGAATCAATATATCCTGCTATCCTTGATAGATCTTAATTTCAACAATGAATTAAATTAAGACTTTCAAATTTAAAGAAATGTTTAAATTTTAACATGCAATTTTAAAATTTTGTCTGTTCCAATACTTTTTTATGAAAAAATTCCTTCATAACCCCTACTTTTTTTATAAAAATATGAATTAATTAACAATAAAAATAAAATCCATGCCCTTTTTTTATCTTGTTGCATTTAAAAGTTAAATTTAGAATATTTCACGTAAAGAAAAGGTGAAACATTTTACAAGTATTCATCCAGGAATTAATAAAAAATTATATTCTTGTTAAAAAAAAAACCTGTTAAACTATTCGTATTCATTATGAATAACAAGATTTTAATACAGATTATTATTATATAAATAATAATAATAATTCAAAAAATATTACATCCCAAGTGAACGGCAACTAAATTTAATAGAACTTACATTTATAATATTATATAAGTAGTTCTCGGGCTTTCACAAACTGTAGTGGACTGTAGAAGATATATTACGTCAGAGAAGGCAGGTACTAAAGTGCATTCGTGCAACTGCTTACGTGATAAGTATTTATCACTCAAGCGATATTTTTTTTAGTTTTTAATAATGTATTTCAACTCCGTTTTATTTCATCCTTACGAAATTTAAAATTTGTTTGATTCTCGTAATATTTAATTTATCAGCAAAGAATATGCTGAAGTGTTATAAATTTAATAACAGACAATAAATCGATGAAGAAGAAACAAAAATCATGAAAAATTAAAAAAAAGAACTATTAAAAAAAATTATGTATATCCACACTGAATTTATTTGAATATTTAGTAAATAAAACGTTCCCTGGATTAAATTCTGAAGGAACATGAAATCCATTTATTTTTATTCATTGTTGTGCGGATGTTTTCTTATAACTCTAACGTGAATGTTTCCTTCCTTACAATATTTTCCTACCTTTTTTTATAATTTCATTTTTATAGAAATACAAAATTATAATAATTGGACGAATATATTCCTGAAGTTAATTCTTTTCATCGTTATTATCCCCACTATTAGCAATTACATTTAAATTCATTAGGTAGATTTTTATGTAAACAGAATTACAAAAAAGGATAATATAAAAACGATTTTTAATATAATTTCAAAAATAATATCGAATTTTTCTTTCTGACACACGCAGATAACAATGCATTGCTTCTCCAATTACTTAAATTTAAATTAATAATTCGATGTTGGTGAAGAAATTACTAAAAATTTAAAAGTTTAACAAATAAAATGAAGCCGGCAGTTTTTATGAGTTATAATTTTATTAGGTGGTATTAAATTATGTAGCTTAATGTTCGATAAAGAAGTTTTGATTTGAAATCCCCTTCGGTAAATTGAAGCTCCGTCATACAGGCTTAAAGCAGATTTAAGTTAAAGTTCAATTTCCGGCTTACTGGAGTCCTATTAAATCTACTCTGTAAGTAGATGTGATTTAGGAAGAAGATTCAATCGATCTAACGATAAAGAATACAGTTACCAAAACAGTAAATATATTCAACTTCTACGAATATTTGCATTAAATTATTAGTAACTTCTACTGAAAATGTCAATAAGAAGCATACTGTAATGAAAAATACTGAATTAAATGTAGAAGAGTGTATTTTTGTTTGCGCAGAAGGAAAACCATACAAGCAGAATTTTTTTAAGTTAAAGTAAAACTATTTCAGTCGTGATAAGAAATTTCAAGCTCTCTCAGAATAAATTTACATACGTGAAATCTCTGAAACATGAGAAAAAGTAGTATTTTCCTTTTTGTGATGGAATTTATTATAACTTTCTATAAAAACGAAATAGCAGTGTTTTAAGGATACTGCTGCTAATATATAAAGAGTATGACTGGAATTTCTTTTGTAAGAATGAAACGAGGAACATTCTCGTTTCCTTTATTATAATCTTTTTAATTAAAACTCTTCGTTGTAGTATAGTTTCAAAAATAATGAGGATCTTCATTGTACTTATCAATATCGGTTGGTTACGACACTGACGATTAACATGAAACCTTTACCGGCCTCCGTGGTGCGATTGGTAGCGTCTCAGCCTCTGATCTGGAGGTCACGGGTTCGAATCTCGGTCAGGCATCGCATTTTCACACGCTAACAAAATTGTCATTTATATCATCCTCTGAAGTAAAACTTCAGTAAAACTATTCTAGTTTTTAACCGGAGGTTAATAAAAAACAAAATTAAAAACATCAATCCTTCGTTTTACCATCGTATTTCCTGAGATTATTTAGCTTATCCAAAACTAATTAATTATACCCTTGTATACATATAAGCACAAGGAAAATTAGTCAACATTTATTTGAAATTGAACACCGTTTAAACTGTAATAGTCTCTAGTAGAACATAGTTTAGATGTTATTTTATAAAAGAAAACGCCTACATTACTAGAGTAAAATTATTATGTAAAGTTAATTATTAACAATTATCCTTTCCGGGGAAAAACATAAAAAATGATAGCCTCTTTCAGAATTTCAAATTAGTTAAAACTATACCCCCATTTGTAATCGTGCGTAAATAATGTGGTTTCATAATTTTCTTTTTAATTTTCATACCATCGTATCATCGATATTGTATCCGAAACCTACATTCTTGCAGTTTTCAACAATCTGCTTTTTAAAAACAAAGCAAATATAATAAATAAGACATATTTTCTTATAAAAAGAGCCGTTTATGTGGTTTTGGATATTTATTTTACTATCAATAGCAGTAGAATTAACAGCGCAATTTTAAATTGTCACTTGCTATACGCTTTTCTTTTTTAAAATTTATTTACTGTTGTTTCATAGGAATGGTTTATTGAAGTAGAAATTCTGAAAAAAGAAATTATGCCAACCAAACGATTAATATGGGAAAATTATGGTCAAACTACAAAACGTTGAAAAAAGTTATAGTAAATTTTTTCGTGTAGACTAGTTTTCATAAACTTTAAATCAATTTTGTTTTTGAAAGGAATATTAAAATAAACAAAAATTCAGTCATCCCTGTTTAAAAAGAAGATAGACGGGGGTGTTGGTTGTCTTGCAATTCTAGTTTTTATGAACGTATGTAATTAATAAATATATTTTTAAATGTACTGTTTGTAAACCAGTAATTTTTCACAGAATTTTTTAAACTGAATTTTCTGAAAATTTATTTTCCAAGATAACAGTAATATACAGAAACAGATTAAATAACGAAAAATCCTAATAAACAATTTATTGGTCAAAAAGAATTAGCTACCTTCGGCAATTTTTTTTTAAATTATTTTACATCATGTATATTGATCTGGTTAAATTTTTTAAAACCATACTTTTCTTAAAATGTTTAGAATTTTTTAGGTAAATAAGACGTTTCGAACATAAATTTCACGGTTTTAAAATTTAATTGAAAATAGGCTTCACGTTTTAATTTTAAACAAAGCTATATTTAATTCATTAAAAGTAAACTTGCGGGTTACATTAAACTAAGAGATGTAAAATATTTTAAATAATTGAGTTTTTCTCTTGTTGAAAAATCTAAAAAGGTTTTTTTTAATTTTTATTCATATTAAAAAGGTGTATGCCGTTTGAACTATGTCTAAATCTATCAAACAGACTAAATTTTATAAGTGATATTTTAAACAAATAGGCATCAAGCCCAAAATAGAAATCTCTACATAATCTACTACAGATCATCTTGGATTCGAAACAGTACAGTAGTTCATATTTCGTAGTACAACTCTTATTTTATTAAAAGTTCTAAATCGGACGATTTTCATTTAAATACATTACAAAAAGATGAAATTATAAAAAAATGAGTAGAATGAATTAATACAATAAACAAAAATAATAAACAAATTTTCTGGTTGACTACTATTATTTCTCCAACAAGGTGACTGTGTTTCTTGAGAACTTTACATTAGTTTTCTATGCATTTTATTTATTGAGCATTTATATTAGCTCTAGTCATACAAATGCTTAAAAATAAAAAATTATGTGCTGCAAAAGATTCTAATAGTGCTGAGTTTTTCATTCAAGTAAAATATTTCTGAGGAAGATTAATAAGAATTATTATTTAACATTATATTATTTATATTATTATATTAACATTATTTAAAACTTTTTATACCTACTTAAGTTAATTCTTCTGTCTAATTTGTAACATCAAAATGTTATTAAAGAAGATACCAACAATATGTTGTCTTCTGATCAAAAATTACGTTAATTAGTATTCTTCCTTTCATGATTTAAAAGGAATTTTTGTAATATTATTATTAATGAATAGTATAACAAATTTCCCATGACGCTCTACAGTCAAATGGGTGTGATGATAACGTTTAAGATAACTGTTTATGACAACAAAATATTTGCCTGAGTATTTAAAGTATGTACTGGAATATTTTGTACATTTTTAACTTAATTCCTATAATTAAGAAATTGATTTCTTACAGTAGTTTGAAAAATCCATGAAATTAATTTGCTAACAGTACAACATAAAAATATTTTAAGAAAATCGTGTCACAAATAGATCATAAAACAATATAAATGCATAAAGAGAATAAAGAAAAAATTCTTCAGTAGTAAAATTTGTTACAAATCAGATATATTTACTATTAAATAAATTTACTGTTTCCTGTGTTAATAAATTTCCTCTTAACAAATTACACGATGAAGTTGATGAACTATTTAGTCATTCAAGAATTCAGATGTTACTTTTCAAAAAGCCTTACTTCGTTGTATCGATTAGTGCTTGGAAATAGAAAATCGATTATTATAGACGCAGTCAGAATGTTTTTTAAGTTATTTTATTATTATTTTTTTGTTTTTACGCTACATATTCTCTCGGATTTTTATTCATATATATTTGTTTTCTTTCTGGGCTTATCAAAATTTAATTTCATGTAGTATCTTTACGTATGGATACTACTATATATGTGTGTAGGATACACTTTTACGTACACAGTGTTTCTAAAATGGTGAGCTGGCTATACTTTTTCGGATTCTTCTTGTCAAATTAAACAAAAAGTATCCTTAGGAAAAATGGTGATTTCTCCTTCGTTCCCCACTGTCTGCCATTTTGTTATTTTTATATAAAAATATATATCCCAAGTTTGGATAGAGAAATCACATTAATATTTGGTAAGCTTCTTGGAAATAAATTTATAAAATTAGCGAAAAATAAGGAATTAAATATCTTTGTAAAATAGAAAAATAGCGGCCATGTTTATTTTGTAATCCGTTATATCTCCGTAAATATTAATTTTATCAATATTTATATTATTCTAAAATATTAAGCCCTTTATTTTAAATAAAATGACATATTACCTTTTAAAATCGGTTAACAAATAACCGAGTTATGGCAGAAAATTGATGTAATTTTGTGTCTGTTTTCATATCCTTCACTTTACGTTCAATTCCATTAAATATTAATTTTTTTTATTAATTGTTAATTCTAGAATTGTAAATTAATATCAAATTAAGTAATAATTTTTTCACAATAATAGACCAAACAATTAAAAAAAAAAAACTATCTGTTAATCTTACGTTAATTATTTTAGAACATTAGGTGTACTTAAACAGTTAACAACTGTTAAAAGTTATCAGAGATGTTCATAGTGTCGACCATTAGAAATAACACAAGTCTCAAGTCTTTTTCTGAAAGGTTATCGTAACCGTTCAAAAAAGCCGTGGGTTTCCCAAATTTCTTGAAATTCATTTCCTTTGTTCAATATTGCCAATATTGAGTTGAATAAACAGCAATATTTTTCAAATGGCCCCCACAGGTAGACGTCAAGAGGGTTTAAGTCGGGTGATCGGGCAGGCCTGGGCACTGGCCCTCTGCGTATGCAATTTTCATGGAAAGTTTCATGCAGGAAATCTGATACAACTGACTGAAATGTGCTAGAGCTTCATCGTGGTGAAACCACATATTTCCTTTTAATTGTAGAAGTAGGTCTTCCAAAAAATGTGGAAGATTTTCGGTTAAATGCGCAAGATAATTTTCTCCATTTAAACGATTTGGCAGAATGACAGGACCCAAAAGATAGTCATTAAAAATACCTGCCCATATGTTCAGAGAAAATATTTTGTTGATGGCTACGTTAGAAGGTACCATGAGTATCTTGTCGCTTCAGATACGGTGGTTGCGGTAGTTATGAACACTATTTGTGCTAAAAGAATCTTCATTTTTACATTGTTAACATGATCAACAGTGATAGTCGCTGTGTAAAATTATTCAAAAGTGAAAAATTAATATCAATTGTTTTATTATTATTTCATATTAAATCTTATTGTGAGAAAATTATTACTTAATTTGATACTAATTTACATGACAGAATTAACAACAAATAAAAACAATCAATATATAATCGAATTGAACGTAAAGTGGAGGATGTGAAAACAGACACAAAATACATCAATTTTCTGCCATAACTCGGCTATTTGTTAACCGATTAAAAAAAATAAAATGTCAGTTTTTTTTTTCAAAATAAAGAGTTTAATATTTTAGCAAGTAACATAAAATTTGATAAAACTAATATCTACGGAGATATAACGGATTGAAAAATAAACTTGGCCGCTATTTTGAAATTTGTCAATTCCCTATTTTTTGGTAATTTAAAAATTTTATTACCAAGAAGATTAGCAAATATTAATGTGATTCCTCTTTCCAAACTTGAGATATAAATTTTTATATAAAAATAACAAAACGGCGGACAATGGGAAAATGAAGGAGAAATCACCATTTTTCCCAAGTTATTTTTTGTTTAGTTTTACAAGTAGAATCCGAAAAAAAGTATAGCCAACCCACCAATATAGAAACATTCTGTATATATATATATTTTTTTTTTTTTTTTTTTATCAAAGTTCGTTTATTTACCAATCGGTTCCAAGACAGTATTATAAGTAGACAGAATTCCAAGAAGCACTTTATGAAAGGTTTCCAATGAATCCTCTCAATAAAACATACATAAGACAATAGTTCATTTGCACACATGCACTTGCACAGACTCACCCTATAAAAATTACTGAAGTTCGTAAAATTAAGAAAAATACGTAAAATTATATTACAAGACACAGTAAAGGAAAAAAAAACATAATTAGCTTTTGAAAGGAATATCATCTCAAGGTATATTCATCTCAAGGCATAGAAAAGATGCTCCACTTAAGGGATGACGTCGCAGCCAAGAGTCAATCAGATATCACAGGCCCACCAGTGAGGCGTTTGAGTTGTCGGATATACTCACTGTTGTCTAGGAGATTCAACACTAGATAGTTCACATGATTACCTAGCCGTTGTTTGTAATGCGAACCGAATCGTTTGAATTCCTCATAAGACATTCCAGATAGCTATGAATTTCTTCGTACAGTACAAACCACGACGCCTCTATAATGATTCTTACCAACTTATTCTGAAAATGTTGAAAACCTCAATGATGATGTTGCTCATTGTACCCCATAGCTGTAAACCATACGTCGAAATTGATTTTAAAATGATTTTTATATGAAATGTTTGTTGAACAGCGACAAATATGAACACCCGCTTACTAACCAATAAAGTTCCTTAAATTTTATGTTTTACCTCTCCTCTTTCAAATGGTTCTTCCATGTCAAGCGACGATCAAGGCGGAGCCGGAGATACCGTACTTGGTCAGAATGCGGCGTCTAGGTTGACCTGGAACAATCACCTCACCTTTACGCAAACGTGATATGGCTATATTATGATATTATGATATTATGATTTACTTTTATTCTCCACTTGCTAGTTATTTCCCCATGAGCTGTAAAACAGACTGAAGCTATTCCGAGGCCAGATGAGGGTTTCCATCAACAGACAGGATTTCTGTGTCATCAGAAAATGAGATGATGGGTACACAGTCCGGAGCCGGAAGGTCCGCAATGAAAATTGAGTACAGGTCTGGTCTCAGAACAGTGTCCTGAGAAAACCTCGATCTAATGTCAAATAATTCCGGTAACTCGTGGCTTCAACTGATCTGTGAAAAACGCCTGTTGAAATTTATGTTATGTACTTTATTGCCTTGAACGGGAGCGTAACGTACATACTATCTGTAATCAAGTCAAAGCCTGGAGCCTTCTTTGAACTTCCCCTGCAACATCTCCGATAAGAAATTAAAGTTATTTTAAGTATTTTCTTAGTATAAAAATACATTAATATTACCTTAAATATAATATGTTTATTAAAATAACGGGAGGTACTTTTGTAAAGGGAAAGAATTGAAACAACGGAAAAGAAAACAAAGTTTCGTTTTTCTCATTAATCTATATCTATTAGTAATGTTATTTTGTTTAATGATTTGCTTTTACTTTTTGTGAATGTAAAACGTTCTAATACTTGCTATTTAATTCCGCGATATTTTACAGTTAAGTTGTGATATTTATTTAGTGATATTAAGCAAAATAATTATTCTTTTTTAATATTTAAATTTGTTTTCTGATACACATAAACTTTTAATTTTCTTTTTGTAATCTTTGAGTTTTATTTGAAATTGCTTAGCAATTATCATTATTTAACTGTTATTTCTATTAATACCAAAGTAATTTATATTTTCTCTTTACCTTAATTAATTTTTGTTTAATCTTTCCTTACCCCACATTTTTAATTCTTCTTAGTCGCAAAAAAAATAAAAATAATGAAGGTATTATTTAAAATGCAATATACTCTTCAAAAAAACCTAATGTTACCCGTGTATTAAAAAGATAAATGAAATCATTCTTGAAATTTTGTTACTATAACTGATATTTTATTATTACATTTCAATAACTTTGGAATAGAAATTAAATTTCAAAAGCATTATACTTTGTTTTAATTTCTTTTATTATGTAGTTATTTTTGTAGCATAATGTAGCATAATTATTAGTTATATTTTTGGCATAATGAATTATTTCCCTTATTTCTTCTTTTTTTTCAATTCTTTCTCGTCCTATAATAATTATTTTATTTTAACAAGCAATGATACAATATTAATACATCAATTTTAATTTGACCAGAGGAAATTGTTTTTATTCATTTTCTGTTCTAAATAAGTTTGTGATTTTTTTTTCAGTACATCAGTTTATAATTACTTTTAACTTGAAACATTGTTATATCTTTTTTATTTTATTTTTATATTTATTATTTTTCATTGTTATTATTTTTTTTATTACAATATTTATGTTTTTATGTTTCTATTATATTATTTATACATTTATTTAGCTGCATATGTTTCATTATTTTTCTGTAAGTTACTTATTAAAATATACTGTAAATAGAGTTTTTTAATAAAAACAAAATGGGACACACAAAGATTATTTACATTACAATGTGGTATTGTTTTTCGATTTTTATCCCTACATCGGTGTGGGAGAAGTCGGACGGTTTTATGTGTGTTAGAGAAAACCGTAAATAAGGAAAAACAATGTTTTTATTTTTAAATTTTTGTGGGAAAATATTGTGTATATTTTACACAATTTTGGAAAAAAATTAAATAAAGTAATGAATTTTATTTTATATATTACTATTTATAATTAAATTAAAAGAGCCGAATTCAATGGCTGAATAAGTAGCGTCTCGGCAATTTGTGCAGAGGTCTCAGGTTCGAATCCCTGTCAGGCAAGGCATAATTTCATACGGTACCAATTTCCACCGAGCTAATGATCATAGCTATTGATGCCGCCCTTTCATAAAAAAAAAATTCATCAGTAAATATGGACAATTTTCTTTAGGAGTATTTACTGCATAATTACAACCTTGTAGATTTTGTTATGCATTCACGTAGCAAGCGGGGCTGCAGTCGACGGCTGCAGCTCCCATCGCCTGAAAATTATTAGACATTATCATTCAGGGGTTAAATCTAGTAAGTTGGGTCCAAAAAAAACATTTTTAGCATTTTACACTTTCGTATTGTAACATCTCAAAGGTATTTTCACAAAATTTGAGATAAATCGGTTCATAATCAACTCACTAGTCATTAATCCCCTCCTGTATACCTTTTTCCCGGACTACCGGGAACCGATGGGCAAAACTGATGCGGATAATGTTTAACACCGGTGGCTGGTGTGTGGGGATTGAATCCATCAAACAACCTCTCACTCCTTTTATCGCGTCCGGGAGCCGGACGAATCGGTCTCCTCTTCGTGCGTCATCGAGTTTGTCATTCTCCAGGAATCCTGGAGTTATGGAATAGAGAAAACTATTCCATACTCTTTAGTAAGCGTACTAAAGATAAAAGGACATGGATACTCATGATGCCTCTCTTGACCCGCTTGCGGGGTTCTGATTTCTCAGCAGGATCATTACTATCGTCCACCCGCGCTTGTGCAGCAGACGACGGTTCCGCTGTGAGGCTGTCCTATATACCTTAACCCGCATTACTCGACCCTGCAAGAGTAACGCCGATTTTTGAACTGTTAGTGTCGCCCTCCCTCTGACGCAATACTAATAAAAATAATTGATTACTGGGGATTTCCCGCAAGCCCAAAATGCAATACTTGCTTATCGCCTACACACGCGTAGGCAGCGACTGCGTTCCAAGAAAATTCAAAAAGGTTTCAAGTTCTTTTACCAGGTTCAGCTAGTTCTGAAAAAGTGAATGAACTATACATCTTAACAATGTATTGTGATAACAAATGATCTGAATCTGTCCTCCAATCGGAGTATCTTATTTAGTGCGAGAAGATAAAGCCGTTAAATTTTAAATGCGATCTAGAAGTGAGTGAATTATTGGAGCGCTGAAATAAAGAATATTTGCCGAATATGCATTGTCTCTTGCAGATTAAGCCACCCTTCCGGTAACAACTGTACTGATTAACGCTTGTTCTCCACAATGAAGAGAGTAAAACGAGCCTGTAACAAGTCGGGGGATGGTAGATTAAGTTCGTTAGTTTCTTTGCCAGTGGAGATATTACTGTTAATCCTGATGAAGTTTTAAATATTATGGCGAGAAAGAAAAATCGAAAACTAGCTTTCCAATAATTCATAACTTTTATTGGATTGTAAATGTGTTAATGTGAAGTATAAATGTGGATTATGGAAAAAGTTACACACTAACATTATGATCTTATCTGTTTAATAAATGATTTATTAAATCTAAGCATACGTTTTATATTTTTCAAATGCTATAAAGTAAAAAAAATCGTTTCAATATAAAATGATTTTCATTATTATTACTATTTTATCATCATCAGCCCCCTTAGCCCCCCGAAAAAAAATTCTAGGTATGTGACTGGTTCGCGAGTGGTAGTCTCGGCCTTTCAGTCGGGTTCGAATCCCGGTCAGGCATGGCATTTTCACACACGCTACAAATCATTCATCTCATTCTCTGAAGCAATACCTAACGGTGGTCCCGGAGGTTAAAAAAACCAAAAAAAAAAAAGTTTGACTCTTCATGCATTTTAAGAAAATAATTTATTTAATTTTGTTGGTATATCTGTCCTAGTGTGGTAAGTTCTTTTTTTTTTAATTTTTTCATTGATTATTAATTTATTGATTAAGAATTAAAAAATTATCAAAGTAAATGATTTTTCCATTTTTATAAAAAATTTAATTCTATTTATTTATTAGCTTTCTCTCTCTATTTTTAATGCAATCGCTAATGTAATTTAATTTATTTTCTATAAAATGTTACGAAATCTTTCTCTCTCTCGCTCTCTCTCTCTCTCTCTCTCTATATATATATATATATATTTGAGTTCTATAAAAAGATATCTTGTAACAATCTAAATTATCTTGGAGGACAAACCACTAGTAATTTAAAATCTTGTAATAATTTTAAACAAATGAAAAATGATTATTTCATTATAAATTGTTTGAAGATTACTCTCTGTTAATATTATTAAACTGTAATAATAAACCCCAAAATTTTATAATAAAAAAAAACAATTGAATAAATTTGTACGTAAATATTAATGAATGAAACTTATTGAATAAAAGCTGATGTAAAATTTAAATTTTTTAAAAATATATTTGAATTGCTATAATTAAAAACTCCACAAAATTCCTTTCTTTTAAAGTTTAGAAAGTGATCATTTGTCATAAGGATAACTATTTTTGCTCATTAGGACCTCAAATTTAGTTTGGCAAATAAATTACTTATATTTACGTGTATAAGTTGTAAAAAAATAATTCGGATGACCAGTTATATATGTGTACGTAGATTCTTCTATTTAGATGGAATTCATCATTTTCCCAAATCAATAGTTTATGAGAGTTCAGAATGATAATAAAATTTCACTGGTTTTATTTGATTAATTCATTTACTACAAATGATCAAAAACGTTCTAATCAACTACATTCGTTTAACTGAATTCCTTTTTCCGGGTAAGTTTACAAACTGTTCAAGTAGAATTCCGGAAATACTGCCTTTAAAACCTCTCTAATGAAAAAATGTAATAACGAATTATCTGATACCCAAAAAATTTAAGTTTGTCAAAGTAAACAGAAAATGTTATATAATGCTGATATTTGTTAGTCCAACACTAATACCAACAGTAATAAATATTTTATGATGTATTTTATGAGATACATGCAGTAAATTTTTGAGAATTTTTTTCTTATAGTTAATTTATTTCCAAAATATCTATTATAATGAGTTAGGTTATTGTTCTCTTTAAAATTATAATTTCTGGGGGAGGGAGGTATTTTTTAAGGCAATTAACAGATGCCAGCTGGTAGCAAGTACACGTTAAGATGATGAAAAAAAATCTGGATGATCTACATAGAGTGATACAATATGCTGGAAATATTTATATTCAGTACAACCTACAAAATTGAAAAGTGCTCATTTAGTTAATTAAATTTTCCGCTTTTCAAATACGTTAACAACTCGTAATTCTACCGCGTTGGTTTTAAGTTATCACTGCTATGCGAATTTATCACTAACACATATTTAATCGAAAAGGATAAACTAAAGGTAAGGTCATTGTGTCCTTATTATATTCGGTCCATAATTTGTTAATTGTTGTTTTCCTTTGTAATTAGCTTACTATCATATTATCGCTTACAAAATATTCTCTAAATTACAATGTAATTTGTAAAAATAATTTAATTTTGAAAAATATTTTTTGATAATTTCAATTATAATACGTTTTACTTTTTTTATTTTTCAAAGAGAAAAATGGATTAAGGAAGAACTAATTGTATTAATTTAAAAATGAAGACTTGTTTACAGCAGTAACATATATAGCTCAAAATAGATATCACAGTTTGAAATTATTCACTGTTTAAATTGACAAATCTTTGCATGATTGTATTTTAGAAAAGTATTGTATTCTTTACATTTATACAATATTTTGGAAAACTTTATTGCGGTTCACATATTTCAAGGTTTACTTATAAATTATGTAATTGCTTATATTTCGTCATTTTTTGTAAGTGGTTTACGATTTTTTTTTTTTTATTTTAGTTTATCAATCGATATTAAAGTTTCCTTTAGTTTTAGAACGACATGCTGCAAAGAGGAAACTTCTTGATTGTATCCATTACTTTTAATGTCTAAAACTTTCTAACTTCAAGTGTGTCTGTCTCCATCTTACTCACACCATGATTTTACTGCACAGTTACAAACAAAAAACTACAAAAACATAAAACGACCGATGAACTAACTGAAAGCGTTTAAATTGATTAAGATTTATGTTTATATCTAAACGTATTTTTAACGCAATTACTTTTTATTTTTTGAAAATTTTTATTATTTTTATCTCTCATAAATTTACCAAAAATATAACTTTGTTTAACGTTCGACGAGACCTATGGAACTTAGTAAAGTCAGTGGAAATTCATTTACGTTTCTATAAATTTCTAGTTAAATCAACATTTTGTATACAAAGAAAGAACACAATTTGTTATGCTCGTATAATTAATCGTCTATGTTTATATTGTTTAACTAATTTGTTTTTAGTAAGCTTCTGAAAATTTCAAATTTTCATAAAATTTATTTGATTTTAAAGAATAATCCTTCCAAAATGTTATAGGTAATATAGTAATTATATTACCCTACCCTAAAACCTTATTACACCGTAAAACCTTCAGTTACACCCTTGGTAATGTGATTAGAAGTCTACTGAAAAATTAACCCTGATTTTTGATGAAACTGATTTTCATATTTCAAACTACGGAACTTAGTTCTATAAGTCCAGAAGAGTACTGTAACTTAGATTACAAATATTAGAATATTTGTTATATCCCTTCAAATTACACTCAGTAACAACTGATAATTACGTGATATTTGAATAACATTTTCTCAATATTCGCTACCGTTTAGAAAATATACCACAAAAAATTAAAAAGTAATGGTGTCGAAGAAAATCTTAGAAATTTCTAAGACATAGCGTAGAAGAATACAGATTATAACATTCTATTTTCCTTTCTTTTTCAATATTAATTCTCTAACAAAAAAATTAAGTTGACCTAGATGTTCAGACAACTTTTTTCAGTTTACTGTTTCTTGCAGTCAAAGTAAACTTTGATTCCAAGGTATGAGTTCTTTGGTATATCCAGGCACTGAAGGTCTCATAGAACTTTTCATAAAAAATAATAAACTAATAAATAATTGAGATTTGGGTGTACATAACCAATTTCTTATTTTTAAATTGCACAATTTTTTAAAGATATGTAAAAGTCTCATTAATGTCAAAGAAATAATATACCGTTTCCCTTTCACCAAAAAATAAACAACCGAAATAATTAATCTTAAGATCTATTAATGAAAATATATACTTTGATCATCGAACCACCCATCTTCAACTTTTGAATATGAATAAAAATACTAAATATTGTTTTCAATGAGGATACTTTAATAAAGAAAATTATACTTATATACATTAAAATTATTATTATATACATTATGTAATCAGAGCTAACTTTTAGCGTAAAATATAAATGGCAGAGCATTCTCCGGCCAAACAATGGATTTTGTTTTACTTCTGTTGTATAAAAAATAGTTAAAAATTATATTTCGTGATAGATTATTTGTGGGAATAGAATTTATTTCTTCTGTTTAAAAGTCGTGGTAGGATATGATCACCAATAAGGTAAAACCGGGAACTCTTGCTGGTAAAATAATAAAAGTAGAAACAATAAACTCGTGCGTGAAGAAAAGAGGTACCAGATAATTAAAACAATTGAATACTACATCGTGGATCGGTATCCACCAAAGAACACCGGTGTGTTCTTTGGTGGTTGGGTTTCAATTAACCACGCATCTCAGAAATGGTTGACCTGAGACTATACAAGACTACACTTTATTTAAACCCATACATATCATCCTCATTCATCTTCTGAAGTAATTCTGACCGTGGTTTCCACCGTTATGATGTAGAAACTTTTATTGTGACTGGTCTCTAAGTCGACGTAATTTATTTAAAACTGACGACCACTATTGTACATTTTACATAACGACGTACATACGATGAATGAGTTTTACTTTTTTTTTTATTTTAAGAATAATTTAAAGATTTTTTTGAGTTCCTGAAGATGGATTTGGTATCCGAAAGTATTGAATACATATAAAAACGTTGTTGGTAAGTGGTTTTTATAAATTGTTATTATTAAAATAAACTACTAAATATATTTATTACAATTTTAAAATCAGTTTTAGAAACTTCTCAAAAATATTTATTGCATTAAATTGACGTTTAGAAAAAACATTCGAGAAATAACGAAAATATTTTTATTTTTTTTTCAAAAACGTGTATCATACAAAGTGTACTTAAACAAAGAAAAAAAATTGAAGAAGTAATTTAATCTAACTCAGTCAAAATATTGATGGAAAGATAATCCAGGATATCGAGAACAAACAAAAATTCTGGATACATTTAAGAATAATTTATTATTATTTGATACTAAAACTGACACTATATTAGCACAGAGAGAAGAGGTATACATAGAGTGTACACAAGCGTCGAAAACGCGTAAAAGAGACCGACAGAAAAATCCTATTACTTTATGTTGACAAAGAAAAAAGAAATAAACAATGATTAAAATGGAGAATATCTTCTTACAATTAGTAAATGTAATAAATTTTAAGAATGACCAATATTAAGGTACAGAAATTTAATATTCGATTTGTTTGATTTTAATTTATTTTATTTATTTATGTTTTTAAAACCAAGAAGAAACTGAGTCGGTTAAAGCTTAACTTATAAGACTTAAAATCTCTTGAGTTTCGTTAAAAATGTTTGATTTACTTATCAGTCCTCAATCAAAATTTAAAATATAATAAAGAATTTAGGTAATTCAATAAAACTAGAATTACCTACCACTAGCAGTACCTGCCAGTTCATTTGTTTGGTAATTTGAGATAAAGGCATATTGATATTAAGTATATATTTGTTATACTTGTTTTACATTTTTTAATTTTATTTTTAATTTACATATATATTATTTTTCAGTTATGAATTATTTTGATATTTTGGATAAAATCTCCATAAAAATTACAAAAACGTCTTTTGCGTATGCATCCTGTAACTTTATGTACACACACACACACACACACACACACACACACACACACACACACACACACACACACACACACACACACACACACACATACACACACACACACACACACACACACACACACACACATACATACATACATATATATATATATATATATATATAAAATTGATTTTTTTTTTTGTTTATTTCAATAGAATTTTCATTTCTGAGTATTAGCTCCGGTAGAGGATTTGCGGCATTTTTACTGTGAGTATAACTGATATTTCCGTTTCTAATGTCGTAATATATAAACAAAAATTCAAATTTAATTCGTTTTTCTGTGGCAATTCATTGTACAGTAATAGGTAGTTGTGTAGAGTGTTTCCACCTCGATTGGAAACTGTGTCCGTGAAGAAACTACTGTCATTTTGATAAATTCCTCCCGCCTCCGACTGTTGAATCACCATTCTAGCAAGCAATATTTTTGTATTTTTGTGATTTTTTGGAACATGTGATTTATTTCCACTATTTAAAAATTACTAAACGGAAGCGTAGAATTTCATGCACATACTTCTCGAAGCGTATTATTCCAACATGTTACTGTTACATTGAATTATATTGAACTAGCAATACAACATTTTTAAAAATTCATGATTGGAAAAATAATGAAAAAAAATAAATGTATCATAATCTTTTTTTTGAATTTAGCTTCCTTTCTTATATGTTTTTTCCGTATCAGTAGAACCTCTTTTCAAAAGTACAATTTTGTTAGCTAATTGATTTCACAGAATTGCATTTTTACGTAATATCTACTTACTGCAGAAAGCGATGTTTTTTCCCTTTGTGTTTGTACAATTCAATATAATTCTTATAAACTTTATTTTTACACCAAATATTAGATATTTATTACAGTTTTTAACTATAATAGGAGCGAATCGATGAGATATACTCGTTATAAATGAGAATAACAGATAGAATTGGAGTAACCGTTGCAAATAACCGATAACATATCTGCAAGATAATATCGTGTTGAAAAACAATACTTTCTTTAGTATACATAATCAAACATTAATTTATTGATACAATAGTTGTAGATAACTTCTAAAAAATGTCATATACGATATTTTGCATAAAAAGAGTTAACTGAAAATATTTTATTAAATTAAGTAGCTACACTATTAGAATATAAGAAAAGGTAAGTTATAGTAAAAAAAAATTAGTAAGATAATTATGTATTTGTTCTAAGTACAAGAATCAGTAAAGAGATTAAAACAACATTTTACATATTCCAGGAACAAAACTGAAGTTTTAATGCTACAAAACTCTCTTAAGCATGAAAGATCATGCTTAAAATAAATTGTATTTTATAACAGAAAATGATGTAGAAGTGTCACAGAAGGAGGATGATGATGATATAATAATATTAGAAGGGAATAACATAATATACCAATAACTCATAAAAACGTTTTTAGTGATCTTTAAAACGACAATATGGGAAAGTGCACTACTATAGAAAGTGCACATTCAAATTAAATATCTATAAAAAAAATATATTTTCAAGGTAAATAAGAAACAAAAATCTATTTTGTAGGAAGATGTTGATTTAACAGTAAATTAATAAAAAATAAATAAGTTTTTTTTTTAAATTATCATTCCATAGTCACGAACTCCTTTTCTTTTTAACAGGTCAAACTAGAACCTCAATCTGTGCAGCATCATCAAGTATGTTTTACTTGAGTAAATGTCAGAGCATAAAATTAATTTCCTATTCATATAATTTATTCTCGGTTACAAATTCTTTTAATATTATTATTTTTTTTATAATTATCATTCTCATCTTTGAAAGTTTCTCCCTTTTTTTGGCCTCCTGGACTGTACGTAACGAGAATCTATCAAACTCGATGACTTTCAAACATTGCATCATTTCTACAACCATTAACAACATCATTAATATTTTAAACATCAAGTTCTTTCTTATACCAGCATTGCGTAAACGATTCAATTATCAACAGCCATTTCACAAATCAGAGTTCTCATCTGCCTAGATTCAGTGTGACCTTATCTCTTTTCTTTACGACTCAAGAATTTATTTACGTAAAGGAAGACTAGCCAAGAAGTAACTTCACAAAACTTTAACTTATCCTCTCTACTAATATCTTAAAAATATCCTCGAATTGAACTAAAGATATATTAACTGATAATCTCCTAAGTTTTATTAATATTTAATTTCTCTAGTACATTACATCGTATATAGATTACATCGTAAATAATTTAATTTACTTGCTTGTTCAAAAACCGTCCCAATTAACTACTATTTTTTAGTGGATGAACTTCTTTCCTTCAAATTCCATGACTTTTGACTTCGTGGCAAATATCGACAAAATGTATTTTTGACCAATAGTCTTATACATAGGATGCTTTCTATAACTCGTCTTCAGATTCTTATAAATCATTAGCATATAAGAAAATGTTATTATTCCTCCATCTTACATGTTTATAAATTTTGGATCGTTTTCTTTCCCCCTTTACCGTATACTTAATTTATGAATATTAATAAATGCATGATAAAAAACACCCTTCTTTTTTGCCTTGATTAATCAAAGTTTTAGAATATTTTTTAATCCCTCTAATAATCTAATTAATTTCCTGATTGATTTTTAATGAGATTTACAATCTGAAGTGGAAATACCTCTTTTCAAAAGTATACCACTTGGTTATCTGTTTATCCAGTCAACAACTTTTCCTAGATCGAGGAATGATAAATGAAAATAATTTCTTCTTTCTCTTTACTGTTACTTGCTTTAAAAAAAAATCCACTACCCTAAATGAAAACTCTAGATGAAAACTAGTATTTTGATTGTTCATTAAAAATTAACAAAAATGTTCATCAACATTTCTGTTTCTCTCTATTATTAACAATCCTTTGTAAAGGTTTTATAGGTGTATTTTATAAGGTTTTATAAAATAGGCTTCTAAAATTTGCACAATGATTTTGGTCATCTTTTTATGAAGTGGTTTATTATTACTATTTTCTTCCATTGTTCTGGAATATATCTCTGTTGTCATCATCTATTTATGAAATTCTTGAATCGATTCGTGAAAACAGGACCTACATATTTTGAATTTAATTCATCCGGCCTATCCTTTTTTCTATTTTTCATTAAGGAAATATTCTTTTCTAATCCATTATGTATGGTATCGGCTAATAGTCCTCAATTAACATCCAACCCTTGGTTTTTAAAAGTTTTCTCAACTACAATAACACATCATAAAGTTTTATAATGATGTACTCACTAATCATCTTCTGTAGGATTTATTCTAACCTTACATTTCACTGTCTTATTAAGATGTTTTAGAAAATTTATATGCTATTTGTTGCTTTTAGAAACAATCATACTCTATTATTGCCACAGAAATATTACGAGATTTAGAGTAACATCTTTTTATATTCTGTCAATTTTTACCGCTATTACGCTACATTTCCTTTACAATTAAATATTTAATATATGCCCTTTTCTTTCAAATTGTATTTTTTATCTAGTTAAAATATTTACGCCCGTCGAATAACCCGCTTTAATCTAGTCCCTAGAGCTTCAATAGTAACCTTTTTTATTGAAGCTTTTCGATTATTCTACTCTTCATGAATTGAAAGTCTTACAGTATAGTTTGTAAGGTGACTAGAAAAACTACTCTGAAAGCATTTTCTAAATTCTCTATGATTATAAGCTGTGCTTTATGCATTTCCTACACTAGATTTTTGCCAAGTTCTTCCATTTATAAAGGAGTGGATTCCAAGCTTCTTCCATTTATAAAGAAGTTTTGTTTTTGAAGTCAACAAAAGTAATCCGAACTTATATGATATCATCTAATACCTCTTACATCTCACAATTTTTCAAGCCCCCAATCACAATAATGTAATATATTACTGAATGGCAATCTGTAGTAGTCTATGTATATTTGTGAATATTTTTTATCCTTAAAAAAAACTCTAGCTATTCAAGTGAAACCCTCAAGTCAATTTAAAAGCTATAAACCTTTTAAAACGAGTCGTTATTGTCCATACTTTCTCAAAAAGCATTGATACAACACAAATTATTACTTACATTCAGTCAAATTAACATCTTTAGCTGTAATGTGACTGGCTCAAACACTATGCTGGACCATCAAGCTGTGAATAGAGCGTTCTTCAGTCTTCATTTGAAGGAAATTATTACTAATACTGATGATAACTTTCTTTAAATACACATGAATTCGCAGTCGTAAAATTATTTCTAGATTCTACATACTAAAATATGCTTATTTAAAAATTCATATTTTCATACGCAGGACGCCCATTTTGGGTCAACTACTACCGCCATTCCAGCTTGAAATATATTATTCTGCAGCACCCCGTTATAAAGATTATACATATCAATCCTTTTACTACCTTTGAGTTTTCTCTTTTTTTTGTTACAATAAAGTTTTAATGATCTAAATTGTTCCGCTTTCTTACCTCTATTGGTCTTACGTTCCTCGCAGCAACATTTAATATTTGCGATAACTCAAATCATAAACCTTTTTTCCGTTAGCAAAACCTACATTATCGTCTTAATCCGAGACTCTGACTTAATGCTTGGATGAACAAATAAACTTCCTTAATCCTTTTCGAGTGCCGCGTGCGTAAACGTGAAGACAGGACTAACATATTTGGAAGATTTTATTCGGAGATTCTACCATAGGTTTTTCCGACCATTGTCTTTAGAAACTCTTTCACTACTGAGGTTATCTTGAAAGTTGTAATTACAAAATAAATATAACATTGACTGACCGCGCAAATTAAGATTCTCTTCTAAAATAGACTTTATATTCTTTTTCCTTTCATGTGTTTGAGATGCATTTATAAGCCAAACGCGGGTGTAGATATTTTCCAGTAAGGGTTCGTGGTGTTAAGTGGAACAAAGCCTAAAGGATTTTTATAATGTTCTCCTGTCTAAAATGACGGCTGCTGAATTTCTTAGACAGTGAATGTGGAAAGACATTTTAGATGAAAGGTTCCATCACAAAACTACGACTACCAGCGGCTGAGCATGAAATCTCTCCTACATTCCAGACATCCATATATCTCTTAGTGATTAAACGTAGATACTTCACCGTTTTACAACGTATTCCAGCTTAAGTCTCAATTCCTCTATTTTAACTTCCAGTCTAATCTCTAATTCTCCTATTGTAGATAATCGTGCCTTTCTCAACTGAGAATTAAATATTTAAACTTTTGTGGATTTTTCAACAACCTTATTTTTTATAGTTTTCCCTTGAAGATCGTAATAAAAATGATAACAATTTTTAAATAAATTTAAGAGAAATATGGGTATATAATGGAAGTACTTCTACTACAGCAATCATTTCAGTAGTAGTATTAAAAGAGATTTTATGGTTCGGCGCACAAATTTTCAAAAGTTATTATAGAATAGTAAATACAGGAGTTCAGAACAAAAATACAATAATTAACATCATGATACAACAAGTTAAAAGAGCTGCAATGAATGTTGATAGTTAGAACCACCTGATCCTTTTTTGTTTCAATTAATTATTTTGTTCTATATATTTATATTTATTGTTTATAATATTACATATTTGTTTATAAAGGTAAATAGTAGGTCAGGATTGAGAAAATTCTCCATTATTTATTATGCATAATATTTCTCCAAATAAGAGTTTATATGTTGCGCTTTGGAATATGTAATAACAGTAATATGATAGAGTATGATACATGGTAACGAAATTATAGTCGAGTTTAAATCGTCTGAAATTTTCTTGAAGAAGAAGCGTACAAATAAACATTAAAAAGTAAGGATTAGGATATTTGATTAAAAAAATAATATAAGAAAATGAAAAGGTGATTTAAACAATCACGAGGTTTCAAGGATACAATATAAATAGATTCTATTTAAAATTGAAATTATGATATATTACAGCAAATAGGTTTATAAATTGTAAAATATGAGTTTAGGAAAAAAGAGGTAAAATTACTGTAAAAATTCTAAAGCGGTGAGAAAGGTTTTAACCCTGTACTCGTATATCAGAATATAAAACATAATTATCTTAAATGGAAAAGCCTGTTTGGTTTGAAAAAAGTGAAGATTAAATGAAGCAAAGAGAAACTATTAAAATAATTTTTACTTTGAAGAAATATGAACAAAGATGTTTTGATAAAAGAAAAGTTAAAAAATAGAAAATATTTTACTTTTGCTGGAGCTGGTAAAAACTTTAATAAATGTAATCAATAATGAAAATATCGATCTACTATATATTCAGAAATATTAAATTTACGTTAACTCAGGTTAGGAAACTAATAAACAGTAATAACTAATTATCGATTTCTTTTTAGGATCTTTGATATGATATCAAATCTATTACCCTTAAAATTTACTTATTTAAGTAAAAATAGTTACAATAATCAGAATTCGAGATAAAATTAATAACATTTTATAAATATGAAATAGATCCATGTACATCTTATTGTGAGAATCTCAAAAACGAAAATCTATAAATCTTTTTGGAGAAAAAATTTTGGTCAGAAAATATCTGAGGATCACAAAATTGCTAATTACGACTACGAACGTAAGAAATATTAGTGCCTGTGAAAATCATAACATTGCCGGTTAATTTTAATATTTCAACTGATTTCAAATTTGACAGCAACAGAGACAGACATCGTTCGCAATAATTGTGGAACTACCGTTTGCCATTTTTATTGTTAATTTTTCACTCAGCATTTGTTTAGTGTATCTTAAAAGTAAGAATGAATCCTAATAATTTACAATAAGTGTCGAAAACACTTATAAATTTTCAATATATTTATCATTATTTTTGTTTTTAAATATTAAATTTTATATTTAAAAGAAAGTTAACGATAATTATTTGTACGTATTTATAAGTTCACAAAATTTATTATTCACGAGTAACATACTTTAATACTCGGTGTAATTTTGCAAATGTATATTAAACTACAGAATGATGGAAGATGTCAAAACATATTTCATGATGATTTATTGTTTTTGGAGAACCCAAGTTCCTGTTACTGTATGGAAATTATCGGCCTGCTGATAATGTCATCTGTTGATCTGGAATTTTAAACACCGGCGCCGAGTAACAATTTTTCAGGCTTTTATTTATAAATTAAATTTGAGAATTTCTAATAAGACTAACATCGACTAAATGTAAGTCATCCAAAAAATTAGTAATTTCATAACTGCAATTTCGCCTATCAGAATAAATTACAAAATTGTGTTAGTAAAATAACAGCTTCAGAAAACGCATAAACAACAGTTTCATCTGTTTTTTATCAACAGCAACTAAGGCCAAGGATCTAGTGGTTCTTGACACATGAACTCGATTTAAAAAAAGAAGCAGACATCCAGATAAAACTAAAGATAATTTGAGAAACTTATTTCTTCTACTGATGTTGGTCATTACACAGAAAAGCTAGATTATTCATTTCATTTAAATGTACGGGACATAAATTCAAATTTCTCAACGTAAAAAGTAGTCTACTCGGGTGCCAAAAAAGAACTCGAAACCTACAACAAGAAATAAATAGTTTCAAAAGTAGCGTTATACTTCTTATAAATTATAGAACATGAAGGTGTAGTTGGGTACATTCAAACAGCCTCTTTCATTATATGTCATTAAAATATGTGAGTAGTAATGAGAATATAATTGATGACAATAACTTTTTGCGTGTAAGAACACACTTAGGACGCACGCAAGCACGTGCATACATACATGTGCGTACGTGTATGTATGTATGTGTGTGTGCGCGCTATTATTATATACATATTATATTATATTATTATATTGTCGTTGTGTACGACAATTTTAATGTGTATTTGCATAAGGTCAGATTATTCATTACTGATCCATTAAGGGTTGGATACAGGCATTACATATTGTTTGATTAATGAGATATTGATTATTTTTTTAAATTACATAATGGTATTTGAAATCAATATAAGCATAAATAAATAAATGATATAAATTAATTAATTAAACAGAGATATTTAAAAACACAATATTTATAAAAAGATTAAATTGTTCCTTAAAAACAAATCTCATTAATTAGCCTGTTTCATTCAATATGCGAGTAATTGGTATATAATTAATTGTTTTACTTTCATTTCATTCAACTAAAATGCAAAATAATATAAAAATTATTAGTCATATTTTTTTAATAGGAATGTAACTTAATCACGTACACTATTAAACTCAAATTATAATTAAAATCCTCATCCGCTTAATTATTTTTCGTTTATAAATGACAGAACATTTTTACTTCCTTGACGAAGTAAAGGAAGAATTGCGATGGCGAAAAACTTCAGTTTTCAGATATCAACGGAAATATCCATTTTGGTCATCCCTGAATCCATTTTGACTAGTTTCGGAGTGACATATGTACGTACGTATGTACATATCTCGTATAACTCAAAAACGAATAGCCGTAGAATGTTGAAATTTTGGATTTAGGACTACTGAAACATCTAGTTGTGCACATTCCCTTCTGATTGCAATCGACTGAACCGAGAGTGTTCAAAAAATCCAAAATTCCAAAAACAATTCTAGATTTTGGACTTTTTCTTAACTGCAGTAATAAGCCCTCATTGACAATTTTTTTACCGATATAACATAATGGTAGTTGTTTTCATTAGTTCCAGAGTTATAGCCAAATATAATTTTAATTAATGAAATATTTGGATATTACATGGGAGGGGTCATATAGGTTCAAATCAGACTTCATCTCCTTTGTTATTTATAACTTTTTTAAATTTAAATTTATTGATTTGTTATTAATTATTAACACGTGATTGGAAAAACTTTTTTACAATAAATAATTATTAAATAATAACAAAAAAAAATAAATACGAAAAAAATTAGAAGTTATTAGTAAAGTAAAATTTTACGAACTTTTAAAATGTGTATATCATGGAATTTAGTAGGCATTATTACATATTTATATATGCAATAGATTTGGTGAAACGTCTGATTATTTAATATTAACTGAATATTATAATTTAGAATCGTATTATTTTTGGATTTTCTAGGTTAATTTCTGTTTAATTTAATTTAACTATTCTTAAATTTCTGTGTAATTTTATTTACATTAATGTTAACTACAGAGTAACTAAAAAATAGACCCTCACAAGAGCAACGTATATACTGAAGCATACATCCCCGATCGTTTATAAATTGCAAAAAATTGTTATGTTTTAGTTCATTACTCCTCTGAAATTGTCGGACAATATTCTCCCTTACTGGGAATTGATCATCATTTCGTTTATTTGTTTTTTGTTGCCAATCATTTAATCGCTCTCTTGGTTTGATATAATTCTTCTGATCTTAATTTGTGTACACGTTTCCTAGTTTTCAAATTTTCTCTTTTCTATATTTATCATCCTCTCTTAATCTTTTTATTCTTTCCTTAGTCTTAACGTTTTCTTCTTCTTTATATTTGTCATTTTCTGCTGTTAATATTTTTTTTCATCTTCTCTTTCTTTGGTTTTAGCATTTTTTTCCTCTTTATATTTATAATCTTTTCATAATTTTTTTATTCCTCCCGTGTCTTAACATTTTGTTTCTTTTACTGTTCATCTTCTTGTTTTTTTTTTAGATATATTTCTTCATGTTTTTTTTTCTTTTTCTTGTGTGATTGTTTGTTTTTGATTATTCACCAAATAATTCTCTAATAAAAACTGGATATTTTACACCGTAAGGTCGAAATTAACTTTTGTAACCAGCATAAACTTAGCCCGTTCACTAAAAGGAATAGTTTAATTATTATTAACTTTTATTAATACGACACACCAGAAATATGAAAATTCTGTTAAGCAACAACACACGAAGATCTTGTAATACGAGTAATAAAGGGACTTTTAATCTATCCTAATATTTCATGTAAGATTGTTGAATTAATAAATTATATAAATATTTGTTGTTAATAAATCTAATATTTCAGCAATTATGTAACTGTCCAATTTATTAAATAATTGAAGGATCGTATCTCACTTTCAAATGAACTAAGTTTAAATGAAGTGCAGCAAAAAATGTGTATATGCAATATAGTAGGCGTACAAGGAAGTCATGTAGTGTCCATATCAGATTTTTGTTATAGGTTGCAGTAGTTGAAAAGTTAACAATGAAAATATTTAGCAAAATATTATAGTCCTAGCAGTCAAATTTGTTTTAACAAGAATTTTGTCGGTTATGGATTATGTAGAGCAGATAGAAAAATATATAATCTTAGTAACTAAAAATTATTATCCTATTTAAACTAGTAAATTGTATTAATAGATAACTGGTTGATTTTAACTGAATTTAAAAACGAATCAGGAACTTAACTTAAAATAACTTTTATGATTTATCGTTGGGTAATCATAATAAAAAATCCCAGAAATGCATTTCTGTAATTATTACATCAAATTTAAATTGATTAATTATATAAGTGTTCGATAAGTATCATTTTTTTTCTCACTAATTCAGTCTCAGAGGATAAACCTAATTGAAGACAAACCTTAAAATATACCAGAAAACAATTCTGAGAATCAAGTTCCAGTTTGAAATTAAAGAATAATATTAGTTATTAAATGTTTATGACATTTTTATACAAACAAAATGGATTATTGAAACGTTTCGGTGAAACTGGAATTAGCTCATTTTTTGGTTTCACAATCGGTTGATATTTTGCAACAAAAGTGTAGGTAGTTTTAAATAGATTTAGTAATTCGGTGAATGGATTGCTAGCTCTTTTATTTAGTTTCGTCCTCGGATTATTAATTAACGAAACATTCATGAAAATAATGTTCTAGATTGGTAAAAATATTATTAGTCCATTTATTACTAGTATTATAAAATATTATTATTCCTGAGTAACATAGTTTTATTAAAAGTTTTATAAGAAAATTGATCAATAATCTTTATTGTTGTACCAATTTTTAAAAGTCATTTTTTAGTATATTTTAAAACTTTTAAATTTTATAAGATTTACAGAAAATACAAGTTCATTTTTATGCTGAAAGTAAATAAAAAAGTTCTTGTTATGTTTAGCATGTTATATTATTTATCAAAATGTTCCTTTTGAAAATTTTGATCTTCATATAATACACAATTTTACCTATAAAACTACATAGATTTCAATATATTCTTGAATCTACCTTCTAAATTATGATCACTTCATAACCAATCTTAGTTATTTTCTTTTTTAATTTACCTTAGAAAGATTTTAGATATTATGGAGCTACGAAGTATAACCCCAAAATATCTCAAATGTGATCAATATCGAAATATTGATTAAAAAGCTTAGTAAAAATTAGTATATCATAACTAAAAATGAACAATTTCTTTAAAAAAAAAAATACTTAAACTCTCTGTATGAAATGACATGTCATTTCTCATCATGTAAGTAGCAACTCATGAGGGGGTTGATGTCTAGTGAGGAGGGAGTGGGTTTGGTCAGATGCTAATGTATCCATTAAAATTCCAAACTACCAGTGCGTCGTATGTTGTCCATGCTGCTAAACAAACTATATACGTGATGAAAATCACTTCAGTATTCCACAAACTGCAAAATAATTATGTATTGTTTAACAACAATCCTGTAGGGATTTGTAACATATATATCGAATCATAATTCAACACAATGTTAATTACCATCGAATGAAGGTAACATACAAACAAAACAAAAAGTAAATTAAGGAAAATATATGATTTAAAAAATTTTTGATTTTTAAACATTTTTTAAATCCTTGATTTTTTTACAATATTTAATCGATAAGATTAACAAATTCATCGAGGAAAAAGCAATTTCTTATATTTACACATTCAAAAACATTTATTACACTTTTAACTATTCATATGTAGTTGTATTAAATGACTCTTACACTTAATAAAATACATTACTATTTATATACATATAAATTATAACTCATTCTGTAATTAGGGTGGTTGAAAAACTCATGTTAAAATTTAGATAGAAAATATTCATCAAAATTCATCAAAATATTTATCATCGATCATAGCAACAGTCTGCATGTGTTTAAAGCAATTTATCTAAAAAATATAGATTTGCTCTTGATAAAACCAAAAGAGACTTCAGTAGTGTAGTAGCAAAACAATTTAAAAACATCACAGTTTTATGTGTGTGAGGTGTGATCTGATTATTTTGTTTTAAACAAAATAATTTCTATTTATGGAAGGATTAAGATTAAGCTAAACTTTACCCAATAGCTACTTCAGTTCAATAGTTTTATTTTGTAGCTACAATCAGAAAAGAGTGTTTCCAAGTCAGTTCATATATAGATGAACACTACATATGCCTTCGCTCTAAGGGTCACAATAATATCTGCATGAACTTAATAAGATCCTTTCTACACTTAATCATAATCTCCTGATGTTCTATCTGGCAGCAGGTTCTTTTCACCACTTCTGTCTCAAGACTTCTTCTTCATTCCCTTCAGTTCCCAATCTTCACTTTATCTATTAACTTTGACCTTATGTTTCCTCGCATCCTTTCTCCTTCTACCGATCCTTCTAATGCAGTAATCAAGATCCATTCCCTCTAACTATTGTCGTAACCATTATTCTTTTTTTGTGTACTTCCCACAAATATCCTCTTTTTTTTCTTTAATCCTGTTAATTATTTCCTCATTCCTCACTTTATTTTTCTATATTATTTTCTGCATACATACATCTCAAAAGACTCAATCCAATCTTTCTCCCTATTCTTTGTTGTCTATTCTTCGCTAAGTTTCTTTAGCAATTAGCTAAAACCTTTCTGAACCCCTAAATCCAAACTTCAACTAGATAGTAATTCCCCCTTCTTACTGAAGGGTTCCTTTGCCATCACAATCCTTTATGTTATTTCTATAGCACTCCTCTAGTCCTTTGTCATGATAGTACCCAAATATCTGTATGTTTCTAATTTTCTATTCATCTTTCACTTTTCCTTATCATTGAATCCTTTAATTTCATTATTTTAGATATTCATATATTTATTTTCATTTCAATCTCTTTTGTTTCTTGCTAGAAGTTGTTAGTAATGTTTGAAGTGCGCTTGTTTTATCAACTAGAATTACCATATCATCAGTAAAATTTATGCATCATATTTTTCTTCCACGTATACTAAAACCTTCTTCTCTTTCTTCTAATAAATTCCTTATTATATTTTCAACATAAACTTTGAAGTAAATGAAAAAGTTTCTGGCTAACTCTTCAACCTAGACCCACCCAGTAAATCATATTCCTATTTATATTCAATAGTGCTTCTTTCTCAAGAAACTATTGGCCCCAATGAATGAGAATATAGGATGGTTGGAAAGACATATTTAGAGAGAAGCTGAAGAATGAGAATTTGTTTCATAAATTTAGAGAAAGCATTTTGTACAGTTAACTGGGAGAAAATGAAAAAAGAATTATTCAAGTATAAATCCTTACTAAACTTTTTGTCTTTACAATGTACTTTTTTCTCATTAAAATTTTTCCTAATTTTCTCCTATTAACTCTACCAAACGTCTTCTATTAATTTATGAAATAAATTCTCATTCCCCATCTTGTCTCTAAATATATCTCTCCAACCATCTTTAGTAGCTTAATGGCATCTCTGATTCTTTTTCCTTTCATAAAGCTAACAATTCCTCTCCTGCATTGTCTTTCATTATTTTAACAAATTTTCAGTTAAGGACTTTCAACATTATCATATACGTATGAACTACTATAGTAAACTTTTTTTCTGTGTTCTCTGCATGATCTAATATCAGTTTTCTTTGGGATAGGTGTTATTAATGTTATCACAAAATACCCAGGCCATTTTCCACTACTCTATATCCTATTACATGGTTCAACTATTTGAGCTACTTCCATTCCTTTCTCCTATTAGCTTTTATAAAACTTATGGAAAGTTAATATTTTCCAGTCAATTTTTTATTATTCTTTATTTCATTAATTGCTCTCTGTACTTCATATTCCAACATAAACAGTCCTTTATCTTTCCATCTACCTCTCATGTACAGGTTTCCACATATTCTTTTTGCCTTCCTCTTACTTTTTTCCTCACTTAGCATTTGCCATCCTTAACCTCAATTTCTGTCATTTTCTTTCCTTTTAATTTATTTCACGTAATGTTCTTCAACTTCCTATTCATTAAATGATAACACCTTATTTTTCACTTTATTTTTTTCAAAATCCTCAATATCAATATATTCTTCCTTCAACAACCTCTCCCTTTGTTTTATTTGTAGAGGTGGGGAATCCATTTTACAGATCAGTGTCAGGGTTACTAACAGGTCCCGTTAGGTTTCAGAATGAGCGTACGTATACCTGTGCACTACCGACTAAACCTCCACCCCTGGCTATCCACCCTCCCTGGTATAGCAAATAAGGCATTCCATCAGGTAGGGGGAGATATGACACACACAGTCATACGTCATACCATACTACAAGTACAGATCTTAATATAGATCAAATATAGATTCTTACATATGATCATTAAGTAGTCAGTACAAAACACAATACCAACATAAAGTGATGGAAATTATACATGATACATGTACAATTACAGCTAACCATACACTACAAACAATGTAAGTTTTTTTTTTTTTACATATCTAAAAAAACAAACTAAACATCATATTATCATTCAGAATAGGCATATAATATATAATAAAATATAATGTTTAGTTTTAGGTATTATGTAACATACCTAAAACTAAATATTATATACGAACTAGAAGATCAAAAAAAATACAGAGTATGTCACACCAGAAGCGCAACTCAAAGAAACTATTACTCTTTTCACATATACAGTACCTACCTAAAATACCAAGCCACCCAGGCTGCCATCCAACTCCTATAAAAAGTGCCTGCAGCTTCATCGCGCAAAGGCGATCCCCACGCGCCCGGGGGCCAGCAAGGCCCTCGGCCGAGGGCCTGTCTGCTCACGTGTACTCTGACGCCTAGCTCTTATGCGGGTTTCCTCCCAGGTAATTAGGTCCCGCAGGACTGTCCTGGTATAGTCAGCGACAGCCTTCCAGTACGTTTCCGATTGAAATAATATATCTTGCACTTCTTCTGGTGTTAACATATCCTCTTTATGTAAAACATCTAATAGATTATTTCTCTCACGATCGTATCTTGCGCACTTAAAAAACACAAGGTAGGTGGTTTCCTCCTCGTGACAGACAGAGCATTCATAGGAATGGTCCAGGCAGAACCAGAACAGGTAGGACCTAAACCCTGCATGGCTAGTCAGGAAGTGCGTTAAGTAATAACCTAGGGAGCCGTGGCATCTGCCGCTCCATCGCTTGACATCACGGACCATCCGATGTATTCACCGTCCCTTCTCGCATCGGTCGCATCCCCGCTGCCACATCTTGTTCATCTCGACAATTATGTTATTATTTTGCAGCCTTCTCTCTTCTGGTGAAAGAGCCCCCTAATATCCCACATCCTTCTTCGTTGCTCTACCACCAGATCGATAGGAAGAAGTCCCGCTAGAACCTCTGCAGCCGCTCCTGAGACTGTCCGGTATGCGGATATGAACCGTAGACAGCACCGTCTGTAATATGTCGCCAGTATTCCACTGTATTTGGCGTATACCATGGCTCCCGACCACATCTCTGCACCGTACAGTAGTGCGGAGTGGGCCACGCTTACCAGGATTTTTCTTCGGTGTTACGTTGGTCCGTTGCAGTTAGGCAGCAGGGCGGCATGATCCTGTCCGCCTTCTTGCTTGCTTCTACCGCATGCGTCCCAAATCGCAGTCATGGATCAAGATACCTAAATATTTTACGGCCGGCAAGGTTCCAGAGGGTTGGTCCAAGGACCGACCCCTGCGGTACTCCTCTATTCAGTGCACGTTCCACTACATCATCCTCCACTTCGCAGATTAATTTACACCCAGTCAAATATGAAATTATTATCCTGGTAATGTATCCAGATATTCCACAGGATATTAAGGAATGCCTAATAGCTGCGTGAGTGATGTTATTAAAAGCATTCCTAACATCTACGGTGACCAGTACATACATCCTGCCTGTGAGCCGGTCTCCGTCATCGCGTGTAATTCTGCGAGCCATCTCGCATACTGCAGTTACCGTGTCGAGAGCGGACCTACCTATCCGCAAACCATATTATTTCGAAGAGAGTCCACCCATCCCTTCAACAGCCTCAACAAGCCTGTAATGTAGCATGCGCTCTAAGATTTTGGCAACTGCATCTATCATTGCGAGTGATCTGTACGAAGTGGGGAGCTCCGGATATATTACTGGTTTGTGCACTAGTACGAGCCTTTGTCTCTTCCATACTTCCAGAAACACTCCTTCTACCAGGCAGGTGTTAAACACGTCCAGGAACGTTTCCGGTTCGGCCCCTTTAATAACTTTAATAAGTAAGTTAGGCAGGAGCTCTGGTCTAGGTATCTTATGTGCTGGCATCCGTACTACAGCAGCCCAGCTTCTCTTTGGTGAAGGGAGGTGCTCCTCTTTGGTGACCGTCGCCTTCTTCCATAGCGATCATATACCCACGAGAAAATAGACCATCGTTGATACGTGTGATCTTGCTACGTTCCCTTGTAATGGGTTCCCTGGGTCTAAGAGCCCTTTTTACTATCAGTCTATAAGGTCTCCCCCATTGGTCTATTTCCACCAATAGTCGCCGCCAGTAGGATTTCTTTGAGTCCCTAATCATCGCTCTGAGTTGCCTTCTATGTTCTTTAAGTTGGGCCTTGTATAACTCTCTCAGCGAATCCAGGTGCGCACGTGTTTCAGCCACCTATATTTGTGGCACTCTTTTCTTTTCTCTCCTATTTCTGGGGTCCACCAGTGCACACGTGGATGGCCGCTCCAAGGATATCTTCTTGGAAGTGTGTTATCACACACCTCTCTGAGTGAGTTGATCAGGTATCTTGCTTTCCCTTCAGCTGCAGCTATCGCAATAATGCCCCGTAAGTTAAGTGTCCCAGTGAGTGCCTCCTTGTCCAGCATCCTGGTACTCCAGGCAGTTGCCGTTGTCCTACCATTCCCACGTCTGTCACCGTCAGTGACCGTCATGATTACAGGCTTTTTGTCACTAGCGGAATAGACCTCCCATACTCTCCAACCATGAACCCGAGCGGCCAGATCCGTGGTGGCAAATGTGACGTCGACTATAAAAACCCGTCGACCCACACCTGAATGTGTATGCAGCACCATTATTGAGGGATGCCAAATCCATGCTCACGACAGTCCCCATCATGATTCTTCCTCTAGAATCAGTCCTTGTAGACCCCCATGCAGTGGGTCATGTGTTAAAATCACCTTCATCATCATTTCCGGTCGGTGTCAGTGGAGGTCCCTCTTGATGGTTGTCAAGATCAATGTATACCTTTCATCACTTATGTTGGGTGAGATGTAACAAGCATACTAGTACACCGGTCCTACTCTTGCCCTGACAAATCCCGTTCCTTGGTGTACGTCTCTAACAGGTATTTGACTGCTCATCCATATAGCCGCAGTCCTAAATTCAGACAGCATTCTCCCCGGGAGGGAACGGTTTTTGGAAAATGATTCTCACCCTCAGTACAGTGCACTCTTCACTATTTACCCGCTTTTTGAGGAGTCTGTTGGTACTTGGAGGCTGTTGGTAAAGGAAAAAATAATTAAAAAATGCAGTAACTCATCATTTAGCTGCTCTTATATACTAGCAGTAATTAATAATATATACAATGTTCACTCTCTACCACATGGAGGTGCAACAAAAAAGCGAATATCAGGATTTTTCCTTCACTGAATCTCTGATCGTATAAATATTTCCTAGATTCATTATACTTTTATGGAGGTACACTTACAGAACCCAAAATGTAAAATTAGGATGTGGAATAGTGAAAGAGGCATGTGGTAAAAAAGCGACCTTCTTACTTATTATGAGAACTGTGTGTTCTTCAAATCAGCTGACTTCAAAGTTGAGAGTTCTAAGGTTCAAATCTTAGTAATGCCTAGTAATGCTATTTGGTTACTTGACTAACAATAAACACTGAAGAAAAAAAGTAGCAAACAATTCATCTGAAGAAATATGTGGATTTTTGGATGATTCTTTCACCCGTCGATTATAAACTTGATTTTTATTTTAACCAGAAATCTAATAAAATGCTTACAGCTTAACTGTGAAAATATTGTATAATTAAAATTAATTTTTTTGTTGAAATAGATAAAATTCTTTACTAATTATTATATTTCAATATCTAACATTCTTATTCAGTACTTGATTGTTGAAACATTAACATCTCGCTCTTATGCTAAGAATTTAGGTCGTCAATTTAAATTGAAGCATTACTAAAATTACCATATTACTAAAACTATTAACAATGAATTTTAAATTTTAATATTTGAAGGCTTGTTTTAAAGAAGAAAATATTAGCCACATTAGCTGCTTACTAACCTGTCGGTCCTATTTGATGAAATTGAAGTGGATGTGCAATAAAAGACTGTTTTAAGTATTTATACACTAGAGCTTTATTTATATTCTTTTAATAGGGTGTTATTTAACTTTATAAAGGTCTTTAATGGTTTTAAAGTTTTCCGGGAAATTGTTTTTCTGGGTCTTTTTATTTTATTGGGTGATTTATTTTATAGTTTATTTTTTATGAATGTTTCAAACATTGTTTATTATACATTAATTTAAACCAGCAATCCATACATATTTGTTTACTTATTCATTCCCTACAAATTTTTTATTTTTTGAAGAAATTTGCTGCGTTGTATTTAATAGCTTTACTACTATCATTGTTAGAGTTTTGTAGTATATGACTTTCAAAATTACTTAGTACATACGACTTAGTTGAAAGTCTGATGACTTTCAACAAAGTACACGTTTATAGTCATGTAAACGAAAAAAATATTAATAGAAATAAATAAAATATTAATATTCATAATAATAATATAAATAAAAATATAATAATATATATAATATAATAATAATATTAATGAAATATTAATATAAATATTGGTAATATTCATAGAAATGAATATTTATCTCATTATTGTGTCCTAACGTTACTGATAGATCTTAATGTTGGTGTTAAATTAATGGTTATAATCTACATGATTATTTGATATAAATCTGGATAAGGTAAATTTGTTTAAAAGAGCTCTCTAATTCTGTTAATACTGTTCTAATTACAAACAGAAAATGTCAATCTTTAATTTGACTCACAACCCTCACAGTTCTTTTTTTATAATCCATCACAGAAAATAACCCCTTTTTGGGAATTCAAATATTTCACAAAATATTTATTACGAACAAACAATCTTACAACATATCACATATCTTAACATTACATATAACTTCAAATTTTATAAAAATCTGTGTTAAATACTGATTCATATTTTCTTATTGTATTTATAACCAAAGTTTAAAAAGCTTCTTCTAAACTATTTGTTCTCAATTGAACTTATAGATTTCATTAAGTTTTGAGAATTTTTTGTTTAGTTAAAAATTCAACCACACAAATTTATGTTAAGAAACATGCCCAAACAGTTATAATAAATGATTCAGTTTTTCATTGTGATCCAAAATATTATCAACCTACATCACCCTCTTACACACGCGCGCGCGCTCTCACTCATATGTGCACAGATGTGTGTTGGTGTAAAATATTCATATTACACAAGTGTTTGTTTATCTATTAATAAAACTAATGTTTCTATTTACAACTTTGTATTTTCTTTCCCATTTGGTACAGATCTCTGCTCTTACAGAAAATTTTATGTATTAAATGAAAACTATTAAAATTATGGAGAGGTGTCAGTGACAGCAAACATGCTGCTCCATAATTTTGATATCTTCATTTATGTTTGTAAATTAATTCCATTTAAACATTCTAATAAATCAGATATTTCTGCAAATATGGAAGAAAAACAAAAACAATACTTATGGGAAATTTAATTTTATAAATAATTATATTCTGACACCTAAGATTATGATAAATTTTATTTAAATATATATATATATATATATATATATATATATATATATAGAGAGAGAGAGAGAGAGAGAGAGAGAAATAGTGAGAGGGAGAGTTAGAAAAATCATTCTTCTTTTAAATAAACTTGAAATCAAGTTTTTGTTATTTACTAATTCCTGAAAGTAAGAATTAACTTATTGGAAATTGCTTAAGTTGCTACCAACAATAAAAATGTAGATTTTCACTACTGCTCTAACTTTCCACTTCGCCGTTTACAATACTGAAGTAATTAGTCAAAACACATCGGTACAGCAATTAAAATTAATTTATGTACTCTATTAAAGCCTATGTATTTATTTGTGATAGATGTAAAAATTTGCGATATTTTAATAACATTATTTTTTTTATGAAAATACTGTTTATGAATTTTCACCGATTCTGTAACTAACCAGTTTTTTACTGACAAATGTCTTACATTATCTGAAATTCGAGTGTTACTGTTCTGTAATAATGTTAAAATTTAACCAAGACACAGGTAGTCAAAATCAAGTCAATCTAATTCAGACTGCTTTCAAACGAAAACAGTATGTAAAATTTGTATTAAGCGTATTTTAAAACTTGTGGTTTTATTTTCAGTGGCTTTTCAACCTACCGTTTTTTTTCTAGGGAATTATGGTCATGAGTTAGCAACAACGGGCACATACGTACTGTTATAAAATACATACACGATATTTCTATCTATATTACCTATGATAAAATTTGTTTAGCTTTGGTCAAATGAAAAACCGCAGAAGCAACCTATAAGCAGTTTATAAAAAATAAATAACTTTTACAACATAAAGGAAAGATAGAAATTTCTAGTTCATTAGCTCTTACATATAACTGATATTTGAATTCAAAACACGAATTTAATGAGGTGAATTTTTACGATGTAACAATAGTCTGCTTCATAAGATCTGAGTATTCCATAAATTTTTAAATATTCAGATGTTTAAAAGAAGAGGTATGTTCTCTACTGAATAAAAAACTCTCCTGTTTTTCGTTTTGAAGTACGTTCTTTGTATCAGTTCACACAATGCAGTTTTTAGTAAATGAAAAATGTAGACCATTTATTACATTTTTATACAAGAGAATGCACACGAATTTAAACAGTTTTGTATGTATTCATGCACATCACGTACAAAGATATGGTTATTGATTCGTCTTGCACCAAGTAATTGTGTGAGTTACACTCAATCCGTGAAATTGCCAATTTAAGAAAGGGAAAAGGCAAACGATTTCTTGCACGTAAAAAAACTACTGCAACAAATAAATAAATGCTATACTTCTAGCTTTTTTTTATAGTCTTTTTTGGACGGTATAATCTACAGGGGTAACAGTACTTCTTTTCTCTTTACGAACAGCAAAAATAATAGCATTTGTGGTTTTGAATGTGCGATTGAGCATACTCCTTTTTTATCCATGACACCGATTACTATGCGATTATAAAATTTGTATAGTTTTATCTATTTTTTTCCTTTTTTTCGTTTTTAAACATTCTTCTTATTCTGATCGATATCTTTAATGAGGGAATAAAAGCAAATAAATACTTACCTTAACATATAAAAGCAAATAGTTGCAAGTAATAAAAGCAAATATTACCCATTACATTAATATTAGTTGTATATTAAATAACAAAGGAGTTATCAGTAAAATAATTTCTTTAAAAAATCGTTGTAAAACAGAAATTACTTCTTAGTTCTTAGCAGTAATTTACAATTTTTAAATTATAATACTCATTTACAGTTTAAGGAAATTAACCCAAAAATTTATTTAGGGCGATTTTCACTAGGTATTGAGGTAAATATGTTTTATTTTACAATTTTTTCCTTCAGTTATTGAAATTAAATTTTTCTACGTTAATTTAGCGATATTTTTTAATTCATATTTGGGTTATTTTTTCATTACATCCACGCTTACGCCGATTTGAATTAAAAGTTAGCGTTATTAAAGAATTTCAAAGTGTTAAGTATAGTGTCTTACTTGTAATAGTTTTAGTACAGTCCAGAATTCAAGAATATCTGGACATTTTGTGGAAAAAATCTGCGTCCCTATTACTGTCTGCATATGATCTCGCATTCCAGAACCCGTATTTGATTTTGCTTCATCTTTGCACACTGACACATATTAATTCCGTCGTGTCTGTACAAAGGCAGGTGCCAAAGTATACAAAATTTATATATATTACATCGGTTATATGTGAGATGGACATACTGCATGTCCTCATCAATTTCTAAACAACGGTATCCTTTGCGTATATGAGAAATTATAGTTGTTTTTGTTAAAGTTTTATATTTTATTCACTGTTTTAAAGACGCTGCTTTATGATCAGGTACAGCATACTAGAAAACTTTATTGGTTTTGCGGCATATACCTCCAAAAACCCATTATTTTGAGGCACATTCTCTAAATTTATATCCTACTTGTGAAATTCGATGCATCTAATTCAACAGTGTACCCTTTCCTAGCAATTTTTATTTATCCATTTTTTTCAGTAAATATTTAACTCAAAAAAAGTTTTCAATCAGTACTGGAGTTTTTTCCATCTCCATTTCCTTTTCTAAAAATGTTTATATAATTACTAGCTCTACCCGCCACGCTAGCTCTACCCGCCGTGCAACACAATGTGTGGCACATTGTGGTTGCATGGATGAGAAATGAGAAACAAAACAAAGCATACGTTTCATAGAAGTTTAATTTTGCAATACTTGTGGATATACAATATTTTTTGTTTTTCCACTGTCTACGTAGATATAAAGGCTATCTGGTTGCCGACTCGGGAACACGCAACATACAGTTGCCCATGTGAGAAGCAATCCGCATCTAAATCTAAACCACGCAATTCTAAAGATTGACCTTGAGCTTTATTGATTGTGACTGCAAATGCCAATCGAATTGGGAATTGCAATCTTTTTAATTAAAATGGTGTATTGGTCGGGATTATGGATATTCGAGGAATGAGGACATCTTCACCTTTGAAAGGCCCCGTTAAAATTGTTGCTTCCCCTACGTTATTCATCAATTTCTTAACTGCAAGTCGCGTGCCGTTGCAGAGTTTTGGCTGATTAATATTCCGCAACAGGATAATTGTCATTTTTTGATCGAACCGTTGCTAGAATCAATCTAATGAGGAATGTTTTCCCCGTTCCTCCTGGCGCATCCAAGAAGAAGGTCCCCCCAACTCTGTCTTTTATCATTTGCATTATGCTATCATAAATGCCTTTCTGTTCACGCGTTAATTTGGGAATGTTTGATTGGACATATGACTGAAGATCACCAATGTTGTAACTCTGTTCACGGCGTAAATCCACATCAAATGAAGCAATCACAGCTCGGGTGGGTGCTGGCATTCCCAATTGACTAAGAACTTTATTTGCAATAGCTAAGCACTTGTCTTCAATATTTATCAATGCTTCGTTGTAAATAACTTCTGTAAATTCCATGGTCATATTGGTATTTTCTACGCGTACTCTATGCAAAATATCCTCAGCCATATGCGATCGATATCTTTCCCATAACTCTGTGGGTGATGAAGGGAAGCAAGCGGTCAATATAATTGCGAATAATGCGCGAATTTGGTTTGGATGTGCAATCATTAATACATATATCTCACTGTTGGTCGTTTTCTAATAAATTCAGAGCTTCGTGAAAGGCGCAGCTCAATCACGACACGATCACACAAAAGTACCCCGATTAAAGTGAATATTTAATTCAGATTGTATAATAATCTGAATCAGATGCAAGTGGATACGTTTTTGGTTTTTTTGTTAATAAACAATGTAATTGGGTTAGATATTGTTTCACATGTGACTGCGGTTGTCGTTAGCTAGTATGGCGAGTGTTCCCCTCGCTTCCGGCAGATGGTGCGGTTACTGGTACACAGCTGACCGTTAAAAAAATTGTTTTCTCCCGGTCGCGGGTTTGTGACTGATGCGAAAAAGAGATAAAAACAATCTTTGATGCGGGTTATATATCGTGCTAAAATTTGAGCTCAATCGGTGCAGAACATTTTGAGTTTTTGAAGCGTACACAAACGAACTTAACATTTTTATACATAGAGATTAATCACAAATAAAAAAATACTGTAAAGGCAATCGACTGCCTTTCAGTCATATATATACGAGTAATTTATACTTATTATTTCATTTATGCGCTTCAGCAAAAAGCAGAGCTGGCTCTCATCTTCCTTTCTCTGAGCAGAAGCTTACCGTTTACAAAATTATTTTGATGTAATGTTTCTTAATTTTAAAAAAAATAAATGACCTATTCTATTAAATTCATATTCCTCTGTAACTGTGAAATTGACATTGAAATAGTAACAATGAACCAACCGGTTCTAAGCTAAAATGGAAGGCGTAGAACATGCTCTGCTACATCAAAATACGATCAATAATATTGTAAATAGATAGTAAAATTACATGTTTATAGAAGAATACTATTTTTCTATACAGTTATTTAGTTTCAGTTATTTATTTTTGTTAGTAGTTATTTAAAATATATTATCAGAAGAGTTTGATAGGGCCTACTAATTACGAAATATTATTATGTTATATTTTTATTTTTTTACTCTAATTTTTCATTAATATTTGCAGAACTACCGTATAAAATACAAAATTACGACAGTTTTATTACAAGCGGTAATATAATGTGAAAGACTTCTTATTCGGCCTGAAAAATACCACTGTCGAAACAGGTCCAATGTATTTAAAACAGAAAAGCTGAAGGAATATTTCAGGAAAACTTAGTTTTTAATTCGGTAACATATTCTGAAAAAAAAAAATTATAATTTGTCAAAAATAATCGTATAATGTAAATACCATATTTAAATAAAATAAAAAAATAAAAGCCTGTTGAGATAGTATAAAGAAGTGTAGGTTATCTTAGTTAAAGAAGTTAATCAAGGTGATCCATTATTTAAATGAAAGAGAGACCAGGAAAAATAAACTATTTTCTAGAAAGAAAAAAGTATTACTAGATGTCTGTGTAGATTATGAATACTGCTGCAGACAAATTGATTTTTAAAATTTCATAAGCTAAAAAATAGATTTTAATCTTTTCGGCAAGAGACAAAGTCTAAGCGAGTACATATCGCATCAGGGACGTTTTTTTTGATAACACAACTTATTCGCGGCATATCTGGAATAATTACTAGGGGATAATAATAATAACGCACGATTATTACTTATTATTTTCATCTATTAATTAGCTATTATTTATTAATAATAAGCAATACTAATAATATAATCGGTGATTATTTCTACAGAGCACTATAATTAAAATGATTTATCTTTTAAAATGCGAATAATAAAAAAGTATTGTGTAATACCAGGTATGAAGTGTTTATGATATTATTTCAATTTTATATAAAAATAAATTAATATTAAAAATACATATTATTCTACAATCTTTATTATTTTAGTTTTGTAAAAGACAAAAACCTTTTGTTAATTTTTCTTTTCAATATGTACCTTTCGAGTCGAGAAATGATAATTTAAAAAAAAAGATTTGCCTGTGATATTTTTTGAATGATATTTTTAAAGGGTAATTAATTATTTTTTATACTTACTGAAAGCTTAAAGATTAAATGTTTTCAAATTTTCCGGTCCTACGATAGCTAAAAGAATTACTTATCTGGTTATTAAATATCTCAAAATTTTCGAAAAAAAGACAGATCGTATATATTTCGTTCTTTTAGAATTCGAGTTATTTTAAATGCGTTATGTAAGTTCTAAATCTCAAAAACAGAAAAAAAATCTTCTTAACCTTCTAAGTTAAATTATTCCTGCTTTAATAGTTCTCCCATTGAAAATAAATTTTTTATCCCACATTCTAAATATAGGGTGTCTGGGCTAAAGGTATCTAAATATAACATCTTATATTAAGAAAACCAGTTAATGTAATTTAATATTTGTTTTAATAAACATAGCAGACTTTAATGTAGGTTAGTCAAGTTCAATGTGTGCAACTTTTGCAGCTCGGCAGACGTTTAGACGATAAGTTACCTCTTGTAGGCGATAATTAACTTCTTATTGCATCTGTAGCGTAGTTAGACTACGCTAAAACTCAAAGCAACTAAGTCAAAAGGAATGATATCTGGTGATTTAGAGGTCCAGAATAACACGTCAGGTATTTTGTATCACGTTAGGCATGACCACAGTTCAGCGGCCATGTAGGTTGACCTCCGCGACCGATAAAACATCCGAAGAAATTGTTGTTCACGAACATGGTAACATCTCGATTAATGCGTGGTGGAGCACCCATCTTTATGGAAACTGAAGCCTGGAGCAATCGGAGAAATAGCAAAGTTCTCAATTATGTCGAGGTACCTGTGTCCTCTTACAGTGAGCTACATGAGATGCCGTTTTTATGCAGTCTTAACCAAGGTGTGTCCCTTTAATTACCGATTACCATATGTAGATTTTCCGAGCCCCAAATTCGATAGTTGGTTCTGTTAACTTTACCTTACGTAAGGTTGCCTTATCTCTATATAAAAACGTAACGATATAATTAGAATTGTTATCGAGACGGAACTTGCCTCTGCAGCAAACTGATATCATAGGAGGCGATCATTTAGTTTAATATCAACAAGTAGTTATTGTACGCTAGCAAAGCGGAGCCCTTATAAACAATGTCGTGAACGATGGAAGGACATTTGAATTTGCAGTTCAAAACTAGTCCGCCTACTCGATTTTTTAGGACTAACAGTGAATACACCGTGTACACAATACACAGTCTCGTCACTAACTGAAACGTTTGGATGATTTCCAATTTGTGAAACAAAGTGTTCAGTCTCTTAAAGTCGTATCCCATGTGACGAATAGACTTGGATGCAGAAGGATCAATATTCCATTCAAGTTCGCACCCGTCATTGAATATGCGTAACCGATTGGAATTCCACTAACCAAAGGACTTTCTTTTGTGGGATAAAAATCTCGACTAACTGCTACTGGCTGAAAATGCGTTGTGAGATCGCCTGCCTTTTCTTGCGTATTCCGCTGACTTTGACAGTATACAGAACAAATCTTGGAGATATTTCCTGTCGATTGAGGCTACGTTTAAGAGAGTAGCAGGACTGGTTTTTTAAATATAGGCTATTACTTTTGGGTACCTTTACTCCGGATACTCTCTACATATTTTAAATCTTTTGATTATAGTTATATTTAAAGCTAAAATATATATAATAAGGCCAGTTTTTTTCTTTTTTATTAAGGCAGATGTTGTGAGATCGCCTGCCTTTTCTTGCATATTCCGCTGACTTTGACAGTATACAGAACAAATCTTGGAGATATTTCCTGTTGATTGAGGCTACGTTTAAGAGAGTAGCAGGACTGGTTTTTTAATAGTCACTTACTTTTGGGTACCTTTACTCCGGTACTCTCTACATATTTTAAATCTTTTGATTATAGTTATATTTAAAGCTAAAATATATATAATAAGGCCAGCTTTTTTTTTCTTTTTTATTAACCTTTTTTAATGAAGGTCAAGTAAAGTAAATCTTTTTGTAAATAAACTACTATTTTATTTACTAGTATGATGTCACTAGTAAATTCAAGTTTATTTATTTAATTACACAAATTACCCTTTCTTGTTATCGTGTAATATTTAAAATATAACTTAATGCCCAATTTAATATTTGCAGAAGTTTACTCCAGGTTTGATATTAAAAGAGGAATAGTTATAAAACAGAATAAAATAGAATAACAGGAATAGTTATAGAACAGTTATAATATTCGGCTTAGTGCTGTATTTGACTATTAGCCATAAACATTTGCAGCATCTTATCTGATTTGTATCTCCATCTCTTGAGTCACTACACAATTTAACACGATAAAGAATTAGTAACATTTTTTTAAGTTTATTTTTTCTGAGCAAATTGTAGCACAATAATTATAATATTTATAAAGTTAACAAAATAGCTAATTTGCGTTACGCTAATCAGCATTATTCAAAAATTCGTATATCATATTAATCGTACAATAGTTTCTTGATGATGTAACAAAAAAGTGATTGCAGCAATAAAATGATATTTTCGAGGTTAATTTGGTATTTTGTAGGTGACGTAATTATTACTTTTGTCAGGTATACTCTATATGTAACACAAAAATACTAAATCAAGTATTTTGTGAAATACAATATAAGGATTTTATTCCCTTTATTACCAATATGAATAACTCTGTTTATGCTTACAAGGATTCCAATTAAAAACCAATACCACACAATGTCAAGATATAATTTCTTGAATTTACTCACATTTTACTTGTTGATTTTTCGCTTTTATGTTGCCAGAAAAAATGATAACTAAAAAAGAAAAATAAACCATCTGTTCCATAGAAATACATGGTCAAATTTAAACAGTTTTTATTTTATTAAATTCATAATAATTATTTTTTAATATAATTATTCAATTTCAGTATTTAATTTTATTTTATTTGTATCTTCTATTCATTTTTGGGGAATTTTTATTATTTATCATCAGAAGTCTTAAACAGAAAATATTATAAGCTTATAATAAATTACTGAACCCTCTTGTAGGTTTTAACTAAAAAAAAAAAAAAAAAAAAAAAAAAAAAAAAGTATGATTTAGTTTTAACATAAAATTGATCATTATCGTACCCACTCAATAAATCTCTATTATAAGTTAGATTTTGTACAGTTTTACGTTTTCTATTGTCATACAAATCTACTGCTAAAAGATATGTAATTTTTATGTTATTTTTATGAAAATCTTTACCATACTTACCAATAAACTGTACGCGTTTCTTTTAAATGCGTAGAATTTTATATTTGTAATAAATTAATTGAAAACACTATTTTTTTTTCAATAAATCTCTTAATGTTGTTAACAATTTAATTAGCCTCTATATAAATTCTAACTGCTAAGTTTTTCCTCTTGGATTTATTATATTTTACAGAGGATATTTGTTCTTTCTCTTTTTTGTTTAAATTGAAACTCTAAAGGCATGTAATTTAGTTCTTGTACAGCCTGAACACTTAGCTAGAAGTGTTACTCAAGTGTATATCACATATTACGATTTGAAGAGCACTAGCCATCAACCGAACAGTGAAATGTACTCAGTGCTAATAAGTGGCTGTATTGGGAAGCCGCATTTCGGCTCTGGTTGAATCCGTTCGATAACGTACTGATACCCATTTAAGTCATTTGAATGAATATGTGGACATGCAATTGTAAAAAAATTGATTTGTGTGCATATTATAGACCTAAGGAATCTCAATAAATTAAGTTTTTTTATTAAAGTAGGTAAATTAAATTATTAAAATTAAGAAATAACACTACGCAATTTTTATTTCAGTAAATTCTGTAATTTACGTTTTTGTGCATCTTGGATTTATAACAATAATAATAATAATATAATAAAAAATATTTTGCTCTAAGGTAGATAATCCCCACGTCCGGAACACAACATCTACGTTCCACGTCCAGGGCGGCAACAGCTGTACTCACGTACATTAAATATAGCTGGCTAACGGGGTTCCGAGTATTGTTTCTCGGATATACTTTTTTCGGTCGATTTTCATCTGCAGGCCGAATCAGAGGACTGGATTTCACGGCCACCTGCAGATACGAAATTCTTACAGATTGTGGAAATGGAATGATACCACCTTTAGAGCTGGCGATGTGGCGGCCACGGTCGAAGTTATTTGCAGGTGTAACGGAGACCTTTCGTTGTCCACATGCCCCCCGCGATGGCAAGCATGTAGTTAAGGTGCCCATGTTGTTCGGGGCATGGGAGCCCTGAAAGCCTCGGTGTGTGAGGGCCTGGAGTCAGTGCAGAGACTGCGCATCCGCACTCTGCCAGGACATATGCCGGTTCCACCGGAGTACCAGAATGGACCTCCAGGGTTGGTAGCCCTGGAGTGGGGGTGCACCCCGGCGGCCAGCCTTACTACAGAAGGGATTATTTGTTCATGGAAACTGAACAACTAAACGTGGCAGAGGGTTTACGTAAACACCCCCGTTTAGAACCGGCCGTTTCGCCTGAGGCGAAACGCCGAAAGAGTGCTGAAACTAAAAGGATTGAGATTGAGGCTAGAAAAAGCTTACAAAAAGCTTTTTTCAAGAGCAATAATGCACCGAAACCTAAATATTTGGTCAATACCAAGGAGGATGGAAATTTTCTAAGGTGAGTCCTTTTCTCATCGCTCGGGAGATAACCAAATGTGCTGCTAAAGAAATAAGAAAAACCTTCACAGGAGACCTTCATGTAGAGACTGTAAATGATATACAGTCTCAGAAGATCCTAGGACTGAAGAAAATAGGAGATCTGGCTGTACCCGTTGATCCCCATGACACACTCAACACCTCAAGAGGTGTTGTGGTCTGTCGGGATCTTTTAAATTGTTCGGAGCAAGAGATTGTAGAGGAACTGGCAGCACAAGGAGTAATAGAGTGTCGTCGATTGAACATGAGAAGGAACGGTGAGGTCGTACCCTCATCTTCTCATGTCCTCACTTTCAACCGGCCTACTTTGCCGGAATAGATAAGAGCAGGGATTCACCGTTTGGATGTGCGGGCATTTGTCCCACAGCCAATGAGGTGCTTTAAGTGCCAATGCTTTGGCCACACCGCTCTTAGATGCGAAAGACTGCAAATATGCGTGTGCGGTGAAGAGGTGCATGAGGGAGAGCAGTGTAAAGAGCCTCCTACATGCATCAACTGCAAAGGAGCACATTCTTGTAGATCAAGGAATTGTCCTGTCTTCAAAGATGAAGTAGCTGTGCAGGAAGTAAAAACCCTGCAAAAGGTCAGCTACTTCGATGCAATGAATATAGTTAACGCCCGTAAGCCTAGAGCAACAACAACTTACGCTCAGGCTACGGCTGCCGTTCCTGTTCCTGCTCCAGTTGCTGTCGATGAAGGTCAACTCATCAATAAACTTGCTCCGACCTTGGCTAATATGAGTGAAAGAATTGTTGACAATAAAATGAAACCTTTCAATAGTAAAGATCCTATAAAGCCAAAGATATTAGTACAGCCTCCTCCCGAAGATAAAACATCGAAAGTTGCTCTTGTTCTGAAGAAAACGGACGCCAAAGCAGAATGCCCAGTCCGTCTCAGTAAGATTTTTGATGACAAGAAAAAGGTAATACCTACAGAGACTGTTACGGAGGCTCCCAAGCCTCCTGTAACTGAAGTGGCCTCTAAACCTCAGAGGCCACAAAAAATTTTACAGGGGGGACGAGTGTCCCCCCCCTCCTTAGGCGGTGACTGGTGCGACCCCCGTGTCTGGGGTCGGCTAAGTTGCCGCCCCACAATCGGCGCCTGTAACCGGTGCCGATCCATGCCCGTCGTCGTCGGCGGCTTTGGTGGTCTCCGATACGGAGACCGGAAGCCTTACAGGCGACGACCTTCTCCACGAACACGATGCTGTTCGTAGGATGGAGAAGAAACGAAAAAAAGGATGGCCGAAAGGCAAACCCACACAATAATTTAATTAAAAATTAGCGAGTCGATTGTACAATGGAACATCAATGGATGTTACATGGGGATTACATATACAGGACTTGAGTGATAGATGCAAAAGAGCCCTAAACATTATAAAATGTTTATCGAACTTAAATTGGGGCTCAGACAAAGAGACCTTATTGAGATTGTATAAAGCATTGGTTCAATCTAAACTAGACTAGGGATGTATCGTATATTCATCCGCTAGAAAGTCGCATTTAAAAAAATTAGACGTAGTTCATAATAGCGGAATAAGATATGCAACAGGCGCTTTCCGCACAAGTCCGGCGGCTAGTCTGATGTCTGAAGCCAGAATAATGCCACTACATTATAGAAGGGAGATCCTCTTGTTAAGATACGCAGCAAATATATGGGCTTATCCTGCTCATATAAATAATAAATTGTTTACGTTAACAAACATAGTAAGAAACAAGTGGAAAGCTGAATGGAGGAGTTTAAACACAAAATTAAACTCAGTAAAAACTTCTCCTTATAAATGGAAAAGCGACTTTAAGTTGACTCGCCGTGAACAAGTAGCGGTGACCAGACTTAGAATCGGTCACACGCGATTAACAAATTTATATTTGTTAACCGGCGAAGTGAGACCAATGTGCGGTGTTTGTAATAAAACGCTGACAATCTAATCTAAATCTAATCTAAAGCATCTAATAGAAGAGTGTACTATATATGAGGACCTCAGAAAGAGGTTCCGTCTTACAAATAATATTAGTGCTGATCTGGATAATGGAAATGAAGAAAATATAGTTGCATTTCTACACGCCAGTGGACTTCTTAAAAGTCTATAAAATGAAAGTTTAAAGCTGTGATAAAAGATACTCTAAGCGGTAGTTTATATATATATATAAAGGAAGAAAGAAGTGGTATTGATAAGTTGAAATTTTAATTTCATGGTCCTTTGAGAACATTATCTCAAATTTTAATATCGGGGCCCTTTACACCCCGTAAGTGTTTGTGATTGTCCTTGTCTTTTATGTCTTAAATGTTTTGTGTAGTTTGTGCTTTTAAATAAAATGTAAGGGCCCTTTACACATTTACATATGACGATCCAGATGGTGATAGTAATTTCTTTTAAAGATTGTTACTAGGGCTAATGCCCTTAGCAGTCGATGCCCGTAAAATAATAATACGGGTAGTAATTGTAGTAGTAGTAGTAGTAGTATTAGTAGTAGTAGTAATCGTAGTGACGAAATTTTAATCTCAAGAAGTTCATTCTAGAATTTTATGAAGAACATTGTTTTGTGTAAAAATTTCCTTCGGAACAAATATGTGTGAGGTAAGAGAAAACAAAAAAGAAATTGTGAAAGCCAGTGGATTAAAATTTACTCGTTTATTAGGAACGATTTATCGTTCATCGTCTGATTCTGGTCATGAAGTAAAACTTTTTCAGAGTTTAGATGGAAAAAAAACAATGTAAATATGCAGTATATATTTAAGGTAAATAAAAAGTATTAATGAATTGTGTAAAGTAGGTAATGTACTACTGTTTGTAATGCTTAACAAGTTTTCCTTCACAAAATTTCCATATTATTCTCATTTAACGAATTACGATTGAATAAACTCGTAGAAATAAGAATCAGTAAAAAAAAAATTTTTTTTAAGTACAAAATTTCCCGACTCTTATGAGATATATTAACCGAGTAGCTGCAGCAAAAGATTATACGAAAATTTAATAAATAAAAAGTTAAAATTAATACAGCTCAATCTATTGTATATTAATTATAAGTTACATCTTTGCCCTTATTTGCAAGTTTATTTTACCTTGTATTTTTTATAATGTTGTACTACTACCTAGTGAAACAAAACTTATTAAATCTGATAGTAGAACTAGAGAGGTAAATAATTATGCTCGAAATTTATCATTTCCTGGTTTTTGATTAATCAGATTCGGTCCTTTCTAAATTTTTTTTCTCCGTCAATTTCCCCGCTCCTTGGAGCCGGATTCGCGATCAAGCATAAGCTCAGCTCCAAGAGGTGCCATCGCCTCAAACTACCGCAGAAGGGCACAGACACCGCCCAGGCAGCTGAGACTTGGACTTCCTTGCTTGACTTGCTTCAAATGAGAGGATTCCAAAGTGTTCTTCTCACCGGGACTCCAGTCTTAACGCCTCGTCTCTTACGAGGAACCCCAAAGGGATCCCCCACCAGGAGTCTGTTCGACGTTGGTCAGTACAAACTATACTTTAGGTTATATTATTGAGTAAGAGAATTATCTCAACAATCTTGAGCAAATAATTTAATAGAATAAAATATCATGTAAGTACTATTATTTTTTTACCTTACTTACAAATTTGTAACGCAAATTAAGCGCTATATTATAGAATAATTTTTAAAAGTAATATTTTCAGGAAAATATTTATAGAAATTAATATCACGTATAAAAGTACAGTTCTCAACAGAATTTGAAGATAAAACGTTCCCATTCTAAGTTATTTTAAAAGCAAGTGATATAACACTATATAAATAAATTTATTTAGAAGGAGAGAATAAATATAAGAAAGTCATATTAAAATATTTATTCGTATAAAAAAAATTATCTTGATAAGACAAAGTTAGGTACGAAATTACTTCCAGAATCTAATCGATGACAGTGTTCAGAGAAATGTATAAATTATATGTAGAATATACATTGTATCTCTTTATGAAGTAAATGAATGGTTCAGGACACTGAAAAAAGTAATTATGTGTAGAAATAATGTTAATTACACGTTATTAAACATGTAAATAATTTCAACAATGGTACTAAAATCACATGTGGATGTAGTAAAAAAAAAAAAAATATGAAATACATTGACTGGATGACGTGATTGATGAAATTAAGGCACCTGTTTTTAGAATGTTACGATCACTACATTAATTGTACTTATCCATTAATTGTCAAAAAGTTGAAATGTTTTACAGTTGTGATACTCGTATATTAAAACACGATGATGTAAGGTAAAATTAAAATGAAATGAATCGTAAAAATTATTTATATAAACGCAAATAAAAGTACTGGTTTAATTATACATCCAACGCTTACACTAATATGGATATTATGTAGCATCAAGAGACCAGGAATAGTCAACTACTGAAAAGCGCATTTATGTTATTTAATAATATACTTTTTCACTGTCAGTCTCAGTCTATTGTCATACTAATACACAGTACACCTTAGTAACAGCTATTTATGCTTTACAATTACTAAAATTTTGTGTATCACATATATTTTGGTGCTCAAGTGCTTTATAAACCTTCGGTTTTAAAATAGTGAACCAGATAAATAAGAAAGACAAACATTTCAACTGGAACTACCGAAGACTTACTGCAATCGAAATACCGTCCAAACCAACCAGTTATAAGCACGGTTCAGGTCATCAAAACGGCGAAACCGTTTTTATCCTGGATAGGTGCCATATACAATTGTGTTTAATTTATTATAATACTTAGACAACTATATTGCTATTTCTAAAATATTTTTAAATATATTATTTTTTAATTTAAAATAAATAATTCAATAGTTATTTTAAATTTCAGTTTAAAACAAAAAATTAAAAAAGAATGCAATTAAAACTAATAAAAAACAATAATAGTTCATCAATACATTGAACCGAATTCAACAACGAATACATCAGTATTTAATAATAATTCTTAGAAAAAAAATTGTAACTTTTGTTATTGCAAAATGATGAAACTTATATAATAATTTCTATGAAGAAATTGATTCCTAGAACATATTACTTCAAAATTTTAATGAAGGAGATAAATTATTGCGTACTCTATACCTAAGCCTAATTAAATTTTCAACAATTTTATATAAATATACATATTCATATATAAATATATATATTCAGTCGGTTTAAGGTACAGAATTTTCGGAGCCTTTTACATATAAAAATTACTATCAATGTGGGCACTCCATAAAAAAAACAAATTTTAAAATAAATATTAATTTTTTTTATGCGGCAATAGGATTTAAAAAAAAAATGAAGGATGAAAATTGTCTCAATAAGAAATTATAACATCTCTTATTGAGACAAGTTTCGTTCCTCCTTCGCACAAAATACCTATTAATAATACTTTCTTATCAAATGAGCAGAATGTGTTTCATAAAAAGAATGAATGAAACTACCTTTACCGTAATAAATATATTACTTAATCTAAGTAAAGAAACTAGGATATTACGTAAATATCTAGGTGACTAAAAAAGAGATTTAACTCACTCCCAAGAAAAAAAATATCCCATGCCAGACTTATTAAGTGATGTAAAGAATGAAATATTTTTTTAACGGAATTTTTCATTGATCTGAAAAGATTACAACACATAACGTTATTACACCAAAGTTCAGATGACATTAAGACCAGCAACTGAAACCTTTTACTTTGTTTACAGCAGGGTTATACAATGAACGTCATTAGATTGAGTGAAAACAACTTCATAAAGTTTTACTTGTACTATAAATGCATCTTACTATAATACATCTAATATAAATAGATACTATAAATTCATCCCAGTTTAATGAATGAAAATAATAAAAATGTTCTGCAGCAATGATTATGTATATATAAAAATGATAATAATAAACAACAAGAAATGGAAATTGCATAATTAAAATTATCAATGTAGAAAGATGTGACGAATATATCCCTAAACTTATAGTGCTCGATTTACAAGATTTGTATCATACATAATAAAATAAACAATATGAAAAACCATACACCACATTCAAATATCACATAGTAAAATACAGGATGATGCTTATTATATGTGGTATAACCGAATTAATTATTTTTTTTATTTTTAGTTGTCTTGCATAAAAATAAAAGGATAACACAACTATTATTTTAGTTTTCATAAATTAAAATATCTGTGAGTAGCTGGTGTTTTGCGTTTTCAAGGCAAGACAGAATCTTATACTGATTCTTATACTGATTCTAACACGAGTTAATTAAATTGAGAACTGAAAGAGTACATTACAAATGTCTCCAATTTTTTTTCCTTTTTATTTAGTATCCTTGTTTCCAACCCAAATATATGTAATATGTACACACACATATGTATTTACTCCAAACGTAAACCCCATTCTAATACATAATTACTGATTTTTTATTATTTTCTTAGATATTATTATTTATTATTTATTATTTATTATTTATTATTTATTATTTATTATTTATTATTTATTATTTATTAATTTATTATTTATTATTTATTATTTATTATTTATTATTTATTATTTATTATTTATTATTTATTATTTATTATTTATTATTTATTATTTATTATTTATTATTTATTATTTATTATTTATTATTTATCATATGTCTTCTTTCCAGTAATTCGCGTAAAATTTATCATCTTTTCTACAAGCACTTCAATTTTTTTTAATCAGTCATCTGTTTTGATTGAAAATTTGTAAAATCTAATTTTGTTCATAGTTGCATATTAGAGACATTTCTGTCATGTTTGTTAATTGTTGCTGTAAGATTATTATGTTTATCTTTCATGTAAACAAGAAGGTCTAATAAACCTTCAGCTTATTTAAATTAAGTTATGGAAAATTACTCCTTAGAACTTCTTCTTCATTTAGACATCATAAATCGATATCAGGAAGTAAAACCTTTTAGAGGGCTTCTTATATTGTAATACTATAAGCATATTCGGATCGAACTATTTCTCAGTCACTCTCTAACAATAATTTGGTTAGCCTTCTAGTTGCTATTTATCTGATTATATGAAAAGCCTAATAATTTTAACTAGAAAATTATCAAAGGTAGCCGGTAAACCATTATTATATCAAATCTTTGAGTTTTCATATTCAACATTTTCATCAGGTTCTGCTTCACTATTTTTTGTCTAACTTTTATATGATTCAATTCTCCCCTTTTAATTTAACCCTTTTCAGTTGCAGCATTTCAAAGTTTTTTCCCTGATTTTCTTCATCGTTTCCTACGTTTTTAGCTAGACACGTCAAGAAATATAAAATAGGAAATATGCATTTAAAGCACACAGCCACATCCGTAGAGCAAAGGTTTGTATTTTCAAGAATTGAAAATATTTAGGATGGGATTGATTTACATTAAAAACATACTGTTGATATCTAGTAAGAACAGTTTATATCCAATAAAAAATATGCTTTGCATCATTTTTTCCCTTTCAAAACTTTCAAATTATTCCCACTGAATGTAGTAGTTTCCTAAAACATCTTTATTTTTCTGAGTTAATAAATTTTTATTCAAATTTTTCGTTGTGTACACTACAAAATTAGTTGGGAAACACATCCTTTACTTTATTCCTACACTTCCTTATATAATTTGTAAACCGTAAGGAAAGTCATCCAAAAGAAGGGAATTTCGCATAAAAATATCTTATATTTAAGTAAAATGTAAATTTATGTTTAGATTTTATAATGAGAAGAATATAAGCAACTTTGAAATGTATTTAGGTTTTACACTGTGTAAAACCCAAATTCTAAATTTAATAAAATGTCAATTTTTGTTTTCTTTCACTTTTAGTTCTTTGTTCTAAATAACAGTATTACATGTTTTATTCATGTAATGCTATTCCAAGAATAAGTCTTCTATCTAAACAAGTCTTAGTAGCATCAGTTTTAAATTAATATACAGCATTTACTAAGTGAAATATATATTGATCAAATTTCAACCAACTTAAGATTACATTCGTTGGAAGTGAAAAGTAGATCACTTCATTGGAAGTATTTAATAGCAATATATTTGTTATAATTAGAGATAACAAGTGTTTTTATCACCTTATGATCACCTAAATTAATCAATTGTTTCTTAGAATTGCAAATAAATATTTATTCTAGAAGTCGAAGTCTTTTAATTTGTTTTCTTTCTATTTACATATATATATATTTTAGGCTAGTATTTTCCTTCTTTGCTAATTTTTCAATAAATAAAATTACTAAAAGCTTTTATCATGTTCTGTATTTTCATTTTTACTTAAAATTGAATTAGTACTTCAGAATATTCTGGCTTAACTTTATAACTGAGTTATCACACTATTATACAACACACTAAACCTCAAGGAAACTAGACGTCTTAGAATATAGTGCTGAGTAAAGTGTTGTGAGCTATTAAAAGGCACTCTCTCTGTGGTATTAAGTATAAGTACACGATATTCTTTTGTATTAACATAAAAAGAAGAAATAAAATCAATATCATGCGAAAAATATACTTTTACTGATTGAAAACAAAAGTATTTTATTTCATATAGAAATTAAAATAAAATTTTTAATTAATAATATTGAAATTACAAATACTAGAATTGAAAGTTTTATTTTAAATTTCCGAGTACGATAAATAAACTCTGGTAAATAAATATAGTAGAAAGAGTATTTTTAAAATATTATGTATTAATTATACTTATATATGCTTATATCGCAATATATCTGAAGTTAGCGGTATACAAATGAATACAGGTAGGACACTAAAAAGGAAAAATAAAGAGAAAACGTATTTTCAGCGAACATGTTTTTTCTAAAGACGGCTAAAAATATCAGACGCTAAATGATAATTAAAAAAATTTACTAGTGCATAAACTAGGGCAAAAAATACACATAGTTTAAAATAAATGTAAAGTTCAGATATGAAATGAAAAAAATATATGAAAAGCTTAAAGTTATAAAAAAAAAAAACACAGTTGTAATTTTGTTTTACTACAATGTAAGAACGTATATCCGCTTAAAATAAAACCCAATTAGTGGTCAGGCTAATTCTGAAGCTATTTAAGCGTCCATCTTCCCCTGAGAGTAATCTGTAAATCCTTTGCAGTCCATTTCCCTTATTCGTGGAAGGTCATGCAAAAGTTATTTCTTTTTTTACCTCCGCAATTTCGTTTTAAAAATACTGTAATCTTTTATTTAAAAGTGTAATTTAATCCTCATTAATAATATCTAACTCTCATGCGCCTAGCTGAGGATACCGTTGTTAATGACAAAATTAAATTATAATTTAAAGAATTTATTTCTGTTTTGTATTAGCCTTCCTTCCCTCAGCACTATATTATTCAATTTATGGAACTATCAATTTTTCTTCTTCTAATTTTTCTTCATATTTAGAAGAAGTTTTAATAATATTTAAAAAGAAAAGCTTCAAAATATTTCGTATAATTATAAAACCTTTTGAAGTCGGCAATGTTTTATATTTGCTTGTGTAATGAGCAAATATTTCTGGCATTTTTGTTTGTGTATGAATATATATAATAATGTTCCTTTATTTATAGATTCTAAATAATAAAAAAAACATATTTTCACTTTGTATATTAAATTACATTAATTATACGTCTAAGAGCTTCATAGGTGAATTAATTTTCGCGTGTTCAGATGATTTTGAAGCGATGTTACTTCAAAAATTACAAAGGTTAGTTACCTTAATATTGTAGTAATAAAAATGTATAAATCTGTAATTTAATATATCTTTAATCCAAGTTCTTCTCGGTCGTAACAGGGAAATTTCAGCAGTATAAAAGTAATGAAGTCGGCGATTACATTGGTTTTATGTTGATCTAGCCGACACCTTCTCGTGATTTTTGGGTAAAATTCTGTTTTGCATGTCATACGTAAGGTATTAAAACTTTTTAATTTATAATTTAATTTCCCAAATTTTACAATGAAAAATTATTAGAAAGAGACTTTTTCAACCTATAGCCTACAAGCAAGCAAATATAGTTCTACTAACATAACCGCAAGTTCAGCATGCGTATGAATGCAGGAGCGGTTTGAAGTTACGGTTGATGATTCTGAAAATTTATTAAGTGTTTTATGAAGATAAATACTCCTTTTTTTGAAAAGACAAGAAACATTACACATCCATCAGAATTTCAGCTTTAGTACTACATATCGATTAAAGAACAATTATTATTAGTATTCCTAATGTGTACGCTGCAATATGTTCAACTAGTGAACCTAAGTAACCTACCCCGATCAGATGAGGCTGATGTGTATGACATGTAAATGAGGTGTAGTCTTGAACAGATTCAGGCCCACAACCATTTCTGAAATGTGTTGTCAATTGAACCCAGATCACCACAATACACTGGCATCCGCTGACTATTATTATATAATTACATATATATATATATATATATATATATATATATAATTACTATGCATAATACATGTAATTACATAGAAATCTCGAGATGTAAAAGACAAAAAATCAGATAGTAAGACGTTTGAAAATGTATTGAACTTGTAGTCCATGAGGATTATAGGATAATTATAAAAAATAAAGCATCGTGTAATTTTAAGTAGAATATAATAATGAAAAGGGGAAATCAATAATATATCAAACCCCGACTTGGGTTTAAGTTAGCACAACCCAAAGTTAATCGATTACACCACTCCACAACCTTTTTTTCTGAAACTTCATAAATTTTTGTTAATTTAAGATTCTAAGAACGATTATTTGTTAATTTTCCACTAATTTATGCACTTTCATGCCTAATTAACTCAAATCTGTGAGAAGTGTGAACATTTTACATACATTTTTAATGAACAATAATTTTTCTTTTGAGGATGGCGGCTTTCATATCCGAACAGTTAACGTAACTTCAATTATACTTTGTTAATTTTCCGTTATTGATTACATTTCCTATTTACTGATAAACAAAAAGGTGTGTGATGTTTTTTCTTCTGATTGTGATCTAGTTTTTACTCGTATATTTTTACTCTGTACGTAAGTAATTGTGTCCCGTTTGTTATAATGTTTGATTTCATTTCCAACAATACGTAATTGCATCCTTATTTCTGATGGTTTATTCTTTCACAAAATACGTTCAAGGAAATGGTCTAATGTACCAGATATATTAAATTAAAGAACAGTATTCAAAGTAGACAAAATATGAGAAGAAACTCTTATTTGGTAAGTGCATAGCTTTTCCATAATTGTAATTCAGTGAAAATAATATGAATCGAGTGGGCTGGTTACATTGTACTCTTTTTAAAGAGTATGCAGAAACGAATTATAGAAGCATTCGTAAAAATATCCAATCCAATACTAAAACCAGAATTGGAATTTTTACTCCTTTGATTTGGAACTTCTTAAAATCAAAACTATAAAATTATAATGGAACTGAAATTAGAGAGTTGAAATCACTACTCCTACATCACACTTTTACATTGATACTTCACATGATATTGTAGTCTTTCTGTGTGAAAATAAGTAGATTTATTGTCTAAAATTGCGTTTCGTACTGAAAATTAATCGAATCAATCAGTCTGATTTAAAGAATATACGAGTATGTTATGACAGAATAAAACTAGTGCTTGCTTTTTTAAATTTACGTATAAGTAATACTATTAGAAATTTTACAATAGAAACTGCCGTTACAATTCATAAATTATATTAAAATACTTTTTAATAGAAATTTTATAAAAGTATTCACATTAGTAAAACCAATTCTATAACTAAATATAATTGAGTTATATTTTTTATATAAGTCACTACCAAAAAAATAAAATAATAATTTTTCAGATTTTATTTCAAAGGGTAGTTGCTAAATTGTCAACTAAATAATTTTTTTCTCATAAACCAAATTGTTCTCATTTGTGGTGCACGGAAGTTGGTCGATTAGAAAAATTTTGTTTGATTTTATTTCCTGTTTTGAAATTATTTCTTAATTTACAAGTTACTTCATAAATAAACAACATAATTTCAAATACAAAATAAAAATTATTGTTTTTGAAACTTTTCTAGCAAAAGATATGATTAAATAAGTAAAGTAGATCAAAATAAATGGAAAAAACTAAATTAAGTAATTTTATTTGGAAAGCTATGTATAAAACAATATACAAATTCCCTGTTGTAAGATATGATCTTGCGAAAAGTTGAACTTTCGCCTTCAAAACTATTCTTTTATTATTATAGTGAAATTTATAGATCTAAAATATTCTACGGTTTTTTAGCGGTTTAACGTTCGTAAAAGTACTCAAAGTGTAACAGCTACAAATTTAGCTTTCGCATATTTGACCGATAAATTATCTATTTAAAATTAATTAAACGTTATTTAAGAAAAACTAATTAAAACTTTTAAAATCAATGGAATTAATCACAGCAACATAGTAACAGGATTTAATTTTTAACATGAAAAGTAGAAAGACAGTAGGGCTCAAGCAATAAACAGTTTCTTTTTCGATTAAAAGCCGAGTGATACGTTATTTGTTAAAATTAGAATAACTACAAAAAAAGATAAAGATTTAATACTTAAAACAGCGACAAAAATAAAACCTGGCTGCATTGGTGCTTCTTAGATAACTTGTTTAAAGAGAAAACCAGCCCTGTAACCGGTCTAACGTCCTCGTTTGTTCTAGATTTGGCTGGTAGTCGTTCGTGTAAAGGACACGAAACATTTCTCCTCCCACGACTTCCCTTCACCAGGACTCAGATAGTAGTGCAACGGGTAGGTGAATTTTGTGGAAGGAACTGATGACGTAATGCCAACGAGAGCACAGTACTTTACAAAAAGACCGGGAAAGCTTTACTTCCCCACTTAGCTTTACAAACTGCAACCCTAAATCACTTACTTCTGAAATACCTCTGAAGTTAGTGAACATCATTTCACCGTTACCAGCAACAGTTTTAAGCACATTAAGTTACTGTATTTTAAGAAATATTTTACGTAACTACTTCATAAGTCGTAATAAAAACAGGAATGTTCATTAATACTAGACAAGTAAGAGATTATTTTAAGAAGTCTAAATATATTAATAATACAAACATATTTTTTAAATAATTAAACTTTACAAGAATAATAACGAGAAATGAAGTAATGTGAAAACGACGTTCATGGTATTTTTAACAACTCACCATTTCGAAATTTCTCTAAATCAGTGAATTTGTAAACTTCTGAAATTGATATTTTAGAAGAAAAACTTCTCCAATAACATTGTGCTTACCGCTGTAAAACATTATTTAAATCCTTATTCACTTAAATGAAAACGCTTAATCATATTTTTTAATTTGATCGTAACATATTTCTAATTATTTATTTATATTCTATAGTTTCTAAATATCTGTAATATTTTTTTTTAAATTCGTTATTTTTTAATATTTTTCCCGTTCGAGAAACTGAAAAATTTAATTTAGATTCTTTTTATATTACTTGGTATGTATCAGCCATTAGTTATATTTTCTTGATTATCATTTATATATCTATTTTTGTGTGATTTTTCAGTATTCAGTTTAGAAGTATAATCCATTTTCAAAGTTCTACTATTGTTCTTGTTATTAAGTATTAAATAGAAATTAATGTACACAGACAATGTGGTACTAATTTCTCTTAACATATTACTGTTACAGTTTTAAAATATACATTAAGTGCTGTAAAGACGGAAATATTTTAAGATGAAAATCAATCACAAAGACCTAATATAAGTTATTAAAAATGATACTCCTAGAATTACAATATCGTATTATCATATTACACAAGTTTCTTCGTATTGTATAAGCATGCTAATAAGAACTAATCTTACGGGTGCTTGACGTGGTTATAGTGTTCAGATCTTATATATTGAAGCACTCTCGAGAAGAGGCTTCTACAAGCACTTGGTAGAAAGAGAAAACTGACCTACTAGCGCTTGTAAAACAGGATAGAGATGGGTAAATGAATAAACCCACACCACAAACAAAATTCTAAGAATTCGTAACTCCCTCAGCATAGTTTAAATTTCACGACAAGCCCAGAATTCACAAGAGAAATAATAATGTTCTCTCATAAAACTTCTATTAGAAAATCAGATTTCTTTTGCAATACTCATAAGCTAGATTTTAGAATCGTAAAAATAAAACCGATTGCATTTAGAAATATCAAACCGAGGACAATATAGATACATAAGTACATTATTTAGGTAACATTTTACAACTTTAATTTCTTAATTACAAACCTAATATGCAAAATACAATATATAAATAACAAACATAAATTACTAAATTTACCTTCTATTAAAATTAACTGAGAATACATTTTAGTTACCGAAATTTTCCAATTAAATAAGGTTACATAAAAAAGATAAAAGGATTAAATAATTTATTATTAAAATAAACCTTTTATTTTTTAATTTTATTAGTTAAATTATGAAGCATTCAAATAGTCCTAAAAATAAATAATTTATGACAACTCCGTTTTAGAGACAACAAACAAGTAAATTTTCGTCTTTCCCATTTTAACTAAACTGCTGAAATTAAATTTACAGCTGACATTTTGATTTTATTAGTAATCATTTTCACAATAAATTACTATAACATATACTGACCTATTTTTTTACCTAAGATTTTCTTTATAATTTTCACATGAATATGTTTATGCAATGAACAGTTAAATTTTTGGAATTTACCTACGTTTTCTGAAATAAGAGAGGTTTCCAACACATTTCTTTTTTTTCTGATACACTATGTTATATTCATTCATTCCATAAAAATCGTATACCTGATAATTATCTTTCAGTGAAGAACAGGAAAAGAAAATACTAGTAAAATGATCAAAAACCCATAAAGACATTGGAATTTACTTTCCATTTTCAATCGGTTTTAACATAACTTATATTAATATCAATCTCAAAATTATTTCAGAATATTAGAAAATGGCAGAATGTTCAAAGAGTGAAAATTCGTTCTATAATTTATTTTTAGTAGGTCTGGTTTTAATAGAATTATTAATCATACGTACTCTTGATTTTTTTTTTCTTTGCATTCGAGCGTAATTATTTAGATGCTGAAGATTAAATAGTGTTTTCCTAATTTAAGTACTCGGTATTATTCTAATAAATAAAGATTATGTTTTAGTTTTCATTTGTGTGTTCAAAATAAAATTTACGATCCCAAAATACTCTCTAAAAATGTTTACAAACTTTACGACTAACAGGCAAGTAAGTGGATTTTTTAGGTTAAATCGGATAACTACAATCCACAGACGATAAACATCTCCAAAAATAATATTTATGATTAGAATTGTATGAAACTAATTAGAAAATAGTTTTCAAAATGAATTGCTTATCTTTATACTTAAATTCATTATTTAACAAAAACATGTCTCCAACGAATGTGAGTATTGCTGTTTTAATCGTGTTTTTGTGGTTGTGAAGTTTTGTTTTTGGGGTTTATCCGATTGACAACAGATGTGCTTTATGTTTTTGAGTTAAAAATGAATTTTTAGTGGCAAAAAAATTTACTTTTGATATTACATATTTGCAAAAAAAATCCAGTTTAAAGTAATACATAACCACATACGATTATTTTCATTATATGATTATATTTATCAAATTGATGATTATCAGCATAAATGTGAAGTCACTTCCACTGCCTTTTTACATTAACGATATGGGTCACTAAAAACAAAAATGAGCTTAAAAGAAAAATTATTGACAGGAAATAGAAAAGACAGTAAAAATTTAATACAGGCAGCTAAACAAACCTACTTGCGGATGAGAATAAAATGCAAGCGAAAGCATTTTAAAAATTTCATATAAGTTAGACGTAATAAAAAGGGGTATTAAGGGTAAAAAGCGTATCAGTAAATAAATAATGTAGCTGGAGCCACAGTTAGGCTCTTAATAAATTAATACTAAAATAAATATAAATAACTTGAGCATGGATTTATTTTTAAAAAGCAAAATTTTCCCGGGGTATAAATGAGCCTCGACAAGTTTGAAAAGAATGGGGCTGCTGAGGGCTGCATTGATGGGAAATCCGCATGTTAATGCGAGTTTTTCAATTTAATGCGAACAAGAGTAGCAGGACTATGGATGCCTGCTGGGAAATAGCTGTCCGACGGGGTTGTGAGATTATATTACTGAGCGAGCCGGATCGAAGAAAAATGGTCGATGACAGATGGGTGGTGTCAGTTGATTCCAGTGCGGCTATACTAGTCTCCTGTGACATAATAATGGAGTACATAATAACGGCGCAGGGTCCGGCTATGTATGGGTGGGACTGGCGAGGTTAGTGATGTTTAGTGTATATTTGTCGCCTAACACCGACTTTTTAGTTTATGCGGGAATGGTTGATGATTTGGTAGAGGAAGTTACCAGATGGAGGTCGAAAATCGTCGTGGTGGGCGGAGATTTCAATGTTAAGGTAAGGAGTTGGCGATCAGCCATCAATGATCGAAGAGGCAGACTTCTTGAGGACGCTATGGCATCAGTGGACATTCAGTGCGTCAATCGAAGAGGCGAAATGACGTGTGTGAGAGGAGGAGTGGGGGTTTCTGTCCCATATCTGACATTTGTGAGCATGAGAGGCTTGTAGAGGTTGTTGGTGGGAGGTGTTGGAGGAGGAAACCCTCAGTGACCACAGACTAATTAATTTTGAAATTGGCGATATTATCCAGGAAGAACAGGCAGGCACCAGGAACGTGAGGTTTCATCCAGGCAGTGTCACGCAGTTCCGAGCGGCTATTGATTTTGAACTTGGTTCAAAATCAGCAAAGGCACGGATTTGAATGAGGTGACAGACGCAGTATTCAGGGTGGGAGTGGAAACGGGTGTAATTAAGGAAGTGACTGCTGGGCGTGCAGGAGTATATTGGTGGACTTCCGAACTCGCCGAATTGAGAAGATGTGTGATGAGTAGGCGCTGCCTCAAGAGAACGCAGAGGCGGGGTGAGAACATCGAAGAGAAGCTCGGAAGGTTAAGGCTTGCCAGACGGAACTTTCGTGAGAAATTGCGGCGTCCAAAAAACGAAAATCGCAGCAATTGTATGATGATGTGTAAATTGTACCGTGGGGTGACGCCTATCATATCGTCACAAAAAAGTTTGGAAGACGGCTGCCACTCCTCGCTGATGATGAGCTCAGGAAAGGCGTTGATGAACTGTTTCCGAAAGGAATGGTCTTTCAAAGGGAGGAGATTGTGGGGGAATCAATAGTTCCATTCTCGCTGCAAGACCTGAGTGAGGCGGCTAAATTGATTAAAGGCGGCAAGAGTCCTAGGCCAGATGGAATCCCGCCGAAGGTCATAAAAATTGTGGCCGAGACGGTGCCTGGAGATGGAATGGATACCTGAACGGTGGAGAGGTGCAAGGTTAGTGATGCTAAGGAAGAATGCTAGTCCTACGGGGGCGCAAATATCGTTTCGACCACTTTGTTTATTAAATTGCTTCACGAAGTTATTTGAAAGACTTGTTCTTCAAAGACTAAACGACGGTGTAGAGGTGGCAGAGGAACTTCATGAGGACCAATTTGGTTTTCGGGCCGGACGCTCGGTGATTAATGCGATTGGTCGAGTGATGAATATTATTCGATCAGCTACGCAGGTAACAGATAGGGGCACCTCCTACGCAGGACAAGAGATATAGGAGCGGTCATGCTGTTAGATATACCCATTGCGTTTAATGAGCTGACGTGGGAAGTTATATTTCGTGAACTAGAAGCCAAACGAATTCCGGCTTGCCTGCGAAGAGTGTTGAACGAATATTTTAAGGACAGATTCGTGGTGGGCAGGTCGGAAGGTGGTGAAACGAAATTTCCGGTAGAAAGGGGTGTCCCTCAGGATTCGGTGTTGGGTCCGGCCTTGTGGAGCATTGCTTTCGATAATGTTCTAATGCAGCACTACACGGCGGGCGTCACGCCAATGGCGTTTGCCGATGATTTGGCACTTGTAATTGTGCGCAAAACAGAAGAAGATCTGATGGCGGTTGGTGAAGAAGGGGCTGACATGGTTAAGAGGGAGCTAATAGTTCATGATCTACGGCTCGCTGAAGACAAAGTGAAAGTGGTTGTTATGGCTGGAAGACGCAGACTATATCTGTTGCATTTTGGAGAGGGACACACGATGGTCCACCCTTGTCCAGCCGCGAAGTATTTAGGCGTGTGGCTGCACAAGAACCGATCCTTTACTCTACATGTTGAGGAGGCGGCGAGAAAGGTCGAAAATGTGGTGAAGGCGCTCAGCTACATGATGAGGAATTAGGACGATCCTCAGACGGTTAACAGGAAACTGTTGGCCCGTGTGCACTCTTCGGTGGAGTTATATGGAGTTCCTATATGGCTGGTAGCGTTGTCGAGGGCCAGGAACGTGAGGCATTTGGTTCTGCAACAACGTAGGCTAAACATTCGAATCAGCGGAGGGTATCGTACGATCATCGCCGAGGCGGCATCAGTTATAGCTAGAGTACTGCCCATAGACTTACAAGCGCAAATGAGAGCTTCAATAGTGAATGGGTGGGACAGAAAGGATGCAATTGACGGTCTCTAGATGGCTTGGCGTGACAGATGGCGAGATTCGAACAAAGGAAGGTGGACCTATGGGCTCATAAGCGACGTCAGGAACTGGGTGGAGCGAAGGCATGTTAACACAGGCTACGAATTCCCCCAGCTCCTATCTGGACATGGATGTTTTTGGGACTATCTGTACAGGATGGCCAGATGCCATACAAGTAGCTGTCACGATTATCGGCGGACTGGATAGAGCAGAGCATGTAGTGTTTTTTTGCCCTAGATGGCGCAACTTGAGAGAAGTGCTCGAGGATCAGGTTGTGGAGGAAGCCAACAATATAATCGAAGTGATGCTCAGCAATAGCAAAAAAGGGAGTGTGTCTCGACTACGATCACAACAATGATAGGAGAGAAGGCCAATGAAGAGAGGCGACGACAGGCTGAGCAGATGCGAATCTATATAGAGACTTGGGGTTCGATGACGGGTGATCAAGGGAGGCCAGCTTCTGGCGGTGGACGGCGGGGGCTCCTTGGAGTCATCGCTCGTCGATGACCCCCTGGGTGCGCCTTCCGGTCATACGGATTCCGATAGTAGAGTGCCTGGGTGATCATGCAGAGGCTGTACATACCATATGGCTTAGATCCGGCCCTTGCATGAGAAGAGAGGAGGTTTTTTAGCGGGGGAGAGCTCCGCACTGCCGTCAGTGTGGGCCAGGCGGCAGCTGGCAGAGCTTTTCCTCCCCATACGGAAAGAAAAAAATAAATGTTTGAAAAGAATACAAACCACATAAGACAACCTTGAAGCTGTACCTATTCAGTTCTAAATATCAAGCATAGCTGCAGTTTTAGGTGTTGTTTAAGTTTATTATCCGTAAAATTATCCTTTTCTTAGCTGCAATAAAACTCTTCATCAAAGACATTCAATATGGCGAATGATGATTTACACGAATGATAAAAAAATATGTTACCCCAGCATGACTTACATGCTGGGCTTACAAATTCTACACTTCATTATCATGAAAGTCTGATGGAGATCTTTGTATTCCAGGTCTTCTAAACCTTGAAAAAGAAACTAACTGAAAATATAATCTCACTAGTGATAGTTAAATACCGCATTCTTTTAAAATTACAATTTTTAAATTCTGTGATTGAAAATTCGGAATTATTTTTTTTTTTTAGTGAAGTAATGTGCATTGTTCCATTCTGTCTATGATTTAGTCTGACTGAATTTCAGATTTTAAAACAGTAGATTGATGTGGAAAATCCGATTGATGGTAACTGGTATAAGCGTGTCACTTTATAATAATACATTATTATAATACATTATGATAATACAATAGAGGGACTTTTAAGTGTGCGTAAAGACATTTTAAAGGTCCCTCAAGTCTAAACATCGATATGTAGTTCAGAAGTTGTGAAGGTAAAATGAAAACTCAGTTCATATTTCTTGAAAAGCTTCTTGTATAGCAACATCAAGTTTTATGATTAGATAAAGAAATAACATATTGAGCAATTAAACGCTTTTTTAGAACGTTTTTATTGCAGGCTAACAATCGTTTTTGGACATATACCGATCCATCAACGGAAGCGGTATAGCCTATTGGCCTCCACAGTACCCTACTAAGAATGTGCTCGTCACTATCTGGCTCATGTTACCATGTAGCATGGTAATATGTACATGAAAACACATTGCTTCGCATTGAAAACACAATGAAAGCGCATGAAAACACATTACTTATAGCCGGCTCCAGATTGATTCCAGTAATATATTTATTATCATCATTAGAAGAAAATAACTTTCAGTACTCTAACTAAATCAGTAACGACAGAGAAAATGCATTGTTCAACAATACAGAGGATTAAATAACTGCAAACTAATCCTAGGATTGTCAACAAAAAAAGAAGATGTGGAAGTGAAATAATAATAATAATAATAATGTAATACTAAAGTTGTTATGGAATTGTTTAATAATGATGTTTTTTTTAATTATTATTTTTATCATCATTTTGTTCTATGAACCCATGCTTTATTTATATTGTTGTAGAATCTATCAAAAATACTGAAAAACAAAAATGAATCAGGGTGTTTGAAATAATGGAGCTAACTTTTATTACTTCAATCCGTATCTTTTTTAAGTAATGAAACATCGTTATAATACTATTACTATAATTTGCATATCGATAACTAACACACGCCTATGGCGGATAACCTTCGTTTCCATCGTAATTCAGCTCCATACAAATGATTACGTTGTCATCAACAAAACAGGCATAATTTCATCCTAACAATAAACGAATTAATATACTTTAATTTTAATCAATAAAGTTAAATTTGAATTTGGGGTACCAATTAGGGGTAGTTCGGTTTATATTATTTTAACAGATTACATAATTATTAAGCAAAAGCTACGTAGTTTTTAATTCCCTAGCCCTTTTACAATATCTTTATTGCATATGATAACATACCCGTTTTATAATTATATTCTGGGATGATTATCTTTTTCTTACATTTGTTTAGAAGAGTACGAAATATATTGCAGTTATAGTCTCTGATGTTTGACCTTGTTAACTTTTTCACTTTATATTTTTGAATTTAACTGATATAGAAGGAAATCTAACCAAACAATTTTTTACAATATAATCCAATAAATAGTCAGTTGTGGTCATTAGGGTCAGTATACTTTCCTTCAACCTTTTCTAAAATTGGATTTCCTTATAAAATATAAATACCAGTTTTAATTCAACAGCTTTTCTTATTTTTTTTCATTTCTGACAATATATTTCTGTAAGTTACTAGTATATAGGACAAGTTTAAAATTTAATAATTCATTAAATTTACAGTCTGATGAAAATTTATTGTGGTTTTGTTTATTTTTTTCTTATTTTCCTGTTAATTTTAAATTTAGATAAATATTAACCGCATTATTTCTTAGTGCCAAAGACTGATGAGATACAATTGATGTAATCTCTTCAGAATTGTAAACTCAGAAATTGTAAACTTAACTTTTACTAAATTGTAAACTCTTTAACATTCTCATTTTCTATCAAAACAACATTACCTTGCCTATTATGTTCAAAATTAGTGATATATTTTGATATTTGAACCTTTGTGGCATGATATTTTTGATAAAAATTTCATGTTATCCTATTTTCTGTGAAGCGGGATTGAACGATGAGTGGGCACCACTATTGGTTGTAGACTGAATGTTTGTTTTCTAATCTTTAACTTCAAAATTTTGACTATTCGTAGCTAAATGGTACTTTTGTTATTTCTAATTTTATTTTGATGTTCTCTTTTACGAATAAAACCAAAACTTATTATATAATGCTTTACATGTATTTTTATTTTCCTTTTTTTTTTTAATTTAAATTTATTTTTAAATAATTTTGGATAAATAATGATGCTAATGCCCTAACACTGAAAAAACTTCTAATTTTATTTGGCATTGTTAAAAAGGATTACAGAGGTTCTCTCTTTTCTATTATGCTTTTAGTAAATAAGTGAATTTTATGTTTCAATTTTTACTTACTTGTACAAAGTAAAGAAAGTATTGTGAACACGAGAAATTTCGGTTTTCAGATTTCAATGGAAATATCCATTTTGACCATCCCTGAATCCATTTTGACTAGTTTCGGTGTGACATCTGTACATACGTACGGATGTATCTCGCTTAACTTAAAAAAGATTAGTTGTAGAATGTTGAAATTTTGGATGTAGGATTGTCATAACAACTAGTTGTGCACTGGATTAAAAGGGTTCAAAAAGGCCCAAATTCAAAAAAAAATCTGGAAATTGTTACTTTTTCTTAACTGTAGTAATCTTAACTAAATCTTTAATAAATCTTTTCAACAATATATCAAAAGTGGTACTTATTTTCATTGGTTCCAGACTTATAGCCAAATAAAATTTTAGTTAATGAGATATTTGGTTGTTACAAGGATAAGGCACATGCGTTAGAATGCGAATTCATCTCCTTTTTTCTTTTTAACATTTTTTTTTAAATTTAAATGTATTGATTTATTAATAATTATTAATCTCCGATTGTAAAAAAAAATTCAATAATAACAATAAAAATAAAAATATGAAAACATATCAGATGTTATTAATGAAATAAAATTTTATGTACTTTTTATTTTAAAAAATGTGTATATGTAATTTAATAGGCGTATAAGGAAGTCATGTGACGTCCATATAAATTTTTTCATGGAGTATTTCGTCTTCAAAAATATTTTCTCTTTCTCGTCACTGTTTTAACGAAGGGGAAAACTAAAGTTTTACAGGCTACAGATATTCACTATTATTACAGTATTAATCACAGGTTTCAGTCATTTTGTAACTACATTCCTGTTAAATTACTCTTTATATAAGTTTCTAATGATTATTGTTAAGGAATAAAAACGTTAGTAAACGAAATTGTTACACTTCTATAAAAAATTTCAAATTTTAATGATTTTAGGTATATCAGGTTAATTATTAATGACTAACTGAAGGATTTATATGAAAGACACTTAAACTTTAATCACTTCTCTGTTACAGTTCAAAACTATACAAATGATTTTGATGGAACAATTGTGTCAGTTGTAGCTTATTGCTCAATTCTGTAACAGACAACTCTTGTTGGAGGGTTATGCAGATCATAACTGGCAGATGAATATTGACAATGTGGGTTGGGGTTCCCTTCTAAATCCATCCCGAATCCTGGACTCATGAATTTTGGTAAATTGTGGTCATTAAGTACACGCTGTTGCGAATCTGCAGCAAGGGTTGGACCTTCACATAAACATACCGAATTCTGTTCTCATTCTCTAAGTTGTGGGTACTACTAATCTACTCATGGGTGCTTGGAAATTCATGTAAGATACTGGATACACAAACAAATTATATGAAAAAATAAATTAAAATTTTTGTCTTCTTTTCGAATACATATTTTCTATTCCATTGATTAACATTAAATTATTTGCAAATACTTCATAAAATACGACTTCATTTGAATTACTAAATTAAATCAAATTTATATTTATATTTTTATAGTGCAATTTTGCTATTGTAATAGAAGGATAATAATTCTAAAATTTGTCATTTTATGTCTAACATCATACTTCATTCCTTAATTACTTTATTTAAAATATTATGCGATATATTATTACATATTTTTTCAACGTTTATATGATTAGTTATTTACATTTTATAACTTATAGTAGTATATCATCAAATTTATTCTAACATCATTCGTCATTTGAATTAAAGGTTTCTTTCATATTTTCCTCAAAGAATAAATTCTTAATAAACTAACCAGGGATACTTTAATTTATGCCCCACCAGATTATTAATTACCTTTAAGAATTTGGTACTATAATGATCTTAAATTAATTGAGCAGTTTATTTTACTTTAAAATTAATATAATTTCTCCTAGACTCTTTCCCAATACTACATAACTAAAATTTCTATATTCTTGCCATTTAACATTCATATTTTCTATAGTTGCTAAGCTATTTATGCTAATAAATCTCACATCAACGTATGAACTGTAAAAGCGATCGCTTTACTTGTTATTGGGATAAGGGGACGAAAAATACAGCTTTTTTGTTTCCTTCTATAAATGGCCAATGATAGTGGAGTTGAAAAATGTCTAAAAGTGAAAAGACAAAGGAGGATTTATGATTATTGTCTCTCTATATTCTTGAAACCCTGTTTTTTTCTAGGAGAGTGGTTATTCATGTAAGCCATTCTCAATTTTCTTAAATTGGAACCGAATTAATTCTCAAAGCGTGTAGGATTATGACAAAAAGGAATGATGGGCAGATCAGAAAACAACTAATCCTCATATTCTATAACATGTCATACGTCTTTCTATTTTCTATTACGCAACATTTCAAATTCGGTGTTTTAAATTTAATGTTTTACTCGATCTATGACTAATGAAGTCGACCCGAAATTTGCATTTGTAGTTAGTCATCATGGAGGAGATGGCTGTGACGAATAATTTACGTTCATTAACGGAAATGGAAACATTCTTCCAGAGATCAGACATGCGTTGAGGATAAACTGGTTGCCATTAAAGAGTGGAACATCACTTATAAACTTTCTACGGGGAGTAAAGTTATAATGGTTATAAACACCTCCACGTGCAACGTGAGTAATTCTATGTGTACTTCTGAAAAACTCAATCCAGATGATTTTGGGAAAGATTTTGCATAAAAGTATTGAATCCCTTCTGACTAGCAAAAAGTAGCCTTTTCACTGATTTCAGCAATTGCTATCTTTTTGCTAGTACGTTTCAGATTATGTAAAGAAAAGCTATAAGAAAATATCAGATTGAAAGGCCCCCGTCCTGAGCAATTAAGGCAAAAACCGTAGATTAGAAGGAAACAGGAATCCTTTCCTTCAAGCAATCACAATTCAAAGCCCTAAAAGTTACAACCTGCATCAAATTTGCCAGAATATTTCACGCAATCTGCATCAATTCCTTGGATAGCCTCAGCAATATATCACCTACGATTAATCTTGCATTGCTATAAATCCCAGAAGGAGAACAGAAAATGTAGTATTTTGTTGTCAACATCTGTCTTTATTCTTTTAAAAATAGGTATAGAGAAAGATAACAGGTCTTGTTTAGATCCAACCGAGTGAGGATGATTAGCGAACTATGGAAGAAAACGAAAAGATACTTTTTCTTATGTTTTTTCACAATAGAAAGATTCTTTTCAATCGCATTACAATCTGCCGCATCTTAAATTATTTATAATATATTTCAGTCATTCATTTACAGCAGTTTTTGTCAAACCACAGATTTACTCGTTAACAACTACCACTGAATTTACAACTTCAGGCGGTAGCACCAGGCCATCTAACCATTCTGGCTATTAGTTTGAAATATTTACATTACAGATGATGACTGAGCAGTATATCGGACCTATAATGAACGTACGCCTTCGAAAAATCTTTGAAAATAATAACAGTTATTTTACGGTAATCTATTTTCTATTTACATGTACCCTGCGAAAGAACAACGACATATTTAACAAAAATAAATAAAAAGCTGAACTGGTAACTCTATTTTTCACAAATAAGTAATTCTCCAAACTTTGGAAGAAACCTATAAGAAAAAACTCTAGCACTTCCGAATTTTTAGATATTTCTCTAAAGAAGTTTATAAAACATTCATTCATTCACAAAAAAGGTTCGGTACAGCTATAAATAAAACTACTGATTAAGCTTCCAGGTGATATCCTTTATATTTTCTTTCTATAAATTTTAGTCTTCTCTAAAGACAGACGTTTTAAAAACTTGTGAAAAAATCTTGTGAGATGGTGAAAACTATAATCTTAATCACACCGAAGAAATGCCAAGATCCCTAGAAGAAGATAACTTCCATCCGATTTCACTTCTTTCTCTTAAGGAAGCTTTTTGTGAAAACGATAAAGTTGATGATTGTTATCTAACCCCACGTTTGTAATGTAGCTTCAGAAAAACCTACAACAACATAAATATGATCCTACTGGATGCTGTTGTTTTAAATTGTTTGTTCTCATTAAAGGAGACAGTTATATCTTCCTCGTTCGTAAGACGGTTTTTCAAAGCGACTTTTGAAGGTGATATATATATATATATAAAAATACAACATGTTCAGGTATTAACAGGAAATAATTAAGACGTAATTAGAAACTACCTGAACAGAACAGACCTGAAAAAACCACTAAAGACAAAAGAACTACAGTTCAGGCAGAAATTTTAGAGTCTGAATTGGAATACGTAATCGATATTTAAATATCTCTAAACAAAATATTCTGCTAGCATCATATTTTCTAACATCACAATTAATGACTTAACCGAGTTCGTTTCTAGTCAGATAAGTTTGTGTCTTTCGACCGATGACCTAATAATTTACCTGGCTTAATCTACAGCTAAGGATCAAGTGTAAATACAAACAACTAATCTGCTGCACAGTTAAAAACTGGATTCTTTTTTATTTTTTTTTTGAGGCAAGAATTATTTCATTTATTTTTTTACAAAACAACCTCATCTTCTCATACTAATCAATCGCAGAGAAGTAGAGAAAAGGAAGTATCACTTTCGTGGATTGTCATGACAAAAGTAAAGTACATAAGTCTTAATCAGCATCGTTCTTCATCATTCCATCAAAAACAATGTAAGGAAGTGTTCAGCAAACATCAACTGCAAAGTTTATCATCAAGTTTTGCTGATATTTTATGCTCTAATTGTTCAGGTAAAAATGGAATACGGCTGCGTTTGCTACGTTTTAGAAAATAATTATGATTATTATTTAGTTCTCGATATTACAAATCTAAGGCGAACAACCAGAATTAAAATATTACTTCTTCTGTAAAATAACAATTATTTTTCGTAAATTATATAAAGTGATCACCTAAAAATACGGTTTAATGACGTAATTTTTGGCTGCAAAACATAAATTTCAAAATCGATTAGTATGTTGGAATCGCTGTGGTTTTCAGAGGTAAACATTATGCGTGATCTTTCCCCAGTTATAAGAGCATAATTTTTGTATTACTGTACAATTAAGACATAATTTATTACTAACAATTTCGTTACGTGCTCTGAACCCCTAAATGTCTTAGTTCTGAATGCTATTTATTTTTCCGGTTCCTTTAGGATAAGGAATTTAGTTGGTTATCGCCTAGATACAAGAGCAATTGACAGAAGAAAAAGTTCTTTCACAATGAAAAACTGTAAATTAGTGAAACCCAAATTTAGCCAAATATTGTTAAAAAAGTAGCTTAATAGAAGAGAATAAATTTCATTAACACGACTTCTCGTCGTGTTAGTTATGTGTGTGTTTTCACATACATAATTTGTTTTTATCTACTAAAGGAATAACAAACTAGATATAGAACGTACAGTACGGTTTTGAAAATAATCCCCTTTAGAAAACTTCAAAAATTGGCGTTTACTTTTCAACCAGTGTCGTTTGCGTTCTGTAGATTACCTTGGACCTGCAATGTAATGTAAATTCAATGAAATCTTAAATAAAATTTCTGGGTTTGTAAAAAAATTATAGACCTCTCAACTACGTGATAATTTAACGGCAAACTGTAAGTTATCGGTAGTTCTGGAGTCAGAAGACTACTTGCTCCACTCAGATCGACTAGATGTAATGGATAGGTCATTTTGACACAACAGACTAAGTATGCTTCTTATAAGAACAAGATCGCGACCAACAATTAATATTGTGTTATTTTTTTATCCATAAAAAAGAAAAGAAATTACAAGAAACTCTTGTAAGAAAAATTTTAAGAACACTTAACAACTGCCGTTAGTTAAGTGTTGCTCCGCAGTACCTCCGAAGATACTACGTCCAAAGGGAGTGGTTTCAAACGTTTTCCCTAAAATAATTTCTTTCTAATTCTGTGAAATAATACCGAATAGTAAACAGAAAAAAACAAAGACGTTACAAAACCACTTTTACAATGAAAAATAGTTAGAATGAAGTATAGTGAATTCCCCTTCCACTAAAAGGTAATAAAATCCTAACAATTTTACGGATAATAAAATATTTTAGACGGTATAGATCGGTAAATTAAAACAAAATTATTATCAATAATGTATAATGTGTATGTATGTATAATATGTATAATATGTATGTATAATGTATAATATGTATGTATGTTATCAATAATGTATAATATGTATTAAATTAATTATAGTAGTTAGACCTTTGATGAAGAAAATTTGTTGGATTTCGATTAAAATTAGGTTTAGCAAAATAAAAATATTTGAAAACAATTAAATTTATAATTTAAAAAAATACATTTATGTACAACAAAGCTGAAAACTAATAAGTTAATCTTTTAACTTTTCGAACCAGTATTTACGTAAATATAAATAAAGAAAAGATTTTAATAGAAAAAATAAAAAGAAAGGATTTTTGAAATTCAGAGTTTCCTTTAATCTTTTTTAGTATTCAATAACTCTCAAAAATTGATGCATTTAAGTATATTTTTGTATATTTTCTAATATTAAAAACAAATCATAATTCCTTTTTCATAGATTAATTTTTCATTTTGTCCGGCCTTCATTTATTAACGAAACTCAATAAAAAAAATGTATAGTTTTTTATTTGTAATTTGTCTAGGAGGTACCGTACTTCGTTTTCATTTTTTAAACAATTTTTTAATTTATGTTTATTCGTCAAGAAACCGATGGTAAGTGCAGCCAATCACGTCGCACAAACAGTAACAGAAATAGTGGCTTTGTTGGTCAATCCCCGAACCGTACACTGTTGCACCCCTTAAAAACCGAAATTAAAAAAAAATACCGAAAAATTTTTTTTAGATATTTATCTGAAGAGTACTCTTTTCCATCCTCTAGGCCCGGACCCGCCGCGGAAGCACACTCGGTCCTAGGGATGCCATTGCCTCTAACCTTCCGAGTGACCATGCCGGAGCCGGCTATGCCGTCCCCGGCATGGGGTACCACCCGGTCAGCCGGGATTAGGTCCTCTCAATTACCTGTCTCAAATCAGGGGTCCGTCAAACAGGTGACCTCCGATCGGGTCTTTACGGTTTCCCTTCCAACTCACCCCTGAAGTCCCCGTTCATTCATCGGAAGTGCGACACCTCGCATCGTACTCCTCGTGAACGGGGCTATCCAGCCACACCCGGCACTACCCCGTTATGTACTCTTCCTCTTCAACTTCGTCCATCGCCTTCCTTTTGAAAATGTTGCCCACCACCCTGCCAATTAGGTTCCAGTTTCTAGGGCTATGTATTAATGGGTAAATTAAAACAAAATTATTATCAATAATGTATGGTAATTAGACGTTTGATGAAGAAAATTTTTTTGTTTGTTTTTGTAATAATGTATGTAGGGCCTCTATCACATTATCCCGTGCTATGGCACCAACAGTAGCCAGCACTTCCCTCCTTGCCTTCTCCCATCTAAAACAGTTAAATACCGTTTGTTCAACCGTATCGCAATGTCCACAACACATACACTCCGGTGACCTCCTCCTCTTCTTATCATAGAGGAACTTATTAAAGCAGCCATGGCCAGTCAAGAATCTGAAGAGTACTTGCAAGCTCAAATCGAGTGAATATCTGATTTAGTATAGTTGGAACGGAAAAAATTTGCAGTCATTATTCAAAATAAGTTTACGTTTTTATCCCTTTCCAGATCAAATTTTTAAATAATTAGGAACTGTTTTTTTAAATACTCTCAAGAAGATTACACACAAAAAATATCAAGTTGATATCTTCATTTGTTATCAAGAGATTCAAAAAATAGTAAAATTCAACTCCATGAAACATGTAAACTATTAATACTTTAAAATCTGGATTTCAAACAATACTTTAATATGCAGTTATATCGTAAGAAGAACGTGCACACAAATTCTCATTAATTTATTCTCAGTTGATTTTTCTGTGTGTTGTTTATGATTCAGTCAGTATATGTTGTTTTACATATATTCACAACTTGTCCGGCAGTATTTTTTTAATAGAAAACTTATCTATTCATTTATAAATAAGAATTATTTTTTCAAAAATATTGTAATTAGATTTTCATTAAATTCTGATAAAACAGTAAATCAAAACATTTTTATTAAAATCATTGAAGGAATATACGATAAAAAACGAATTACTCCCCAACGCTTAAATACACATGGTCCTGGTAAGGGCCGACTCAGAACGTACCTCTGAAAAGTGTTGCTTAAGATATATTTATTTTAGGATTCATTAATAAATATTTTTTTTCAGGATAATATTTTAAGCTGTATTGGTAGTTCCGTTTTTGTGGTGCTAGAATGAATAAGCTTCTTTTCTTGTGTAGCATCTTTTCTTGTGAGGCTGGCAAATGTTGGTGGTCAGTTAACGGAAAGGGTTTGTTTGCCTCAAAATGACCATCAGATAAATTACCAAAAAAGCTCATCCTTAGTACCGGGTAAACCGTAGTCACCGGAAGTAGTATAAAGTTCAACATTGCGCTGAACCTCGACTACAATCGAAATAATTTACCAGTCGCTATCAGCTCACATGTTCCACCATAAAACGAACATTTGAACGAAATATTAATCGTAGCTCGAATAGTTGTGATCCCGATTATTTTCCGTCATAGTTGAGAATTTTTCCTAATTCTCCACCACATGTGACACAATTATTTCCCTCACTTTGATCGCTGTGTATAGTACTAAGATTAAAAAGAGATCGAAAAGACACGCATCATCTAATACAAGGTACAATTTTATGAGGTAACAAATAAAAATATTTCAAACAGACCTTTTCAGTTCTACACTCTGGCAAACGCGTCGCGGCTTTGCCCGCGCTATATAATTACTTGTGTTTATCGTTGCCGTCAGAGGATATACAGCGCGTCATGACTCGCTTCTCTCGTCATTCCTATCTATTCAGAGGGCTCTGCCTATTGTATCTCGCTGAGTTCATTAAACTCATGCTTCAGAGAATAATAATGTTATATAAAAATTATAATGTTACATAAAAATTAATAATTAATTAAATAAAATATTAGTGTATTGTATTTCTTCAGAGCAACAGTTTTGTCAGTACAGGCCCCGAAATTTTGAGGGATCTGAAAATGTGAGTTTCTAAACAGTTGACCGCCATCTTAAAAATATTAGTTATAACTGATTACCCGTAATTTAAACGGTAAAAATATATTTTGCCCGGTTCTTAGCGTTACCCGTCAAACACCACTTGACCGTACATCAGTCACCGTACTTCGTTCCTCATTTTTTAATTTTATCTTTTTTAATCAACTAACCGATAGCAGGTGCAACCAATGGCGTCGGACATACAATTACAGTGACAGTGGCTGTGTAGATTGAGCCGCCGCGCTGTACCCCTTAAAAATCTAAATTTAAAAAAAATCCGGAGTAGTTTGTAGACGTTTATCTAGTAAGTATCTGCAAGCCCAGATCTAGGAAATATCTCATTTAGTATAGTCGCCTAGGGGAAAAATTTGCAATCATTTACCAAATGTTTTTACCTTTCTTCACCCCTTTCAACGTCGAATAACAAAAAAATTAGAAATTGGATTTCAGATATTTACTTGACAATTTCACACACCAAAATTCAAATTATTATCATCATTTGTTACTGAAAAATAATAAAAAAATAGCTGGGTTTCAAAAAAAAATTCAAAATTTATTTTATGTCTTTAAACTAGGGATTTCAAGAAAATCCTTTCTTGGTGTGCACCTACGCTGTAATAAGAAGAAGAACGTGTGCACAAATTTTCATCAATTTATCTTCAGTATATTTTGCTGGGTGTTGATGAATCAATCATTGAGTCAGGACAAGTGGCTTTATAAGTAAAGATAAACTTAATTTTAAATTTGTAGGTGGTTTTTTAAAAAGTTGTATCTCAACCTGTTTCGGTTGTATTGCTACTAAACAACAAATACAACTCAAAAGTAGTAAGCTTTAACGATGGTATATAGAAAAGTTACGATACAAAATATATTTTTGGAGTTATTGATAAAAGGAAAGTTTTCTCCATCTTCATATAAAAACAAATATTGGTAACATACGTCAAGTTACAGACTCATTGAGTTATGAAAGAGTAAATAGAGAGAAATACCTCAACAAATTTTCATACTTCCACCAAATCTTCTCTTAAAATGTTTTGTTTTATTGGAATGGAATGTTTCTTATATTCAAATTTTTCATTAGTTAAAAAAGTAATTAATTCAGGACCTTTTGTTTATATACTTTTATGTGTTAAGAATTTTATAAGATTCGTAGCCTTCAATTTAGTACTTGTAACCGATTAATGAAGATATTGTTTATTATCTTTTATAGAATTTAATTCTGTTTCTTTTGTTTTATAAGTTTCTCCGTTTTACTGATTAATAATTTTTTGTTTTCTTTGTAGAGGTGGAGCGTATATTTTTACATAAGATTTTTGTAATAATAAGATACTATATCAACATACGTAAAAATATACTGAGTAGTTAATGTATTCGGCTTCTGTGGACGTTTTGCCCAAAATTATACTCAGAATCAAATCCTCTATAAATTTTGTTTAAAATCTTTATTTGTTTATTACCCATTTAACAAATTTATTTTGTTTTTTACCCCAAATTTATTAAAAAACTAATAAAAATACAGTTCTGTGTCTTATTTTTTCAGTTTTTCAAGTTAGATTTGATATAAAATACTAAATTGTCTCCTTAATTTTGGTCCCAAAAATTACCTGTCCTTATTTTACCGAATGGCGAAATCTTTCGCCAGCCGACGCTCCAGTAGAACATGAGTTGAAATTAATTACATTCTTCGTTAATCTATCTACTTATAATTAACCTTTTCAATTTTATTATTAAATTATTCTTTACAATTTTTAATAACTTGAAGAAATAACATTATAATCAAACTCTTTTTTTTGTCCAATAAAATTAAAAATTTATTAAACTCATTACCAGCATATAAATGAAACCAAAATTAAGAAAATTTAATAAAAAAATAAAATTAAATAATTATTAACAAAAAAATAAAAACGTAAAAAATTAAAATAATCATAATCATTTACATAAAAAATTCTCAATAAAAAAGCAAAAGAAGCAAAAAGAATAAAAATTTTTTTTTTAAATCCTGCTCAATGTCGCTCAGGTTGATAACCCCAAACATGTAATTTTACTAATACTACAAGTTTGTACTACCTCACTAAAACTACAATAATTCAGGTTAAATTATTACTCCAATTAACGAGGGAATCTTTGGAATTCCACTAAATATAAGAATCTATATTTATTTATATTTGGGATGAACATAATTACAATAATTCTGATTAAATATTACATACATTTTTTTGTTTCTGTATGATCAATCTTAGATTACAATGAAATGAATGCGCTAAATATACAAGTTAAAACAGACAATAAAAGGGATATAAATTATTGGTTTGCATTTATTGTAGTTTTTAAAGCCAGGAAAATAATGTTTTATAAATATGAAACAAAATTACATTAAATTTAAATAATTGAATTTGTATATAAGACTTATTCAAGAACTAATATGCGTAATAAAACAGATGTATAAGAAAATCTAAAGACCCTTTATTTATTATTATTAACTGCAAGAATACATAACTTACCTTAAAAAGTATATTTAAAATAAAAATAGTCATATATTTATCATTTAGAGAAACCCAAATTTATGGTCTAAAATTTGTTTGCAAAACGATAACAATCTTCGTTGTAACAGAAAAAAATCGTTATAATCCAATTTAAAATGTGAATTAAAGTATAGAGGATTCTAACTGATGTGCTAAATCGTAACTAAATGATATCCAGAAAAATCAAGCATGCTTGAAGATGCATTTTAAGACCACCTTCCCGGAAAGGTAGTAAGCGCAATTCTATGCCACTTTCAAAAAGCATTAATTTAAATTTTTTTTACGTTTTGTAGTAACATTATTATAATACGCTGTATTTTAATATTGCAACATAAAACCTAGCACATCAACAAGAATTTTTATATGACTTTATTTACGAAAGCATTCGTGTAACAATTCATGATTTACAGTATAGCCGATGAAATCCTTTGACATTAGTGCATATACCCATGGATAGAAAAAAACAACCTTCTTTAGAAGTAAATTTCGGACACAAATCTTCAATCGTAAAAAAAATTTCATAATGTTTTATGACAAGAAAAAATAAGTAGATTGAAAAAGCCAGTTGATTTAGGAATAGGTCAGTAGGTCAGTACTTTAATTTCATGGAAAAAAAAACAAAGATAATGTTTGACAGAGATTGCCCAAATAACAAGAATTCTTCAAATTCTGATATACATATAGCAAAGTTACATAGAATATGTTATAATCTGCATCTGTTATAGTATTTTCTCCTTTTTGTTAATATTAAAGAAACATAATAGATTTGCTAGTGAACTATAAGGATTATAGTATCACTTTTATGAGAAATAATCGATAAAAAAATACAGATAAGAAACTAATTTTTACTCGTTTTCAACCAGGCCGAAAAATGATCAATCCGAGGATCTGAACATTGCAACAAGAGCTACGAAAACAATTTTTGAGTTTTCTTCCTAAAGCAGATATCCTCCTAAAGTTATTTTTGGTAAATGTCTATGTAAACGAATTCCAGTGTTCAGTTGGAAAGAAAGGGCTTAGGAGGAAAAAAATTTCAAAAAAACCTTCATTTACACATCATACTCTTAGTCTTATTTTTTTTTTTACTAACCACAGTAAAACAAGTAATTAAAAAACGCCACCCAGTAAATTTGAATTCCGTACTTTGTCGCAATTTACGGTATTTCACACATTGTATATACCTAATAAATTTTTCCTTGTTCATATAAATTTATTAATTATTTATCTGACTATAAACCTTTCCTAATTAAATAAATTAATTAAAAACCTTAATAATTGCACTTCATTTATTTGTTATGCTTGTCCAGGTTCAAGACCAAAGTAACCTGTAAAAGAAATAAATGACCTACAAATCAAGTGATTAAATATGATGAAAAAATACATTTTTCTTCTGCTTTTGTGATGTAATATGAGACAATATAGATTCCCCTACTTCTATGGCCAAAGGAACACTATGTATCAGAAAAATCAGCCGATTTGAGTGTATAAGTAATAATTTATTTTTTTTTAACATCAATCTTCTTAAACTGAGTATTGACTAACAAGCTATTTAGATGAAATGAGATATATAAATGTTTCTACGAGTATTGGCGTTTTATAATCAACATGGTCTATCTACTCATAAAAATTTTAGATTTTCTTCTAGAGGAAACTAAATGGAATATTGGCTTTGGGATTCAGAAATCCCTTTGATCCTTGTACGGTAATAACATATGTCCTATTTGTTCTTGTAACATACATTTTTTATTATATTTCTTATCGTACAGCTCTTTCTAGTAATATATTATACAAACAAAGGTTTGAATATGTGAGAGAAAGATTTGGCCAGTAATGTTTTTTTCCCTTAGACTAAATGAAATATCGATGTAATTTTTATATGCATATCTAATAGTTATTTTCAAAAACAGAATGTATTACGAATGAAAATAAAGTATCCTCTCGTTAAAAAAGGAAGTAATAGAATTTATTGTTGCCGTAATTAAGCGGATATAAAGAAAAGGTGGAAAGGAAAAGAAAACACGATGAAAAGCTATAAAAATTCAATCCATTAATCAGGATTTCAGCTTATTATAACTGTTTTTTAATCGCTGTAAATATATATTCTAATGAATATTAATTGTATATTTGAGTATCATCAATACTTTAAAACTACAAAGCAATATTTAACAAAGAAACTTAGAGCACCTTTGAGAACAAATATATTCTGAAACGCTTACAGACAAAGTGATTACAGCTTCTGTGTTAAGAAACGGTAAATAAAGGTGGATTTTCAATCACCTATATATATAAAACAAAAAAATTTCGTTTATAACCGAATTTTCATTTTTATCCATACATCCTCTAAAAATTAGCTTTCGATAAAAAAAACCTGATTCGATAATAACTCTAACTACTTTTACATGAGATTTAAGTTCACATTTTTGACAATTATTTGTAGCATAGTATATATTAGAAAATAAAAAATTGAGTAATGAAATGACAGATGCTCACACGAATCAAGTGTGTTTTAATTTTTCTATTGATCTCTAGTTGACCCTAATCTTTTACATTTCTATTTCCTATAAACTAATAATCACTGAGAAACACGTGTTTTAATATTTAAAAATATTTTTCCAATAATGTATTTATTAATACATGTAATTACGATTATATTTTTAATTTTTATGCGATTTAAACTACTGATAAATTAATAAGAATATTTATGGGGTTATTAACCAGTTTTTGTCTTCGCAATATCAAAGGCACTAGTACCCAGATAGTACTGGTATTCTTCCTTGTTGCCAAATAATAGAATAAACGGTGAAAATAAAGAATTTATTGTCACAGGTTATTAAAAATAAAGTATTATAATTTAGACAATTGCACCAAACGTATTGAATGAATGAAATTAATTTTTTTACGCAGAAAGACATTTAATTTGTAAAAACAGAATTTTTTATTCATCTTTTTCTGTAGTTTTTTTTAAATTATTATTAATATAATTGGTTATTATAAATATTAGTAATTTCATCTATAAATGTTTTACAAACTTCTTGTGTTTCATATGCCAAAATACTTATATGTTCTATATTAGTAACCTCATTCACAGTTAAAAGTTAACAGGGAATGTTGACATACTTTTTAAATACACAATAATATTAACATCGATTTATTATTTAAGTATAAATGTCGAATATATATATATATATCCAAGATAGATTTATTTATTTAAAGTTTCAAATTTTATAATACATACAGCACTGATGTTAATAGTTTTTTTTCTGGGAAAGGTCTAATTTTTATTGAGGTAAGGATGCGTGTATTATTTCTCTTCATTTTCGTGCGGTTATGTCACCAATGTCCGCTTCATGTTTGTGTTATCTGTGGTAATCTTACAGCTTGTTTGGACAAAACGTATTACAAAAAATGTCATAACTTCATTGGTTGAAACTTTGCATAATTTAAAGCGATGCAAAACAATTCTAGTTTTTTATATGTAGTTTTTCACTTATATTTCAAATGTATGTTTACGAGATTATGAATTATGATACGTTTGAGAGGGAACTAAAATCGTAATTTTGGGAATTTGTAATAATTAATACATAAAACAAATATATATAATTAATGATGCTTAATACACTATGTTTTTTGTTGTAAGTAATAAATATTTAAATAAACATCAAATGTTTAAATCAACTTGTGACAAGTAATGTTTACTCAAAAAGTCAGTAAAATATAAAATTAATCTTGATACTTGTTGGTAATACCCCTTTATGAGATTTGCCCAAAGATGATTTAACATTTGGGTAACCACATATTTGGTTCAAATCTATAAACATATATTGAGAACTTTTCTAATGATAATTAGAAATTAAAACTGAACTATTACTTATAGCTCCAATTACTTTTCACTTCAAAAAAGTAAATTTCCCATTATAAACTATAATTCATTATTAATTTTTTTGGAACCAGAATAATTTATACCAGCTGGCAGAACAGACTTCTACATCAATATATATTTAAAATTAATTGTTGTTTATTGTTTCAAGAGACAAATATAAACGCTGAAAAATTAATTGTTTAAAAATATTTCGTCCGAAATAAAAAAAATTCAGTTTTTAATACAGTAATTAAAAAAAAAATAGAGTAAAATCAAATCTGTTAGAGAAAATTTCTTATTTTTTACGTGAATAAAATTTTGTTTTTCACAGAAGAAAATAGGAAAAAAAGGAATTTCATCGACATCTTTAATAATAAAATAGTTACAATACTGTGTTATAATTAAACTGACGGCGTCAGAAACCAAGAGGTACAAGTGACATTTTCAAAATATTTTAAGTAAGATGTGGAATGGACAGCTAATTTCACATAAAAAATGTGGCAAAGGAATGTATTTTAATTCATATAATGAACTGTACAGAAATTATTCTTTCACTAAAGATAATGATATCACATGAAGAAATCACCAATATCCTGCTTGGAGGTTAATAAAACCGTTTACTCTAATATTACGTTATGAATATTAATATCTATTATATATTACTTCATATTATTGGAAATTTAGGCCAGGACGTAAAATACATTAATATTTTTCTTTTTTTTCTATAAATTCAATCTGTATATATCCTAAAATTTTGGTTAGCGACTGAAAAAAATATTAATGAAGAACTTTGCTGAATGTTACTGAAAATGACACTGTTCCATTTTATTCTTTATAACTGTTTCATATAGCACTGTCTACAATATTCACAGTTTTTATCCTTCATTTTATTTTTAGTTTGTCATAGATGACACTGACAATGACACAGATTACACCCCGATTGAAGACCTTTTCTGATGAAGGCGAAGAAGATGGTTTACCTACAAAATAAAATAAAGCATCGTGAGGCAGATCACTCTGGCAGGAAAAAAACCAGAAAAGCATCTGTCGATAAAGACCCAGGTCTCAAAAGCACAAAACAGAGGGAAGCCTTATGTAGATATACCAGGTAAAGCCAATAAGAGAAAAATGGTAGACCATTCGATCACACATGCCGTTTTCAATACAATGAAAACTTGACTGAGGATAAACGCAATATAATTTTCAATAATTTTTGGAGCCATCGTAACAGTTAGTTACTTTCCTCATTTTTAAATTCTTCTGTTGTAGTAAATGATCCTAGTAGGAAAGATCAGAGTGCTGTTAAGAGTAAATCTGTTTCTTGTCAATATATTTATCCGATACCAAAGTATGTAAGGATTTTTTTTTTTTTTTTTTTGAAAGCGCTTGATATTTCCAAGAAGTGCATCACCGAAATTATAAAAAGGTCAAAAACATTGAACAACCGGAATTTTGCCTCTAGATAATCGAGGCCACAAATAACAAAATGAATGAAAAAAAAATTGAGTTTGTGAAAAAACATGTAAGACAATTTCCAAAAAAACAAAGGCCTTTAATCTCTGCGTCAGACCTTAAATAGAAATTACCTGTGTATTAACTTATATATTAAAAAAATGTATGATTTATAAAAAAAAAATATTGCCGAGATAGAAATGAGGAATCAATAAAAGAAAGCTATTACACATATGTGTTTAACACAGAATTTAATCTAAGCTTCCACAGACCATGTTCAGATACCTATAACATTTGAGACAGGTTAAAAACATGATTATGATTATGGAAATCATGATGCCCAACAGGCTGCACTAGTAGACAAAGGCTTGCACCTCAAAAAGACTGAGAATGCAAGCAATGAAATGAATAAAATTTAGGACGTGGTAAAAATTTATCCTAATCATGTTGTTATTTGCTTCGAAAAGCAAAAAACTTATCTACACCAGTTCTAAGTTGCTCAAAGGTCTACTACTATAGGCGGTTATGGACATATAACAAGTGCATTAATTATTTGTGCACAAATCACGACAGTATGTTTACATGACATGGGACCCAAGCATCTCGAGGATGCCAGGAAATAATATCTTGCTTACTGAAGTACATACAAACGTTGCCATTCACAGCTACACATTTGACAGTATTTAGTATTAACTGTGGCGGAGAGAATAAAGGTCAATAATTTTTTAAATCTGGTTGTACATTGTAAATAATACATAAAAACCATAGATCCAAGGACATTCCTCCTGGATATTCTTTTAACAGTTGCAACTAGGAATTTGACATTATTGTAAAGGCGAAAAAACATTACTCGGCAAATATCTATTTGCCAAAATATTGGGCTAATTCTATTGTTAAAAGTTTCAGAAAGATTTTCGTGAAGAATGGACAACGAAGATTTCATTACTCTTGATAGAACACAAGAAACTTTTGTTCGATTTATCAATGGGATACGAAAAATTCATAGGTAGAATTTCTACTGTGGTAATCTATGAATACTGCCGTACAAAGAGATATTTAACGAACTTGTGGGATTTTCAAAATACAACATGCTATCGAATCAGTTTACAGAAGGTAATCTTTCCACTATTTACTACAGCGATGGAGAGGCCAAAAATAAAACAAGTAAGTATAATGACCTACAAAAATTATTACAAATATACCACAGAAATACTATTTTTACAATTCAGTTATTCACCAAACTGAAGACGACCCAGACAGTAGGAATACGCCAGGATTATTCAAAATGGATTTGGTGTTGTGCTAACGACACTACAATTATTAACTCATTGATGATGAATTGATAACTTGTATGAAACTGATTCACATTGAAGAAACAGTGATAAAAATTGTACTTTATATGTTTGTAATATTTTTCCAAAATTCTTTTTCAGTATTACTTTAATTTTGTAAAAGAATGTGCATGATACATTTTTATTGTTCTAATATTGATAGTTATTTTATTTATTTCTCTGATTTTACATGGAAGCTAAAGGTAAAAAAGTACTGTTCGTTGACACCTAAGTGGTAATAACAGCCAATATAAAAGTATTTTTCATTTGGGATAAGGTTAGATTAAATTTCAAAACCAGAATCTTTAATAGTATGCACTTATTATCATGGTATATTGTTTCAGTAAGTGGCTATATTTTCTCAAAATACGGTTTTTGTTACTTGTACCGCTTGGCTTTTCAGCACCTCAATTTTAACATATCCATAATGTTTATTTGGCAGCTAATTTTTGTAATGTATTTTAATGGAGGAAGAGGATTCATTTGGTCATTATTTTGAGTTTTAAATGTAACGTAATTTTGTCCTAGATTTTAGAAATTTATTATTATTTCGTGTTATCTAAAAGAATATATTCTTTCTGTCACCAAATTAATTTTTTTGAAACAATAAATCTACTCAATGTTCGAAATACATAATCTTTATTTTTTCTTTCCATAATTGAGAAATTTATGATCCGACTGTGAAACAACGAGTGAAACAATAATTATTTTTCGAAAATTCTTAAGTGTAATTTTTTAGTAGGCTGATAGAACACTTACCGAATGGTATAAAGATATAAACATTTAGCGTACCAAGTCATACAAAAGTTTATAAATTCACAAAACATTTTGCACGTTGTAGCGTACAATATTCAACAACTACTGCTTTAACATATTTGAAACGTATAGAATTTACAATCAGAAGTGACAAAGAGAAGTCATTTAATGAAAAGATAGACAGATGGTGGTGTAAACTTTTTATCAAACACTAAATTAGTGTCCTAAACAATTTATAATAAACAGATTTTTTTCCTGATTAGGGGGGAATCCCATTTACTGACAAAATGTCGGACTTGCAACAGGTTTCGTTAGTTATTATTAAAGTGCGTATGTATGCCTGCGCCCTACCAACTAAACCTAACCACTTCATCAACTCTCCAATCTGGGGCCGAATCCGTGATCAAGCATTACACGGCCCCAGGAGCTGCCTTTGGGCAAGGGGAAATCCGGAGTATCCGTGCATCATGCGCAAGCGTGGACGAACGACGGCTCTGCAGGGATCTGTACATCACTTCACCCCGCACACAGGTCGCGTTCTTCGGCCTTCCAGTGGACCTTCCCATGCAGACACTCGGTTCTGACGCCTTAGCCTGTAATGTGAGGATCCGTGAAGGGAACCCACACACAGGGTGTTGGTCTTCTTCAAGAAGGGACGAGGGAGTCTCAGTGTCTAATCATTACCGCCCATCAGTGATAGCAGCGACGAACAGCAGCTCCACATTGGACTGTACCTCATCCCCTCGCTGCTCCGTCGTCTCGACTTTTCCGTTGAAGAATACTTGTGATAAAACTGGTTATTCCCCAAACTCCTCCACTCCAGACAACATACGCTCAACGATGTTCTCGACTGCAAGGACCCAATAACAATTTCACAGCCGTGGTGATCGATATCTCACGTCCGGTAGTCCAGCACCACGTATTTCGGTATGTCCAGCTACCCACAGTATAAACAGAGGGAGTTTATACTCCTGGCATGAAGTATACCAGAACACGCGGTCGATTTGCGGTTGACCCACTGCTCGATCTGCCGGATCAGGTGGTGAGTCCATCGGCTAATGGAGGCTTGATCCCAGCGGGCTTGTGACTTTCAGAGGAGGTGTCTACTCATCTCGTTTCTGTCAGCACCCTGGATGATTCCAATTCTCTCCGTGTCTAACTGCTGAAATGGGGGACCTGCAATGAAAAGTGCTGCATCGGTCGAGACGGAAGAGTATGCGGAAATGACGCGGAAGGCGATCCGCCTCTGCACACCCTCCAGGATTTCACGATTCCGCTCACATCCTAAACTGCGACCAAACTGCGTCTCCGTATAGCAACTTTGAGTTATGACGTGACTGTACACTTTCTGTTTCGAAGCTTACGGTCCGGTCGTACTACCCAGGAGTCTTCTTAGGAGTGCAAGATCATCTGCAAGGCTACTGACATGACTCCCGCGTACTAAAATAAAAGTACACCGCCTAACACTAGGTTCCACAATGTTTGGGTAATTACCGACACCCCATACGTAACTGGGAATCGGAGTTGGGTATCTATGCAGTTTTACGTCAAATGTCTATCCTCGAAATACCGTTGAATAAGTCTCCGTATTCCATTGTCGATTCACTTCTCCCCCAGGGCCTCAAACACGGCAACCCATCATACCGTGTTGAAAGCATTTCTGATATCAAGTACAACAAAAACTTGGATACGCCTAGTTCACTAGGTACCGGTCCCCGCCTCTGTAACTAGATGATATACACAATCTACCGCATTGGCGGCTGATTTCCCCTTACGGAAGCCGTATTGATATCCGGAGAAGCCTCCTTGAAGATCGATTCATTATTCAGTTTTCCGTCAATCAGTTTTTCAAGTAATTTGCACGAGTTAGTCAAAAAAATTGGCCGGTAACCGTTGGCAAGTTGACGACATGGCTTCCGCAGTAAAATCAAACGGAATACCTTCTATTTCCGCGGATATTATCGGACAAGTGCATGTCATTCGTGATGTTGAGAAATTCTACTGGAACACTCTCTAATAAAATGCGTACAACATCCGTGGGAATGCCATCTGGTCCCGGGCTCGTGCGTGGCTTGAGTTTTTTACTGGCCAACAGCAATACCTCCATGCTGAATAGAGAACAGGTGTCAATTACTACCTCTTCTCTCGGAGGGTCGTCGTTACTTGGGAATAATTCCCGCACCGCCTCTATAACTTTTTTGTTTTTTGAGAAGAGACCGGAGCTCTCTTCTCAAGTTTGCCAGTCAAAATCCGAAATCCCTTGCCCCAAGGATCATGGTCGCACATGACACAAAGGTCTCTAAATTATTTGTTCTTGGTTTCTTTGACTGCTGCCTTATACGCCGCCCTTTTCACCATGAACTTATCTCGAGCTAGGAGCTGAGCGTCCTGTGAGCCCCTCCTCATAGTCCACTGGAAAGATCACCTAGCTGCCCATGCATCTCGTCTGAGATGGATGATCCTGTTGTTCCACCAGTAAGCATGAGAGGGTTGAGAGGGTAGAGAGGGTTTTATTCGATAAATACACCTACTGCCGTGCATGCCCTCTGAATTATCCTCTGTCCTTAACACTCCCGTGGAGAACTGAGTTGTGAGTTCGATGAGAATAGATGATCAGACATTGATCCTTCGTCCAAAACTTCGCTGGTTGGAAAGTCACGTACCGTGTCACCCGTCACATAGGTCAGGACTATTGCGGAAGAAGAACTCTCATAAACGTTGGAAATTGCTCGGTCTGGCATATCAGCCCAATAGCAACCATCCTTTCCCTAAGATGTCGGCCCCTGAGGTCAGTGACGGATCCAGAAAAATCAGTTGCTTACGCATGAAAATCTCCGTCAACTACTAGAGTTTCAGCTTGATACAAGTGGAGTTCCATTAACTTTTCGTGTGGCAAGAAAAATGCAGGCGTAGATATTTCCTCTTCAACACCTCTTAGGGCTCTCCATATCATCTCTAGAGCTGCGACTTCCCCGGCCTCAGAGTCAAAGAAAACAGTAAAGCGCTTTGAAGTAAGTTTAGTCATATCTCGCCCAAGCAACATGGAACTATGCCATGACGTCTCCATCCCAACCCCGTAGAAGAAGACACCCGCCTAGTGACGTTGCGGTCGCCACACCACCCTCCCGTTAATTGCTCTTTTAGGCATTAACGGGAGTCGTCTAACGCCCTCTGACTTTGTACATCTCATAGTAATAGGCCTGGCCTCGTTGGGATACCACCGATGTAAATGCCTCGGTAGACATTAACACATCGGTGATTTATTAACTCAGCTTATTGCCTTCGCTGTAGGCCTCGTCCGGACATATTGAAAGTCCTACATCGTATCCCTCTGAACTAGCTAACCGAGCTCGCGGAAGCGCAAACCCCGCGTCTAGTTCTACTTATTATGAGTCAATTTCGTGAATGTTTCTTAATTTGAGGCAAATTGAAAACAACATACCACCAAACATTTTGATCGCAACAACAAAATATAGTCCTAGTTCCCTTAGTGAACTCAAACTTTAATCAAACCCCAGACTTAGGTTAAACTATGGACTCGGGTCTGGTTCACTAGTGAGAGGCGGACAGACCTCCTACTCCCACACGGCTTCATCGCGTCCCGCGTGACATTCACCTCATAAACTATCGTCGAGATGCCGCTACATCTCACGGCTGCATGTTGTCCCATGCCCATCGGCAGTGCAGTCGCGGTTCCGCCGACAGCTTCAACAATCATAGTCACCTTTTTCTAACTAACCGTGGCTCCCTGCCAAAGCGACTACCTTCGGTCAATCAGACTTTCCACAGACTGTGGTCATCAGACTGTGTAGGAACCCGGGCGGACCCTAGCCGCCCGGGTTCCTACTCTACTAAATCCCTTCGGCCGCTCTTCGTTGGGCGAGGTATCGAAGGAAGCCAGCCTCAATTATCCAGTCTCTACGAGTCCTCCAAATGACTCGCAGATCAAAGAAGGAATTTACTCTCTCAAGTAGCCTAATAACTCTGGTATGCTCAACTTCGTACCGTGGACACACATACAGGACATGGTCCACCGTGTCAACCCTACAGTCCGGACACAAGCTGGAGTCAACCAACCTAAGCCTAGCAAAAGTATCCCTAAAAGCACCATTTCCCGAAAGAAATTCAGTAATGTGCCGACCTGGGAAAACCTATCTAATCGCATGCAACTCCCTAACAGTTTGAAAAATACCATGTGTGTATCGACCAGTAGAAAAATCGTTCCACCTATCTTGCTAAGGGTCAAAACCTTTGTCTTCAATTTCTTGCATACGCCCTTACGTTAGAAGGCCACCCTTATTAGGAATATACAGCTGGATACGTTCCGTAGGCAAAATATCTACGGGGTTTTTGCCGGAAATTACAGTGACTGCCTCTCGTGAGACAGTCCTGTTATCACCGACTACAGCTAACAATAGAAGAGCTGGGCTCGCAAAAGAATATCCCTATAACATTGTAATTGTAAACGATGAGCTCAGACGGGCGCAGCGTACAACATTATGGCCTCACAGACACCTTTGTAAAGAATACGCATGGTACGGTAAGTCAACCCCCAATCGGGATGGATGACTTTACGGACACCGAAGAAAGCATCAATGGCCTCCTTTGCTACAAACTGGTGGTGCTCCTTGAAGAGAAGCCTCTCACCAAGGATGACACCCAGATACTTCTGAATGGTAACATACCTAATTCGAAGGCCACCCATCAAAACTCGCGGGTGATGGATTGCAGCTAGTCATCATAATGGTTTCCTCCACACTGAAAAACATCTTATGCTGAAACCTCCACAATACCATAATACCTTTTATGCTTGTATGTTTGTATCGCTCTGAGCTCTATATCGGCACGCGAATCGCTCTCCACCAGCAGCAGCCCATCGCCGAAATAAGCTACGTTGCGCCCGCCAACGGGCATTCGCAATCGCATGAGAGAATCGAACTCAACGACCCAGACGAGTAGACCTAGAACACTGCCCTGTGGACAACCTTTAGACAGGGTATTTCCTACCTCCGAACTGCCGTCACGAAGTGACAGTTCGATGTAGTTTCGACTGCAGCAACTTGGTTGCACGCTGCTGCGTGCAGTCGAAACAAGGTAGAAGGCCACCACAAGTTGTTGAAGCACTGGATATGACCAAATAGACACCGACTACATACTTGCACTCGTTGGCTGAAGCCAAATCAATGACCCTAAGAAGCGCGTCCTCTGTGCCCTTACCAAGGCTCCATGATGTCTCCAGCAGCGACACCGAAATACACTCACGCTGAAGTTTACTGTAGCTAGAACAACCAATCGGCACACATCTGTCTCCAAAGCCAATCCTTCCGTAATGTGTTCCACTCGTGCCATCACACTTTTCGGCCAGTTTTTGTTCACTGTCTCAATTAACTCGTCATCTGTAAGATGACTAGGACAGGATATTCTTCAAATCATGATCCCTCGGCGGGGATTGAGTAGCAGCTTCCATCATGGAGGAGGTATCCCCCTTTCACGTTGGGGGTGTCGTCAACAGATCCAACCAGGTTACCTTCTGCAGTTTCTTCATCAAAGATACTACCCGTTTGAAAGTGTCTTTGATCTCCCTTTTTGTAGTAGGGAAGTTTTCACTAATCCATCAAAACTCTCCATTCCAGTAAATAGTTCTAAGAGATCAGGCAAGATTGCAGGTCTCTCTTATGATGAGCACTTCTTTCCCCGTGGTGTGGTGTGGCCTAGATCAGCTGCCCCGGTTAAATGAACCCAAAAATTAAGTAGAAAAATATTCTAAGTAAAAATGTAAACAAAGCTTACACAACCTAAAAAACGAATAAAAAACTAAAAAAACGTGAAATTGGTAAAATCAAACACAAAAAATGAGAAAAAAAGAACAACGAGTAAATGAAACAACTAACGAATAACAAGAACACCAACAAAACGAAATAATTAAAAAAATGAAATCAAATATACCGCGTAACCAAAGCAAACTACTCTCGTAGACTCCCATATAACACACAGATTTCAATATTAGAACATCACGAAATGATTAGATTAGAACATCACCAAAGTAGAAGAAAAGTATCACACAAAGTATCTTCTCGTAAGGCGACTTTTTAAATCCAGATCGTAAGTAGTAGGTTATATTTCTGTTAATAAAAAAATTAACTCATCACCATGCTTATGAGGTACTCAACTAAGTTTATTTATCTTGCCAAATACAAATATATTTATCGTATATAGTCAATGTATAATTGTAATAAATAAAATATAATAAAACATTCAAACGTTAAAACTCCTTAAATTATACAGTAAAATTATTTTTAGCTGTTTATACTAGAAAAAACAATTTTCCGTTTATATTAGAATAATAATTATTCATTCTAAATATTTTTGCTGCCTTCTGACACACGTTAATTAAAAAGTAATTTTACTTGGTATGTAAGTTAAATCAATCCTAGCACAGTCATTTTGCATTTAATTTTTTTCATTTATATTTCAGACAACGAAAGCTTTGTTATAAAGCTTTCTACGTCAAAATTATTGACGTAGAATTAAAAATAAAACTAAAGCAAAATAATTAACTCTTAAAAGATTATGTGGAGACAGGTTTTAGAAGGGAAAAATGTAATTTTCAACCTTGTACTTTAATACTGGTTAGTTGTAGAAAATATCTACCCTTTAATTACATGTTTTAACAACAGATGTACTACTAAGTCATAATTCAGGTGACTTTCCCATTCGAGTCACAATATTGTGTTATTATACTGTGCCAATCATAAATTAGTGTTTGCTGTTTCTTCACAAGAGAAAAAAAGCATCACAAAGCTCTGTTCATCAAAAGGCCAATCATCACCATAAACTCAACTCTCTGTAATGTAAAATAACAAATCGAAAGATAAAAATGACGTGTTGTTAATAGAATATATTGATTATTTTTTAAAGATAAAGGTAAAAAATACGTTGCACAGCTTTAGACTTCTTTCTCCTTTTCCAAAATTGTTTCATTCTTTCCCTGTGTTTTCTCTTCTCTCTTTACTACATCTTAAGTTTTAATTTTCTACTTTTCTGGAATTTAGACTCATATATTACTTTTCTAAATGTGTTTCTATTTTCAATTATTTCTTTTGAGATATTTAACATTTTTTAATTCTTGTCAACTTCTTTAAACCAAGCAATTTTTTTGTAGTACGTAAGTAATATTCTTAATTAGATAGTCTGTTCTCATCCATTCTATATATACGTCTATAAAATTTAAGCCTTCTTTTTCTTATTGTAGTTTCTATTATTTCACAAATTTCTCTAAATTTCTTCTGAGCTTTGCAGCCTATATTCTCCATTGACGATTTTAGGGCCGTGAATTTTTTAATACTTTCTTCATAATTTTAATCATATTAATTTTTGAAAACAATTTGCAAACATTCCGCTCCCTATAGGGTTCCTGGTAAAATGAATATTCTGTAATATATAATTTTTACATTTTTTCTTATATATATTTTTTGTTAAATTAAAAGCCATTTACATTTTTCATACTCTAGTTTTCATTCCTTCTCTTTCCAAAACATTTGGTGTTATTATTTCTCCCTGATATTAAAATGTTATTTGTCCTTTTAATTATTTAATTTTCTGAACTTTTGATCAATTCGTTTCTATTACTTTTGCTGTTGGAAAACCATTCTGTTATTTTAAAGGAGATTTGTAAATCTATTTTATTTCACATTTTTGAATTCTTTGATTTTTATTCTTGCTTCTGCTGCATGTTTAGCCAAAATTACTGAGTTATTTGCAAACCACCTAACGATGTTTACGGGGATAAATTTTCCTTTAGTTCCTACTTTTGCATTCCTATGTATTTGTAGATTTTCTATCCTTTGTTTCCATTCTCTGACTGATTTTTCTAACACACAGTTATAGAGGATCGGAGAAAATCAGTCTCCTTGCCTTACTACTGTTTTTATTTCAAAAGGTTTTGTTAACACTCTTAAATATTCTACTTTTGAATGCGTTCCTGTAAGTGTTTCTATATTTATTGTTGTCTATATTTATTGTTTTGTTATCAATTACAAATTCTTTAATTACTTTAAACAGAGAGTCTCCTACGCTTTTTTGAAATCTACAAATACTCTTATTAACTTTGTGTTTGCTATTTTTCGATACACAATAGATGATTTTAAGTTAAAATTTAAAATGGATTTTAAGATAAAGATTCGTTCAGAGAAGTTTTCCAGATCAAAATCCGTTTTGTTATTCTTCCAACTCTTTTTCTATTATTGGTTGTATTGTTTCATAAAGCTTTCGATAATATTTTGTATGGGACTGATGAGAGGAAAATTCCTCTGTGGTTATTCAGATTCGTTTTATTTCCTTTCTTATGTAGCGGGTAGTGGAAGAATGCATCCAGTCTTTAAATATTCTCTCTGTTTCCCAAATTACTTTAAAGAGATTTTCCCATTTTTTACACAGTTCTTAAGATATGTATTTTAGTATCTCTGCCACTATGTTACTCGTTTTTATTAATTTTTTTTTTAATGTTTAAAAATTGCGATATTCTATAATTCATTTTATTCAGTGTCGAATATAAGCTGTTATTTTGAAATTACCTATTCAGTTAATCAAAATAATTGGATTTATGAAAAACCTTTTCTATTATAAATCAGTTAAAGGTGCAATAAAAAAATTATCGATTCCCTACTTACATGTGGATCAACTTATTTTTACATTGTTTTTTGGATGTGTTTATGTAGTAAGTTTTAATATTTTATCCTGTTTTGATCAAAAATGAATCTAGTTTTATTTTTAAATTCATCTTTTCTGACTAAACTTTAATTTAATTAAACGCAGATACAAAGAGCGCTGTAAATTTGCTAAAGATTTTTATTTAAAAGTTACAAATTATTATGTAGGAAAATATAGTGAAAACTGTAACTTCTGTTCGTATAGTAGATGTTTTTTTTATACAACGTGATTTGCTTTTGAACATAACAACGAATGATATCTCAATAAAATATATTTTACAACTTCTAATTTGATTGATGGTGTACGCCAGATTCTCGGCTTCATATTTACTTCAACATTATTTCCAATTCTTGCCAGTTTTTCCACGCATGTACAATAATACCGTAAATAATATATTTTTTTAAATTCTCTTATCAGTTTTTTCAAACGAGTTAGAATAATACTATAAATGATAATTTCTGGAATTTTGTTCAAAGACTGTTGAATATAAACCTAATTTAATATATAAATATAATGACATACATTGAAGCAATCTATCGTTTAACATTACAAGAGTTTTCAGTTCTTTTATTACCATCTAATTTGTATTAAATCTTTAATTTCCACCTTATAATTTTAGATCTCTTTACAGATTTATCTTTCAGAAAGAATTTCTTTTCAGTTCTGATCAGGCTTTCCGAAGTACCAGTTACAATAACTGCACAGATGGTATTCGCCTTCTTACCTATATCAAGTAGCAACATTTTTAAAATCATTTGATTTTACAAAGCCTTATAAATATGATACAAATGTATGCTCCTGTACAAACTTTGAGAGAACTCAGGGAAAAACTGAATTCTTTCAAACTCAGATGATTGAATTCATCATACTCTAATTACTGAAATAAATTATGACATCATACTCAGAGCATGATTGAATCCTTCCTCGGTGAATTCTTCGTTATAATACAAATTAGTCTGAGTATCAAACAATATGTAATTTTCCGTTACAGCTTTCTGTTCTTTAAAATCATCATCATAATTTTTTATTTTATTCTCTCATAGTTTACGACTTTACAGAATTCTAAGGGAGAATCCTATCCTGAAGGAACGAATTCCTTGAAATCCTATTCTTAAAGAATGCTCCTCAAAAGAATGCAGAATTTTTATTTTGAATATCTGTATGGAATGCAAAGTTGGCAGGAGTCTATTACTCCCTACTTTATCGCAGAACCTGGACAGAGTCCCTTGCTGCTGGATCATTCTAATCGGGCTTGTTTTTAAAAGGGTTATTTTTTTAATCTCGGATCTAATTTTTCAAGTTTTGTCTATTATTATTTTAGTGAATTTAAGACGGATTTAATTGCATTCCAATCCGTTGTTAAACCAGCGTTATCGAACCCATTTCATGGGCCGACCGCGGAAGGCTAGGCTTATAAAGCCTGTCCTCCCGACGTAATTCCCCTTCAGACCGTCCACTGAAGTCCTTTCGGTGCTAACTCTTTAATAGGCTAGCAGGAATACGCCACAACGGGGCACTAGCTATAAGGAGGGAGCAATGCGTCCCCTTTTCCGGAGGAGTCGCAATTGCTGGGATAATTTGTCTTACTGTAAGTTTTTTTTTAAATTTAGACCGCGTTTTTGTTTTATGCGCGACTTACCGTGTTTGACGTCTTCAAACTATATAACTCGCGAAAACTTTTCACTCGCGACCCCGGAAACGCGTCTGACGCACTATTCCGTTTATGGCTCATGCGATATGGAGGCCCCTAAGCCTGGTTTGTCGATTTTCGGCTACCGCACCGCACCATCACGGTGGTTCGTCCAGTACGGCGTGAGGCCGCTTCCTTACAACTGTCGGAGTTGGGTCCTCTCGGCAGATGTCCCGAAGATGACTGTGTTCGGACACAGCCGCTCTCCCGAACAGTCTGCGCGCCTGCGCCACCCCCACCTCGGACACGGATTGAAATCTCGCATCAGATCGGAGAGTGGCGTTCCTGACGAACCACGGAGCTCCAAAGATCGTCCGCAACGCGATGTTTTGGACGGCCTCGATCTTCTTTTGAAGCGAGGAGCTCAACACTGCCCCCCATGCCGGGTAAGCATATGTTAGAATCGGCAGTACGTATAGCCGAAAAATGAGGAGCTTAGTTGCCAGTGGGTACGGGCTGGCACTGTTCAGCACTGGGTATAGCGAGGCTCTGGCGGCCTTAGCCCTCCGGGTCGCATAATTTACATGTTCGCCGAAGGTAAGCCGCCTGTCCAACACCACCCCCAGGTACTTAACTGTTTTCTCAAAAGGGATTTTCTCCCCTGAGATTTCCAGCTCTCTGGTCGGTTTTCGTGTCTTGCATGTGAACATCACGGCCACCGATTTTTCACCGTTGACCCTGATTCTCCACATGTCGAGCCACGGTTCCACTAAGTCCAGCTGCCTTTGGAGCCTCCGGACCGCGTAATCCACATTTGCGGATTCGTAGAAATATGCCGTGTCGTCTGCGTAAAGGGCCGTTTTGACCCCTTCCGACAGCGGCATATCGTTCACGTACAAGGTGTACAAGAACGGGGAAAGTACTGCTCCTTGGGGAACCCCAGCGGCTATTTCTCTGGTAGAGGAAATCGTTTCCCCTACGCGCACGACAAAATGTCGGTCTAGCAGATATGACCGCATCAGTCTGACATAGCGGTACGGGATCGCCGATCGCGCTAGCTTATAAAGCAGCCCGCTATGCCAAACTTTGTCAAAGGCCTTGGCCACATCCAGAAAAACGGCTGCAGTCACCCGTTTCCTGTTCAGGCCTCCGACAAGGTCGTCTATTATTTTTACCAGTTGGAGGGTGGTTGAGTGACCCTCCCTGAACCCAAATTGCTCGGGCCGCACTTCTCCCTCCATGTATCGCCTCAGTTTTTCGAGAAAAATCCTCTCGAACAACTTAGACAATACCGGTAACAGGGAGATTGGCCTATAATTCCGTGGGAAAAGTAAACTTTTCCCCGGTTTGGGTAAACATACGACTTTGGCCGTTTTCCAACAATTCGGGAAATATCCAACGTACAAAATGGACGTGAATATCACCGAAATTGCTGTAATCACGGAGGCCGGTATGTTCCGGAATGCACGGGCGCTGATCCCGTCGACACCCGGGGCCTTGTCGGGGCTTGTGGCCTTAATGGCTGCGGAAACTTCCGCTTCAGTGACTTGGTCAATCTCTAGAGGGGCGTCCTCCACCTGTGAGAAATAATCTACAAGAAAGGATTCCACCTCGGTTGTGTGCTCGTCGTTCGGGGAGGGAGGGGGGTTTGGAGTGAACTGCTCCTCCAAGGTATCGGCGAATACCTCGGCCCTCTCCGCCTCCGAGTATGCAAGAAAACCTCGCTGCCCCACAACCGGATGGCGAGGCTTCTTCCCTTCTCGCAGTCTCCTGTTCAACCTGAACACCGAGGAGATGTCGTCAGAGACCGAGGCGAGGTATTCGTTCCACGAATCCTCTCGATGGCTTGTCAGCAGTTGTTTTACCCTGTCCGTTTGATTATAAAAGGCCCGCTTATCAGCGGGGGACAGGGTGATTCGATATCTCCTCCTCAGTCGTCGTTTCTCCGTTATGGCTTCGGAGATATGAGGAGGGAGGTCGTTTCGAACAACTGCTCGAGTTTTGGCCGATGAGCTGCCTGCCAGGGCCTCGGTCATTGACGACGTGACGCGCCCGACAGTGTCGTCGATTTCCTCCGGGGTGTTCAGGAGCTCAGGATTTACCGGCCTGTACTCCCGCTGGAGGGTCTCGTAGAACCTTTTCCAGTTGACTGACCTTCGGGGTATAGGCGGGGGATCTCGGCCACCCCCTGCCTGACCTAGTTCCAACAGGACAGGGGAATGGTCCGAGCTGAGGTCTTCTATCGTTTCAATCATGAATGGGAGGGTACCCCCCTTCATGACTGCGATATCCAGCACGTCAGGCCTAGATCTGCCTGAGCGATGCACGAACGTGGGCACCTCAGGGCCTACGACGACCAAGCGGCGGGCTCTCGCCCTTTCGTACAGCAATCTGCCATTCGGATTTGTCAGAATGCTGTTCCATGACACGTGTTTGGCATTGAGGTCGCCCATGAGTATCACGGGCACATCCCAATTTTCCAGCACGGCATCCAGATCTGCGCCGGTTACCGCGTCGTTCGGCTTGCTATAAGCCGAAACCAGCCGATACACCGTGCCCAGATGCTCCACATGCACACACGTTTGCTCCATCACGTTTGTATGAAGAACAACGCGCGTATGCATGTGGCGTCTGTGGACTAAAACCGCAGTTCCACCAGAGGTGCGAGATCCGGGTCGAACTGGCCTATCCGTCCTATATGTAAAATAGTTCCGAAGGGTCAGTTGCTTGTTTGGGTTCAAGCACGTCTCAGACAACAGTATCACGTCTATCAGTAGATCCTCGGCCAGACGGCATAGTTCCTCCGTCCGGCCTACTACTGAGTTGGCGTTCCACTGCAAGAGTCTGAGGGTGGGCCTAACCATACCTGGACAGTACAGCCATGAGGCACTCTATTAAGGACTGAATACAGTCCTTGAGAGATTTTGCCTGGAGCAGGCGTGGCAAAACCATCATGATATCTGGCAGGATATCCTTCACTGTCATCTGCGACAGGAAGTCCATGCCAGTGGTCTCCAACGGGGTAGCCGGTTTCGGATTGCCGCTGGGGGTGCCTTTTGGCGCGGCCGCCCTTTTGGTGGGGCGCGGGGCCACAGTGTTTTTAACAGCCTGCTTGGCCTTCCCAGCCGGAGCAGGCTTTGCCTTTCCCGTCGAGGAAGGCTTGGCCTTCTTCGCCGGGGCCGGCTTTGCCTTTCCCGTCGAGGAAGGCTTGGCCTTCTTCGCCGGGGCCGGCTTTGTCGCCGCCTTTTGTTTCACCACCTTCTTGGTGGTTGCCGCCGGTTTTGGCTTGGCGGGTGTTGGGGAGGGTACCTCCCCTTTTTTCACGACCGCTTTGGCCACAGGTGCCGGCACCTCCGGTTTGGGGACTGTTTTTCCCCCACCGGCAACACGGGCCCAGCTGCGGCCGTCCAAAGTCGCGGGCTTTTTAAGTCCCTTGACTTTGTTTGTCTGCTCCTTATAATAGGGGCAGCCCCTGTAATTGGCCGGATGTGGCCCCTTACAGTTGACGCATGAGGCTGGTTCCTCACGCGGCTTGACGCAGGCAGAAGTGTCGTGGTTTCCACCACACTTTACGCATTGCTGGGCCCTCTGGCAGTAATTGCACGAGTGTCCAAATTTCTGGCTTCTGTGGCACTGGGGTGGCCCCCCTCGTGACACAAATGCAGTCACTGCGACCTTGCAGTAAAAAATACTGCCAAGGTCATAAATGGCCCGGGCCAAAGGGGTCCTCTTAAGGGCCACTAGGCAGGTCGGGGTTTCCCGACCGTCCCTTGTGAGGAGCTTCTTAACCGAAACCACCTCATAGCCAAGGGAGGTCAGTTCCTCCCTTACTTCCTCCGGGGCAGCCCCATAGGGGATCCCCCGTATAACCACCTTCAGCTCCCTGTCCTTCGGGAGCTGAAAGGAGTGAAAGGCGATTCCCTTCGAGTGCAGAAAACTCTGCACCGCCCGGTAATCCGCCTCGCTGCCCAGCTGCAGCCTTATCGAGAGCCCGGTGCTTTTAGCCACCAGGCGCCCCCCAATCCTCGACTTTATGTCCCTCGCCAATGCTGGCCACTCTTTCGGGCAGTCCAGCATTATCGGCGGGATTTTCTCCCGCCTGACGGTAGCAGGCTGTGATGGGGCCCCATCATCAGCCTGCGAGTTGGCAGCTGCTGCAGCCTTGCTGCAGCCCGCTACGGGCTCCGCCTCCATAGGAGGCGCGGAGTCCCGGCGTTTCTGGCGCTTCCTAGCGCCAGACCCGCTTTCCTCTCCACCGTCGGACAGTTCCGTGGTGGGAGAACGGGGTGGAGGAGGGAATATCTGTAGTAATATTTTTTTGTCTAACTTTATACTTTGATACTCAATTATATATATAAACACATGTTTTACTTAAAAATATTACCTTTATTAATATCTTAGGTTAACCAACCAGCTATACAAACTTAGAATTCTCTAAGCTTCCTCAGGTGACAATACACATTCAAACACACATCATACAAAATTCTCTTACATACTTTACAACTGAGTATGTGAGAGAATTTTGTGTGTGTGTGTGTGTGTGTGTGTGTGTGTGTGTGTGTGTGTGTGTGTGTGTGTGTGTGTATGAGTATGTATTGGCACCTGAGGAAGTTTAGAGAATTCTAAGTGAAACGTAGTGTATTTAATTTAGAAGTTTGTATAGTTGATTGGTTATTCCAAGATATTAATAAACGTAATATTTTTAGTGAAATATGTCGTTTTATTATATTTAATTCTATCAAATAAAAAGGAAAATAAACTTAAATCAATTACATTTAAGTTAATATTTACACATATATATATATATATATATATATATTTGTGTGTATGTGTGTGTTTGTGGTTGTGGGTGTGGTGTAATACCCACAGTCAAGTTCCCTTTTTATTGAGTATGGATATTTTTTACCATAACCTATTTTGAATGACACTGATGTCGTTTACTCATTATGTTTATGTAATAAAAAGATCTATTAAAAGCTTTTCTCGTGGTCAGGCATGAACCACAAAAACGTTAATTGTTTCGTTTCTTTTTTCTTTCTTGACAATTTTCTCTAGTGTTCTTTCTTGATCCGATAAGATCTCTTTCCTTTCTTCTAATCATATATCCCTTTATATTCTTCGGGATTCTTTCTCTCACTATTTCTCATATTTTTCGTCATATTTGAAAGTATATGTAGCAAAATTAAAATCAGTTACAAAAATAAGTTTTCCTATGATACGTGAGCATCTTTCAATTTATTCACATTTCAACATTCAAAAATATATTTTGTAATGGTACAGAAAAATAAATAATATAGATGAAGAAACAGAATTTAATTACTTCCAGGTTTCATGGACTGGGAGTCAAGCGTACTGCAATACACTTTGATGAAGTTACAATAATTCATCACTTCGTCACTAATGTAGAAACCACCGATAACCACTCAAGTGAATTAAGTTTCATCTCACCACCTCCGCTTCATTTTAGGGTGAAACCATTTGCTTTTTTACATTAATCGCAGTATCAAAATTTTTTCCTGGGAAAATATATCTTGATAGGTTAAACAGATTTCTAATATGTTATCCATTTAGATATTACACTGGACCATTTTTATTCAAAGTTCCCATTAAAAAATAAAACAGTTTCATTTCTTAAAATGAAAAATGTAATTGTTTTTTAATACTAAACTGTATAGTAATGAAAAATATTATTTTGAGAGTACAGTTATAATTAAAAGTAAAATTTTTATAACTGACGTAGCTCTAAAATTTTATTTTATAATCAATAAAAACTGTTTTAAATTAACCTGAGTTTAGCTAATAAAAATATGACCTAACATTGTCATATTCGTACGTTTAAGCGATCTTTCCGCCTCAACATATGTTACTTCAAACAACGCCTAAGGAATTCATAAGAATAACAAGATTCCACACCAGGTTTACTGGATAAAACATTGAAGTGGTTTTCCATTGCCTTTTTCTCTCATCGAATTACAATTGTCCACCAGTACGCTGAACCCATTTAAATGGGTATTTATTGGGTATTTTATTTAGCATGTGATATTTATCCATAACTGCGGGAGACATCTGTTGTCCGTTTATAACAGGTTGCCTGCACATTGAACATAATTGTGCTATTACAGCAAAGAAATAATAGATATAACACAATTTTTAGACGCATTTTGTGAACAGTGCATTAATAAATATTTTAAGAGTATTATATCACTTTCCGATTAAGAGCATCTCTCCTTCATCATTGTATTTATCTGAAATGTAAAATTATTATAGATTTCTTTCTCTGAATAGGTGATAATTATATACCATTCATTAGTTTGAGGATGAGGTAAAATAATTTTAAAAGATCCTTCCTTATTGAATACAAATTAAAGTAATTTTAAAATTGTAACTATTAAAAAAAATATCGAAAATATTATTAATAATTTGGATAGTAAAGTTAAACCCGACTATAAAAAAATCATTTTTGATCTCACAAATAAATATAAAAACAGAGTAAATAAATTATTTTAATTACCAAAAAGGAAACAATCAATCTCTTTTTTTAAATAGATTTCTAATGAAGAAAGAGTCACCTATTTTCATAACGTGAAGTTGAATTTATCTAATACTCCAAGTTTCTTTTCATCCGGAGGTTCCGGATTCGAATCCCGGTCGGATATGGCATTTTCACTCGCTACAAATCATCCATCTCATCCTCTGAAGCAATAACTAACGGTGGTCCCGGAGGTTAAACAAAAAATAAAAAATACTCCAAGTTTCGTAATTTATCTAATACTCCAACTCTGACCGGGATTTGAACCGGTCAGGCATGGCATTTTCACACACGCTACAAATCATTCATATCATCCTCTGAAGCAATCCTGTGGACGCGAAGGTTAAAAAAAAAATACTCCAAATATATTTGAATTTTTTATGAAATAATGGATAGCATATCGAATTTGTGGATCATTATGCAGCACGTTTAGAAGGGTATTGTATTGCAAATACATATATTTTTAATCGATTAATCTGGTTAACCGACAGCCTAGTGGGAGTGTAAAAATGGATCAGTTGTCAGCTGTTCCCAAAGACGACACTGAAGACTAAAGACTAAAGACTAAAGACTAAAGACTAGTCTAAAGGATTTTCGCTCCTGTCTGATGGAAAACGTGGACTTTTAATGTCTTTGAACAGGATCCTACAAAAATGTTTCCTCGATAATTTAATAGAGATAATATTTTGATCAATGTCGGTGATAACTCCGAGATATCACGGATTCAAATGTAACTTCTCACCGGCAGACTGTGCCGGTGCTGTGTGCGCCTTAGGTGTAAATCCTAATGATGACGTTAATGATTTGCCTTTCTCTAATAGTTTCAGAGACCTTCCAATGAAAAATGTACGTTGTGGCCTTGCAAAAGAACACCGTAAAGCACCTGCTGATTATTCTCTACGACATTATTAATGTATCGCAATTGTAAGAGTTAATAGAAACGGTTTTTGTAAAAGATGACTACTGTGTAAGGCACGTTGGTGTTAAATTGGTTACTATTTCGAACGACATTGACATCTGCAAGAAAATAATTGATTTAGTTCGTGAACACAAAATTATTGGTTACATGTTAATTAGAAAAAAATGAGAGAGCATTTTGGGCGTGCTGAAGAATCTAGTTCCGGTCGACATCATCAAAGAAGAAAACATACGCACCATCCTGCCAACTATAATGGATGCAGAGTTTATAAAGAAATTCTTGAAACGAAGCAGAGATGAATAGTGCATCATCCTACTAGAAACGCTCCAGAATTCGCTCGAATCTTGGGAAACAATCTTCTGATTTGGGTAATGCCAATTTCCCCTCTTATGTCAAGGCCGCATAAACAACTAAGTGCCTAATTAAATACTCTTCTTCAATCTTATTCCGCGGCTTTAGAGCGAAACGTCAATGGAAATGTTGAAGATAAATTACAGAAACTAACATATAACCTTGAGTTTCTGGTTCAGCAGATCTTAAGCCTAACAAGCTTGCTCACCAAGGTGATAACTAAAATTTTTTGATGTGTAGGTTTCTTAGGGTTGCTACCCGGTACATCATGGCCTTATTAGTAAGCGATAGTAATTTTTATCTTTTTCACTTATTTATTTGGTTTTTACCTAATTGTTAGATATTATCCTTATATCTTAAACGCACTACACTGATCACAATTATTTTCATCAACGAAGTGTTCAGAATACACCATTAATCATGCAGACGGTAGAGCGAATGTAGGTATTGCGGTGCTCATCACAAATTCCATAAGCCATCACTAACTAATAGCGTTCAGCATTGTTCACATTCATGCGACCTCGGTTGAAATTCTGAACTGTCTTTAACCTCTCAGTTTATCGACGACCTATCAACAGATTTTTATTAATCACCTTGGTGAACAAGCTTATCAGGCACCCCTATCTGCTGAACCAGGATCTCTAAATTAGATGTTACTATAGCTGTTTATTTCAGCATCTCTATTGCACTTTACAGACGCTAAATAAGATAAGATAAGTGTACTGGAACGATCGTCTAGATTCTTAAGCGCACCATGATCTAACGAGGAGAAATTGGCATCACCAGATAAAGTGGAAAACTCAGATGACGGAGACCGTTTTTCCCAAGACTCGGACGGTTTAACACTTTTTGCAGCATGTTACACCTTTTGCTTTTGCTCCTTTCCAGTATTTCTTTATAAATCCTTCATCTTCTATATTAGACATAATGGTCTCTATGACAAAGCGTACAAATAGCCAGAGAACTTTTATCTTTCCTAGGACAATCCGCTGTCCTGTGGCTTTCGGTGTATTTGACAACGGTAAAGCCGCATACAGATGTTCTTCCTGTGGCCACACTGTTGGCAACGCATTGAACTAATCCAGGAGGTCTTTGGTTATCTCCAAGTAAAACCACTGTCGGCAATATGCTTCAAGGTAAATTTATCTTTTTCTTATTCTCCTGAAACTCCAAGGTGATAAAGAACGTTTACAACGGTTCCTTCACGACTCTACGAAGAGGATTAATTATTTACGACCGTATATCCGTGCCCCTCAATTTATTTTTTAATGATGTTGACTGGAACTGAGTAACTCAGATTCTTCAGCACAGTCTAAAATGCTTTCTCATCTTTTTTTGTGAACATGTAGCCAATAAAGTTGTGTTCACAAACCAAATCAATTACTCACTTGAAGATCTCAATGTCAAATGAAATTTCACGCATTATTACATCAACGAGCCTCATACAATCGTTACTTTTAGCAACAACCATTTTTGTTAGCTCGTATAATCGCACTATATCAGTCATGCCGTAAAAAATAATCAGCGGGATCTTGACCCTGTTTTTCTGGTCTCATTGTTAACTACCTCTCCAAAAATATAAGACAAATCATTAGGATTTCGTGAGATATTAGGCGTACGCAGCACTGGCACAGTCTGACATGGTAGAGAAGTTGACTATAAATCCATGATACCAGCGTCAGGATCGCTCTCGGATACATCACTGACATTGGTCGTTGTACTAGCTCTAATCAAATTTCGACGAAACAATTTTCTATGATCGTGTAAAGAGAATAAAGATTTTCTTTAAGATATTAAAGATCCCCGCTTCCTATTAATCAGTAAATAAGATCCACCAGACGTCGTCTCACTGTTGATTGTTGGAGCAGCAGACAACTGAGCCATATTTACCTTTCTCACTAGACTATTGGTTAACTAGACTGAAAAATAAAATATTAAACAATAAATAAAAAGTAATATTTATATTACGGTACCATTTTAAATGTTCAGTGTAGTGAACCACACACTCAACACACTATCCTTTTTTCAAAGAACATTTCAAATAAACCAGAAAATGTAAAAAACAAAACTTCACGCAATTAAAACAGCTGATTAAACCAGTAGTTAAACACAAATTTATTTATAGTTTAGTTTTAATTAATTTTATTTATTAAAACTAACTTCCATATTTCTTGATAAATTCCGTGTTATTCAATATTATTCTACTTAGATTTATTATATTTAATGGTTTTTGCTAACATTTAATGTATTTTATTTAGCGACTATTTTCGAGAATACCATTGATAAAAATTCTAGGGTAGGTTGAAAACATATTGAAATTCTGCTTTCAAGTTACTTTTCTAAAAGACTAAATCAATTTCAAGTTTTCAACATCCTACATTTTTTTCTATTCTATTTTATTTTTCACCATCTTTTTGTGTTATAGGTGTAATTGTGGTGATTCGCTAGATAAAAATTTCATGACGATCAGTTCAGTCTTTGTTTAGCGTTACGGGGACACAAATAAATACATAGATGAACCTCTAAACAAACAACCATCCAAACACATTACCAGCGTTATCGCCATCTGTGTAGCGGAATAGAAACAACATTCACAAATAACTGAATGTTGATGTTTCGACTAATCTGAATTACACATTAGAACGATTAACTCTGCATTTACCTATTAAAACCTTACCAATAACCGTAGCCAGGCATCCCTTTCATATGAGAGTATCTATAAAATAGGATATACAACTCCGCTGTTTCCAGTGATTAAAAATAGTAATACTCTATGTATATGCGTTGAGTCCTAAATTAATTTTAGTGAATGAAAACTATTTATCATTTGTTCGGTATATCTAGTCTGATTGTCAGTATTTATTATTTTTTTTTTAAAATTGTCAGTTTTTCTATTTTTCTAATTTTAACTTGTAATTTTAGTAAATTTTTATATTTTAATGCTTACGTCAAAGACTTATATCGAAAAAGATATATTAGTAATTTCCTTTCTGTATTTTGTAAATAAGTAAATGACATAATGGGAAACATAAATAAATACGAAAAATTATACTTCTATTATTTTAACTGGTATTTTCTTGCTTATTTGAATATATCTCTAAATTACTTTATTTCATCCACTGCTTTTACAGACTTTCTTTCAATCGAGAGAAATATAATTACATAAAAATGGTTGTGGAAAAATAATTGTTAAATTTCTCTCAATAGTTGGTAAAGATAAATCTATCTTTTAAACTAGAAAAAAAAATACAATCCTAAATTTTTGTAATGATGGATGATTAAAAGAAGAATTTATTTAGTAAAGTTCAATATTTTGTAAAATTACTAGTTTCAAAGAATCGATTTAACTTCGTCCTGACCTATGAGCTAATTCACGTACTCGCTGATTCAGTAAGGTAGAATACATTGCGTTACAAATAAAAGGAGGAAAAATTTTAATGGAGTTTTTAATGGAACTTCTTGGAATTAACAGATTTGATACTATTCAGGAGTAAATGTCAGACTGTTGCTGTGTTTACAACTTTATGGATTCCTTTCATGAGTCAGTTAACCTGATTTTAAGATTTGTCTTAATTCCGTGTTAATACCTGATGCATTTAAGGTCACAATTACCTTTAACATTTATACATTTCAATTTTCTTGATATACTTTCTTGCGTTCTACGCAATCCTCTTTCACCAGATAAAGTGAACACGGATGTACTAGTTTTATATGACTCCGGGCCATTTTCTTTTCTTCACGTGGTTTTAATCCAAATTTGTTTCTTCTATTCCAGTTAAAACATTTTCATTCATTTCTGTGTGAAAGTTCTCTCCGTTTACGGTAAATCTCTTTATCTGCCTTGTTTAGGTCATACTACTCAAATAACTAAATATTCTCTGATATATTTAGTAGATTCTTGAACCTTGATTATTGCTTGGTGATTAACTGTCACGTCATTTTTTTATTTTCCCGCTGTAGTGATGTCTGCTGCTATAGCAGCTGTAGCTAACTCTAAAGGGAAATTATATACGAAAACAAAAAAAAAAGAAAAATTATATGAAAGAAAAAAAGAAAATTGGTTTTTAGAAGTTTTATGCCTTGAGACTTTAAAAATAATCTTTAAAGCAAAACAATAAGTTAAATAAGTTGTAAATAGTCTGCAAAAAACAATTGTTTTATTTCAATCACCTGTAGTCCAAAAAATCTATTTTTTTGTCAGACAGACGTTTGTGAATAAGTATGTACGTATTTTTTATTGACTTGCATTCGGTCTTATAGCTCTGGACCCGTACACCAATTTTCTTCCAACTTGTTAGACAGATACTGTATTTATAAAGGAAAAAGATATATTAAATATTTGCAAAAATTAAAAAAAGGGGTGAGAATGATGTTCTGGCTGAAATAGGCTTTCAAATTATTACTAAGATACTTTATTAAAAAATATTTCTTACAAAAGCTGAAAGACTTTTACCAAGATCACAAATTACAAAAAAAAAGAAGTTATTCACCTATTCCCAAATAACTAATATTTTTCCTTTTGTAACTACATCTTGCTTCAGAAAAAGAAACTAATGGAATTTTTTGTATCTATATTTGCTATATCAATAAGCATTCAAATCACTATAAAATGAATTGCACATCCCCTCCAATAACCTGCGTTTATTTTATTTTTTTTTACAAAGGTTTTAAAAATCTATTTATCGAATGGGTAAATTGTCCTAGCTCATAATACTTCTTGGAAAAAAATTAGCCTAAGATTTTATCCTCCTTCCAAGAATATTACAGCTTTGTTTATTTGGAATTATTGCTGCATTCTTATATTTTTAAACGATATTAAAAAGTTATTTTTTTTAAATTTATTATCACCATAAAATGATTTTACCCTAAATCTCCGTATTAAGTATGAGAGACCTCAAAACGAAAAAAACAATTTATTACTATTTCAAATTTTGAATGCCCTAAACGTATTTTGCTAAACAATAAAGTCATTAAAATAACTTATACCCCTCCATGATGCCAAAACTTACAATTTAAAAAAAAAAAAATCGAAAAATATTTTTGTAAATTTGGATCTATTTAAAATCAATTTTAGTAACTGAAAATCAAGAGCCTCCGATTCATTATCTCTCAAATTTTCAAAATGTCGGTTAAATATTTTTTCGAAATTATGATGTTAATGTATTAATATTAAAACTTCAGGTTATTTCTTTATTTTGTTATGCACCATAGCATCTAAATTTAAATTTTAAATATAATCAACAAGTAGTTTTATTTTTTAATAAAAAAGAGAATTGTTTTTTTAAAAACACTAAATTTTGTTTTACGATATATGTTTTTCTTTAATTTCCATGAAGAATCATCTGAATCTGAAAATGTTTGGTTAATATTTTGTAACACATTCGTCGGTTTGAATTTTTCTTTCTCTCGGCTGAAGAATATTATAATTTTCCTCTTCCAGTTTTATCCAGAATTTATAGACGTCATAATCAAACAATCTACGATCGTACGCATTGGTTTGGCTTTGAAATTTGTAAAATGTTGCTTGTATATTTTTACCGTACATTTGGATAAAAATTTTAAATCTATTTTCTTAAGGCGGAATTGAGTAAAACTGTTTAACCCGCTTGAATTATTTTGCAACATAATATATACTTATCCGATGCTGCGGTAAATTCTCTTCTACGCCCTTTATGCTATCATATTGTAATACAGTTTGGATATTTTTACAGGAGTCTGGTTTTAAATGATAAGGAAACTACATAAAATATATTTCTTTTGGTTCTATCATTATCATGATGTGGGCGAAGTGGTATTAAAACCACGGCCTCCGGGCGCATGACCATGCAATTTCAATTTGCATGCGAAACACCGAGGATCCTTCAGACAGTCTTTTGGCAAGTGGCCATGCTCGCCACAGGTAAACCATTGGCCGCTGCGAGCTGGTCCAAGACATAATTGGGCCGTTTGGCCTGGCTTCCAGCAACGAAAACACGAGTCATCAAATATGCACCTCATCACACATCAGGTCACTCATCCAACTCGAATTTGCCCATTGGACAAAAGCTTGTCCGCCAATATGGGTGTCACTGCCAAGTTGCCGCCACCCATATATGCGACGCCCCAAATTCCGGCCGCCTAGATAATATATCTAGTGAGACCGACTCCACTGAAACCTGCCGAAGTTCCTTTAGGAACTAGTCCTTTGTATTGAGTATATTCACGTCGTTAAGAACAACCTGGACCCTCCGGCCGCCTCTTCTCATGAGAGTAGTAGTGGTACTCTCTACCTTTTCGGCGATGTCCTTGCTCAGTTATTCAGCCGTACCACTATCAGCTCGCATCAGGAAATTTAGGTCCTTTCCCTGCCCCACTCGTGCAGAGACGAGTCTAACCTCATCTGGCGACACTGTCCCTTTGGCGGATCAAAGGAGATCCCATAGAGCTTACCTTCTGCCCTAACTATCACCGTTGATTTCGGCGGACCCACGAGTAGTTTCTTGCTCTTTAATGACGATGCCGATGATATTCGTGAAAGACACACATAAAGCTTCTTGTCCAGCCGCCAACAAATGTACTCCACGGAAGGTCGTAGAATCTGCCCAAGCCGACCCGAGGGCCCAAAAAAGTAGACTATTCGATCCTGCCTATCTTGCATCACATGCGGTGCATACCTGGAAATGACCGAAACCATCTCGCAGTTCCCAACTGCCGAATCAACCACGAAAGCACAGTCAGTCCAGCCTACATTAATTTTACATTCATTGTCTCCGGACAGATAACGTACAGTGGACTGCTGCACAAGGACCTGGCCTGCCTTCAATTTGCCGCTCGGGTAAGGGCCCGAGTCCATATTGCCTTACATAACAGAGATGCGTGTTTCGGGTGTTCTACTTCCAACACAATGTTTATAATCTAAGCACACCTAACTTCCTCTGACGACTCAGCGGTGTCTTCTACTAGAGTTGAAGATAGGAAGACCTCCTGAGGCCACCCTCTAACCACTCAATGCCTGTCTCCGAAACTGCGCTATTAATCACCAACCGGAGCTCATCAATGGAAGACCAAGTTGCTGCCCTTTGTAGATCCATATCCTGAGACGCCATTTCAGTGATGATAAAATATGTTTATGTAGCCTCATCCGGTCTGCTCAGCCGAGTATATCACCTCTCCTGAGACTCCACAGATATTAGATCTAAAAAACTGCGAAATCCTCTAATATATGAACATGATTGTTCATACGCCTGGAGCACAGTTTGATCTCAACTTTAGGGTCGTATGTAGTCGAACCGGTGGGCTCAACTCCTTAATTTAATGCAGTAAAATAGTCAGGTTATGTACAAAATATTTCTTCCGTCATTGAAGGCTCTTTTTTCATGCAACCTGTACGCTTCTATCCTTCTGGCACCTCTTCTGCTTTACACGAGACGACCATTAGATATGTAAACCTTTGTAGATCTGAAACTTTCTCCGATATGTATAAGGAACTCCAGAAACTTGCTTTTGATTTTTTCTTTCCTTCACCGGCTGGTGGGGAACCATGGAGCCTTCGCTTCCCCAAAGGTTTCAAAGGACGCTTCTCGCCATCCATGATGTCGTCCAACCAGACCGGAAGAGCCAGAAATTCCTCCTCGACATCCCTGCTCGTCGACGCAATCAGACCAACAGCCTTTCATCAAGTTGTTTCATTACCGCTTCCGCCAAGCTATCACTGCGAGTACTGTCCGATAGGACTTCTCTCACATGAACCCTATAAGACTAAATATCCTAGTGGATCATCACCCCACTGCAAGAGAGAAGCCGTCTTCGTCTGGTGGAGGCTCTCCCTCTAACTGATGTAGATAAGAGTAACATAACATAACATAACATAAGAGTAACAACAATATTGAAACAAAATTAACTAATCCAAAACAATTTAAATAAGTGACGAAAAATGGATTAAAGAAAACTTAATTTAAATAAATCAAAAGTGAACTTCAGCTTAGAAACTCCTTAAATATTCTATAACAGCTGCGTAGGTAAATAGTCTTTAATTACTCTAGGCTTAAAACCGAAAAATAAATAAAAAATATTTTTTTTACAGAAAGCAAAACAACAAACTTAAAACGAAAAGAAACTAAATATTAGTAAAATATCACGGTAAAACTGTGGATGTACGGCGCATAGAAAAACACAACCGTATCGGTCTAGCATTACGTTAACCTTTTAAATTCAGTTTTTCTTAGATTAAATTTTGAAAATATAACGACCATTTGGGAGCCATATTTTGTTGTTAAAATTTCATTACTAAGTTGCGTGATTAACTTAAATGATATCATAAGATAAATAGAAATTTTATCTTGAAAAATCCATTATTATTGAAATCTCCCGTCAGTAAAATGTTTTTATTTGCGCCAAACGGGTTTTCTCAATATAAAACATATACATATCGTCGCAACAGAGAAGGTTATGCAATTCCTGCGGACACCTTTATCTTTTATACATAATTTTTTAAATTTAATTACTCTAATCAATTCCTCCATCTTCTCCATCCTTGCTTGCTACACAAGTTTATGAACTTCAAGTTTAAAGTTTAACTAATAAAGGCTATTACGATGTAGCCCATGTCGATAATACCGCAATTATTGTTTGATTCATTATTGGTTATCCTAAAAAATAAAATCATTATAGTTTTTGTATCTTTTCCTCTTTTATTTAATATTACGTTCATAATTCCTTCCTATGAATTCTTGTTCAGTTTTTGTACATACTTTGAAAAGCAACGGGGTTGACTGCACACTTGCCTCCCTTTATTTATGAAATGAAGCTAGTCTTTTCTTATCTTATTCTATTACCTTAGATAAAAGTATCAGCTTCTATCTTTTTTCTATTCACTTTAGCTCGGTTATGCCAAACATACTATTTCTACAAATTGCACTAGAAAACCGTTCTAAAATATCTTTATGTTTCAACTATACCGATCTTTATATAATATTCATTCTCAGTTGTTCTGTTCGTCCTTGAAACTACGTAAATAATTTGTTTTATGAGTAAGATGTCTACGATAATGCTTTAACGTCTGTATTTCATCCATTTCCTTTGATATCATAATAAATAGATCTATAATAAAATCCGAGAACGCTTCTCCATTATCAAAATTTTACATTACTTTACACCTACAGTCTACTTAATTCTGCCAAACCATAATAACAATGCAATCCCTTTCTACACTAATAAAAACGAAAGGAATTTCCTTTAACATTAATATATTTTATTTTTAGATGAATCGCTGTTTTTTTTTTTAAATTACAACAAAACAAGTTATTTTTATAAAAAGTTAAAAATAATTATTTTTTCCAAAACTACATAAAATATTTCACATCAAGAAAAAAGAAATGTAGACTTAATCTGTAGAAAACCGATCTAATAAAAAGCATGAAACTTTTCATCCACAACTTTTCTGTTATAGAAAATTTATTTTTCAAAAATAATTGTTTTATCATTCTTTGTCATGGTTTATACAAAACGGAAAATACAAATTTAATTCAATGTTAGTGACAGTAGATTTCTATTTTGGATCACTTTTACATCTGCACTATTTTTATTCAGACCAAATAATGCAATAGTTAAGTGCTGATTAGTTGGTATTTGGAACAAGGAAATCTAATTCTTTAGTTAAATAAGGGCTTATATAACTCTCATTCAATTAGGACCCAAATGATTATAGCATCAAATCTTTTTTGAAGTACTACTACGTAGATTGTTTAAAAATAGTATTTCTAAAATGTACTACTGAAAACAAACAATAGAGATTAATTAATTAACTAATTTTCACTTCCATAATTTTATTAATGTGAAAAAAACCAAAGTTATTAAATAGGTAAAAAAAAGAGGATCACAAGCGAAAGGACGACAAGGGATAGCAATTGTAGACGGTGATCAGGACAAATTGATAACAGGACAAAAGAAATCTTAAAATAAATAAATTTTGCTACGTCAAACGAAAGAGGTCGGTAGTGCGTTTTAAGAGGCGAATCATTTTAAACAAGAATCACTTTAATCAGTGATTTATTTGCTTTTGCGTTTCGTCTGGGTAGCTTTTCTCTTATTTAATATGATCCATGTACTCATAGTTTTATGGTTTAATTTTATCATGAGTGTCTATGTACTATAGTAGAACTCTTAAATTTCTTGACATTCTTAATTCTTGCTTGAGTTACATCATGTTTAATAACTAATTCATTTTCTCATGCTTTACTAAAATTTCATAAAACATTTCTAAGCCTGTCGTAGAAACAGAATATAAAAGAACCGTTTTCATAAATTAAAAATACTTGTCACGTATAAATAATGGTACATTATAATTAAGGTTTTATCCTATTTTAAGTAAAATTATTTTATCAGAATGAATAAAACTCAGTGGATATATCTTCGTTCGTTTCTTACGTTTACTAGTATCTGTAAAATATAAATTGTTTTAGCAGTTAATTATATTATCTATGTTGTTATTACATTACAGAAATAGTGTAAAAGAATATGGGTACGAAAAAAAAAACAGAAATTTGTTTAAAATCTAATATATGTAACATGACATTGAGAAAGAACTATAACAAAACAAAAACAGAACTTTAGTCTAATATATTTTAGATATAAGATAATTTATACAATACAAGTTAAACAAAAATATTAACTGTATTTGCGATATGGAAAATATTTCCTTATTTGTAATTGGTATAGGAATTCATGTAACACATTTATTCAGTAGCTTATTTTTAATTCCTTACTACATACGCCTATGAATAGATAAACTTTATAACTTGGATAAATTTTATTTCAAAATAAATTTTGTAAGTTAGTATTGATAATGTTGCAGTTATTCTCTATTTTATATCTATTTTGAATTCATGATTTCAGCTGATTTTATCGTTATGTGAAATCGAAACCTAAATTATAGACGAATACTATATTTAATTTATATTTGCTATTTATGTATTTTATGAATTGCTAATTTATTAATTGTGAGTGTTAATTACAAAATAATTGTAATTATATTCACTTGTTATCACCATAACTAGCGCTCAAGTTCTCTTCTGCTAGTGATTCCTAATTGAAATTTATGATAATTGTGTAATCCAGTTTGCAAAGGAAATGATGTATATATATATATACTTTAAATTTTTGTATTTATATACTACATTATTATATTAGTACAAAATTATTGTTTATGTACCACAAGGAATTGTAATATTCTCAAAGATAATGTCGTAAAGAGAAAACATACCAAAACATTTTGTATCCACATATTTTTGTCAATATATATATATATATTAACTTGAAACTTAAGTTTTTAAATTTGTAATGAAGATTTTGTGGTGTATGCAACGTACTGAGTCTTAACCTGTTTCGAATCCCGAAAAACAGATGTTTTGGCAAGATTTTAGCCTGAAAATATTTCTATTAAAAGGAATTAGGTTTTCCTAAAAGTAAAAGCTAACGTTACGCTCTAGTTGCATTCTTTTACGGATATTGGAATAACTGATACTTCCTCCTCCTATTTATGTATATGATTTGTCAATACTTCTCGCTAAAATCAGCTACCGCTCACTTCAGAGAGCAAAATGCGCTTTCACTTTGTAAGATTGTTCTTCTGTGGCTGGTAATATATTGAATTAATTTTTTCATAAAACGGAAAACATATTAGAGAATCGGCAAGTCAGTTTGGCCAGAATATATGTTATAAATTTTGACGATAATATTGTGCGCTAATGAGAATTTGCAGAAAAACTCAAATGACTGGGGAAAGAAACTCGATAATAAAGGCATGACTAACAAGGACTAAAGCAATCGTTTACAGAACAAGAAAACATCACTTAATACTTAATGGTAAAGACAAAAAGCGAGTAGTCCGCTCTTAGTAGACGGTCCAAATTTCCAGAGTAACTAAAAAATCCGCTTTCTTTTATCGCTTTAATCTATGGATCTATGAAATCTATAAAATATACTGTTCAAATAAAATATTTTTCGGAAATTGAGAAAAAATTAAAAAGGCGAGGTGATTAGGTCACCTTATAAGAATGGAGTAGCACCAGATAGGACCAAACATTCAAGAAGTTTTAGAAACTTATAATGTGATACAGGAAAAGTCCAAATTGAGATAGGTTGATAAGATCTGGAACATATTAAGGGGAGAAGGAGATTAAGGCGAACCTTCATTCTCTTTTGGTAGAGAGAACTAGAAAGGATTGTGAACTCTTTGTACCCCTACACCTGCAAGTATAAAATGAATATAATAAATAAATATCTAAATCTAGTATAATAGCCGGATGAGAAACAAGTTTTTACGTAATCAGTAGAAAAGGAAAACTTATACCATTTTCGATTTTTTTTAACGCTCTTGTTGACTCAATTATTAAGTTTCACTAATTTTTTACAAAACAGATTTTGTTTATTTAATAAGAAAGTTTCAAAATGAAAAGCAAAGTTGTATAAAATTTTCGTTTTGTAATTTAATTAACATTTAGTAAAACGAAAAATATATTACTACACATTTTCCTTTGGTTCTTTTTTATTTGGTTTGATTTTTTTTAAATTCTCACAAGTAAAAAAACATTTTAAACGAAGAAAAATATTTTCGTTAGAAATAGATAGTAATGATTAATAAAATCGCAAATGAGTTTTAGAAGATTCATTATCAATTTTTCTACTTGTTTTTATTTTTGTTTTTTCCCTATCAATCCAAAAAATCCGTTTCATTTAAGAACAGAAAACTTTTATTCGTTTAACAGACAAAGACTTATTACTAATCAGTATAAATGATTTTTAATGTAGTATTTTTTCATGCCTACATTTTATCTACACACTTTATACGTGCTTGTATATAAATGCCCACCTTATACTCGTAAACATCCCTTTCATGTATAGATTTTCATCTTATAAAGGTATTCATCTTACGTTAAAAGTTTTCACATCTTCACGTATCTGACATATTTCAGGATAAACATTAGACAATATTTTATTTATACTTCTCATACATCACAATAATCCTTTACAAACTAGAAACAGAATTGGGTTAGATGAAACGGAGGGTAGGAAAGCTAGTATTTTACTCTTACCTTGCAATATCGTTTCTATTTCCTCCCTGCCAAGAAAGAATTTCTTTGTATAACTTCATCCTTGTACTTTTAAAACCGTTTATTCTTTACGAAACAATTGATCACAACACGTAAATTATTATAAAAGTATTACGAAATTTTAACAACGCTATCATATTAAACATGAATAAAGTTTCTTGAAAAAAATGTACAAATTAAAATACATGTCACCAACGGTATACGTGAAGTATGTAATCTATAACTTCTTGAAAGATCAGGGAGAATTACCCTGAATTCTAACTATCCAGATGTTTTATACGTAAGTTTAAACTTCAACCGGATTAAATACAATATTAAGCTACGATGCGTTTTTATTCCTCCTTTAGTAAAGTATTAAATTTGCATTGCATATGGGAAACCAACAAGCACCTGGTAAATAGCTGATCTTTAGTGTTTCACTTAATGTTACATTGAGTATTTTTTGCTATGTAACATATTTTTTACTTAAATTAAATTACGTCAACGGATTTAGTGTTTTACATGAGTGTGTTTGCGAGTTTAGGCTTCATCATGTTTCAGTTTTACTTTTGAGAATGATATTTTACCAACAGGATTAAATAAGCGTTTATAAACCTTAAGAAAAATTTCGTTTATAAACTTAAGAAAAAAAAAAACAGAATTAGTTCAACTGTTTTCTAGCGTAACGTAATCAACATTGAATAATTTAACTTAACACTTTAATTTATTTTTATCTTTAGAGCTGATAGAAATTTTAAGAAATAAACTTTTTAGACGAAACGTTTGAAATGCAAGTTAATTAAAAAACAATATTTAGATTCTAATTATCTCTTTGTTTTTAATTCACATGATAAGAAATTATTTTTACAGAAAGTCAAAAGGAACTGTTTACTTGTGTTTGTTAAGTCTATTAAGACTTTACTGAAGTAGAATAAAATGGCTTTGAAGGGATGTTTTTAGATATCATTCTAAATGCGGGTAGACCTCCCTCAGCTGTTCTTCACCCTGTCCTATTCTTTAAGGATCAGAGATGCTTACTCTTATGTATACAAACTCTTGCGTTATTCTCTTTTGAAACACGGGCTTAATTTTATTTATTAACATTTTAAACCTAGTTGTGTAATTCACCCCTTAATTTAGTGATTATAACATTAATTCGCGAAGTCTAATGCTATGACTCCTTTATCTTCTTGTACGTGTGAACTTTTGATTAATTAATTATTTGTTTTTATTAAGTCACTTTACTTAAGGTGCAATAGAAAATAGTTCAGTACTCTTCAAATTACATTATTTTTATACATTATAAAAGTTTTTCACAAATTATTAGTTTCAGAAATTTTTAAATTTTGAGAAAAGAAAAAATCCTACCCGACTAAACGCCATTTATATGTGAAATATATACGAGAACATATTTGTAACAATATGTATGTGAAATAGATATCAATAAATGTACCGAAGTTCTGGGAAAATTTAGTACTTTTTAACCGGATCCGAATTTTCAGATTAAAGAGATTAAGGATGAAAATCGCAAATATCTCGAAAGCGGTCGGTCTTAGCGCTCTAAAAAATTTGTTCAATCCCCTTGACAACATCCCCTCCGCTCACAATGGTATCCGTTGGATGATAATATTTTCAAGCACTCCCGGGGCGCCGTTCGGAGATTGAGGAGTGTGCGATGGGGGTGCCACCTTAATATCTTGGCAAGCGCTCATCCAATTTTCGCGATTCAAACGGCGCATGTATCAGCAGGTCGAGCGCTAACTGTTTAACGCATCGGGTACACTCTTGATTGACCAGATCTTGGTTATTCGAAAATTAAATTGTTTAGCCCTATGTCTTGATTGCACTCACCCACCATAAAAAGAACCGATCCGATCTTTTGCTAAATACGCTCAAGATGCTAGTGCATCTGTAAAGTATAAACTTATGAAGACTAAACATTACAAAAAATATATATATAAAACAACTTTTTAAACACCACTCTTAAATAAAATGTACAAAAAATAAAAAAATATGTTAAAAACGTTTTTAAAACACCAGTATTAAATTAAACGCACTAAAACGTAAAAAAAATGTTTTTTGACGGTATCTCAGAATGAATTTGACTACACGCTTTGATGGTGATATGTAAGATTATGTGAATGTCATAACTTCAAATCGAAACTTTGATGTTTTTGCCAATTTTTTCTTATGCGTGATGAATGACCTAATGATTGGGGTGCAAACACGGATAAGAAAAAATTGGCAAACATCAAATTTTTAATTTGAAGTTATGATTTTCACATAATCTTATATATACTATCAAAGCTAGTTGTCAAATCGATTGTGAGTTATCATCCTGAAACTATTTTTTACCTTTTAATGCGTTTAATTTAAGAGAGGTTTTTTAAAACGTTTTTTACATATTTTTCATGTATTTACGTGATTGTTTTTCTTCGTATAATAATAAACTATAACCAAAATGTAGACCGTTTACCAGCAGAAAATCCTGATACGTTAGTGTCAATTTCTAGAGTTAAATTTTTAATTAACTTACATTTTATCAATTTTCATCAATCAAAAAAGTATTTTTACACAATAGATAATCAATTTTGGACACCTAATATCCCATTCCGAGACGCAGCCCGCCAGGGTAACCAGCCCGGAAGTCTAGCTGCGGTGGCGTGCCTTAGGCACGCCCTACTGCTAGTAGAAACCTAAGAAAATACTCATTAGATAAGTATAAAGATTCATGGAATTTCAATATTTTAAAATCAGTAAAAAGACTACTTATACTCTTAGTGTAATATTCTGAAATTATATAAACTGAATTTTTTAGAGTAATGTAAAAAATATGTAGAATATAAGAAAGATTCTTTTCAAAAACTTGATTTTGTAACTACCTCTAAGTTTAAACTAAGTACTTTGTAAAAAAAACTGCCTCACACTTCATCTGAAATTCTTAAATTAGGAAAACAGGCTGGCAACTTAACCAGGTCTTTTTTAATGGTTAAATTTATTCAAACTACAAACACGGTAATAATAATTAGTCTTTATTTATACATTTTCAGTAATGTGAAAATAAATATTTTGTAATTGTTTGACAGTACTCTTGTTTCAAGGACCGTTGAAGAAGTGCTGAACCAAAAAAATAAAATAAAAACTAAGCAAAAGTAAAAGCTACGCAGAATTAATAAACATCTATCTCTAATCTTTGTAGATAATTACTGAAAGTTTGTCATGATTTCCATTAGTACTTAAGTACATTATTTGATCTTGTCTATAACATAAGGTTTTCTTACAATTACCTAATTAGGCCAGTTCTTACCATTAAAATATTCTTTCTTAATATACTTTATGACAAGGATTTTCTAGTTAATTCGCTTAAAAAACGATATTTAGCAATAAATTGCAGAATTTTTGTTTCACATTGAAGAGCGTCATGAAATAACTTATAGTTACTTGCTTTTTTTGTATTTTCCTGGGAAGAAACCATGGATGTCCTTTAGTTTTTTATACAATACAAAGCATTGTTTCGTAAAAATTGCCTCTAATATCAGAAAAAGATTTATGCTGTATCTCATGTCACCTGCTGGCACGATATCACCGTAGATAAGTCAAATTTCACAATTTCTGGAATAAATAAACATAAAACGTCAGTCTTATAATTATAATAAAAATTTTAAATATTTACTTTATTCTAAAGAAAATATTTAAAATATTTTGCATATTTCAAATGCCTTCTATGAATATTCAGAAACACAGACAGAAAACTGAAATATGTCATTCTCAATTACGTTATTAGTTTGATACGTAGATAGTACAAATTTGGGCTTAGAATGGTTCCATACTGAAGTGATAAAATTGGCTTTAAATTTTTGTATACAAAAATATACTTATTAGCCACCGCAATTTTCTAATTTCCAACCAACTGCTGTCAGATTTATGAGAGTACTTCTATTTCCAACTTTTGTTTGTCCAAAATTTATTTTCAACTTCCAGTCGTTCAATATTGTTTCAAGGTATTTACCATCTCCTGCAACACCAATTTATCAGTCGCCAACAATGTTACCAGCGTTTTCCAACGGTTTTACTTCCACTACTCAATTACAATTCTACTTCTCAAATAAATATCTAACCTTTTGACGAACTAACTAAATAAGTATCGAGTTAATATACAGCTCTGTTTAACATCTATATTACCTCTCTGATAGACCATCCAAACCAAAATAGCCAAATAAACCATCCAAACCAAATAAAGCGTTGGCTTTATTAAAGATATCTTGTAAAATCTTCGCAAACTTTGTATTTTAACCATTTTAACAATTTAAAAAGAAAGGCAGCTTATCTACAACATAAATTACAGCTGAAAATATAAAAAAGGCTTATACCTTTTGTCTTTTTAGTTAGTTTTAATTATAATTATATCCCACAAGTTTTAAAAGTCAATAACTTATCAATTAAGTGATTATCAATGAAAGTGATTTATTGAATCGCATTAGATATTCTTTATTTATTTTACTGTTTTTTTTCCGGTTAACATATTTGACTATTCAGTAAAAGGAGTACAAATATTGTTTCTATGGTTATTCCAAAGGAAATACATCTATAATTTCTAATATTTCTCTGATCTCCCTTTTTACGTAACAGAAAAGTAGAACATTTTAACTGCGATAGAATGTTACCGGTTAGTAATTTAAATTGTGATTACCGCTCTTCCAAACTTAGTGATTCATTTAAAAACAATTCATGTGCGAATCTTTCAACCCCTGGTTCTTTATTATTATAATATTTTTTAAGTAGTTGATCAATCTCTGAGAACTGAAAATATGTATCAAGTATTGCATTTGATATATTTGGTTCCGCATATTCATCTATTTGAAGTCAAAGGTGGATTCAATAGTTTCGAAATTCTGCACTCATTCTTCAGTTGCAACGTTTCTTATCTAGTAGCACCTGATTTCTTTTAAAACACTTTACTCTATCCCCAAAAGTCTCCAGATCATCTTACATCCTGGCTAATGGCACACAATTATTCAAGTATTGATTTTTTTTTTGATAAACATAAATAATTTCTACTAATTTTTAATAGAAATCAAATACTGACTTTTATTACGTGAATATTGGTTTCCTGATATGTGTTCAAAAGCTCAGAAACCATCTTTTGAAGATAGTAGATTAATCCAGTCTGTTACGAGTAGTTTCATTTAATAACACAAGTAATAAAATAGCAGGTGATGAAAAGTCATTAATAATACTGGCAAACTGTAGTTTTTTCTTTAGTTATCTCAGCTTACAAACAAGAAATTCAAAACTTGGGATAGTACGATTTTCAGCATTGAGTTAATTTACCTGCAAAATTAGAGAATATTTAATATAAATATTAATATTAATTAAATTGTGTTTTTGGGGGTTTTTTTAATATTATTTTCACTATATTAAAGGGAAAAACTCAAAATTAAATCGTAGCTTTAATTTTGCATAAATACACCTGAGTTTGCCGTGTAATTATAATTGGTTATTTCCTCCAACTGTTAATAATAAGCACTTCAAAAATTTTATAATAATATTTTTAATAATACAAATTATTTGAAATATATTAATTTAGTATTTAGCCATTCAAGCTGGTGCAGTGGATGCAACTCTGGTGCAATGGTTGTATTTGCAACTCGTCATCGCAAATAAGTTTTTTAACAGCTGATTTTCGTAGTCTAAGGTTCTGAGGTTCAAATCCTACTAAACGTTAGTTGGTTTTATTTGGATTTGAATACTAGACTATGAATATCGATGAACTTTGATGGTTGGGGTTCAATTAACCATACATCTCAGACATGGTTAGCCTAAGATTGTACATGAGACTGAACCTCATTTACGTGTCATACATATCATCTTTGTGTCATTGGGCCTTGGTGGGGAGAGGTTGCATATTGTTCACTAGTCCAAGAGATTGAAACATACACATTAGTAAAATAGATAAAACATAGGTATTAAAACTTTTTTTTAAATTTTATTTTGGTAATAAATAATATGTAACGAATAGTTTAACTCGCTTATAAAATTTATTGCACGGTAGTTTTTTAAAATTAAATTTCAGCTTGAAATCATTAACTTTTCTTCAAATACAGTGAAAAGTTTGTGAAGTATGTCGTGAACTTCATTAGTTACAGACGGTTTCGATTCCGAGTGATGATTAATGATGATTTTACCTCAGTTCTCTATCAAGTTTTTCTTTTAAATAACGCAATATTTGCGTTGTTCTTCTGATAGGATTTTCATCATCTATTCACTAGTTTATTTTAGTTCATTAATTATTATTAACTAGATTTTTTTTAAAACTGATGAATTTTATATTTTAGGGCGGTACACAATTACAACTGAAACCATTTTTGTTTGCATGAACACCATGTAATCAAAATATATTTGTTCCAGTGAACTGATAAATTTTTTTAAATTCTACAACAAAAAAAAATTAACTTACTTGTTTCACTTTTGTATTTTTAATCCTTTTGTAGACAGGCTTGAAATTATTACTGAAATTAATTCTAGGTAAATAAATGTGTAAATAAATATTTTATGTAAATAAATTATTGAAACATGATTAATTAATCATTAAATTTATTTCATAAAATGTTTGTTTGATACTTAAAACGACAACCTAAGTAATCAGGCATTAATAAAAGAAAAGGCAATCAATAAATACTAGTAATTAACTTATAAGAAAGTCAACCATTAATAATAAAATTTTAACTTTTTTCAGAACCTTTATTGTAAGGATTAATCAGATTGATAAATTTAATTTTAACTTAATATAGTGGATATTTTTCGATTTTAAATATTTTAAAAGTATCTTGCATAAAAATAAAAAAATTAAAAAAATCGAACATGATATTTGAAAATTCTCTATCTCCAATACTGAAATTAGATATTAAATTCTTTTATATATATCTATAGTCCAATTCATACGAGGTAAATTACTATATCCTTAAATTTTTTTTTTTATTATTTCATGAAGTTTTTATAATCCGATAAAATGTTAATGAAAATTACTAGTTATAATGCATCATCAACGCAGTCTTTGTGTGGTTTATGCAAGCTCTGTAACAGCCTTTTTGAGCTCAGTATTTAATATTCTTTAAACAGTTCTAGAAAAGTAAACTATTTTAGTTATAAACAGTTTGCAGCTATTTTATTCATAAAATAATTAAAAATTTTGGAATGTGATTTGATTTTATGACTTTATAAGTTTAATTCTGATTTTGGCTATTATATTTTTGATTATTTACAGATCAATTTTAAATATATTTGCTTGTATTTCGAACATCATTGATAAACAAGTGGTTACTGTTTGAATTGTAAAAGCGATATTAATGATGAAATAGCGTAACATATTATTCAATGTAAACTTCTTTCCCACATATATTATTAGCCCACCAGAATGGGCTAGTTGTTAACTCATCATTGCAAATCAGTGGTTAACAACTGATTTTCAAATCGAAGGTTCGGAAATCCAAATACTAGTAAAAATTAGTAATTTTACACGAATTTTTATTCTAGCCAGTGGATAGCGGTGATATTTGTTAGTTGGGGTTCAATTAACTATAGAAATGGTCTGCCTGAGTGGTATAAGATTACACCTCATTTACATGTCATATGTATCATCCTCATAGGCTGTTGTGGGAGGGGGTTACATGTTGTTACTCGTTCGACTCATTCCAAGGTACACATTAGTAAAAAAAGCTGACTACACAGTCGTAGGAGTTTCTCGTCGTGCGGCTTTTTTCTGATGCACGGCTTAAACACACATCATAATTTAAAATATTTATTAATTTATTTAAATACAATAGTTTTTGTTTATTTAATTCAATGATACTAATTAAAGCGTGAGCGCATACCATATTTTATTCGCACGGTTATGACGGTACTCGCGGTAATTTTAAATAGTTTTTTACACTAAATATTATTCATTTATTTAATTCTCCCGCTCACTTGTGACGTCACAACATAGCAGATGACTGCAGCAGTAGTTCGGCCGTTAAGTGGGATGTGGGGTGTGTAAGGACTACCCCCTTACAACAAATTTAAGACTTCACTGTGATGGCGAACAAATTTTTGGATCCAACGAGACGCTAATAGAAACTCTGCAACGAAAAAGACCCATTGTACTGCCTTCTACAACGTATCAAAATTATTACTATTTTCTGGAGTAGCGGTGCAATTTAGCATAAAAATTTTCACACAAAATATGTTCTTTTTGAAATTGTTCACCAAAAATATTTTTTTTTAATTTCAAGGAATGTCACCCGTCACTCATCAAAATTAAAACAAGTTTTAGTGCTGGAAAGAAATTTAGTAAAAAAATCTTTTATAAAAGTTCTATCAATAAAAGTTTTATCAATATTCACAAAATTATCAAACAAAAAATATAAGCTTAATTATGCAAAATCTGGAAAAGATTTAGATTTTCCCCCTATACCCCCATCCACTGACCTTTAGAATTGAAAATTTAACAGCATCAATGCCCCTACTACAGAAATAGCCAAGATTATAGCCAAGTTTAGTAAAAATTGCTCAGATTTTTCTGAAGATATAAGCCGAATTTCACGCCAACATACATACATGCATGCATACATACATATGCATATATATAAAAAAAAATCCAGAACCTGTTTGAAGGAAGAACTCGTCAGTTTTGTTTTCCTTTGCTCTAACTAGAAGAAATTTCTGAATATAATTTTTACTGATAATGATCAGTAATAAATAAAGATTTTTGATTTATTTTTTTAAATAAGAGAATTATACTATACCCTAAGTAAGATGCTTATTAGATTTTTTTTCCAGTAAATAAAGCATCTTTCATTCCGTGCATATAGTAGTATTTGAAAACCGAAGGATTTCAGCATTCAAGAACGATTAAAAAATTTACTACAACAAAGTAAAAAAATGAATTTATTGAAGTACGTACGAGTAATCATATAGTAATCACATCAGTCATCACGTACGTAAAAAGGACATTTAAAAACTTTCTGTCCATAAAACAAAAAAAAAAAATTATAAATAATTATTTCGTGAAAAATAAAATTTAGTATCAATTTTAACCAAACAAGGTCAGCTTGCTTCTTTATATGAGACATTGATGCTACTAAATCTTCAGTTCAAAAGTTCAGGGAGTGGGGGATACAGAGAGGAAGAACAAAACTGTCTCCCGATTTCGCGTAATTAAGATTGTTTTCTTTTTCTGATAATTTTGTGAATGATAATAAAACAACTTTTTTTTTTAAAAAAGTTTTGTTAAATTTCATCTCCACCCTTAAAAATGTTTTTAATTTTGAAGAGTTGTAGAAGACAAAAGAAAGGGTGATTTTTTTTTTGCATTTCATTAAAAATATTTTTGAGAACAATTATCTTTTATGTAAAAATTTTTCATTCTAAATTGCACCCCGCTCAAAAAAATAGTAATAATTTTGAAACCTTGTAAAAGGCAGTACAGTTGGTATTTTTTGTTGTAGTTTTTTCTATTAGCATCTCGTTGGATCCACAAAAATTTCCCCATCAAAGCTGAGTCTTAACCCAGCCTTACAAATCCCACTTAGCGGCCGGACTACTGCTGTAGTCGTCTGCTATATTGTGACGTTACAGGTGAGCAGGAGAATTAAATAAATGAATAATATTTAATGTAAAAATCTGTTTAAAATGGCCCTGAGTATAGCCACAACCGCACGAATGAAATACGGTATGCGCGCGAGCTTTAGTTAGAATCATTGAATTAAATAAACAAAAAATATTGTATTTAAATATAACCAATAATATTTTAAATTGAGTTGTGTGTGTATGTGCGTGTAAGCAGTGCGTCAAAAAAAAGTCGCTTGGTGGGAAATTCCTATAACTATGTCAGCTTTTTTCTTTTAAATAAATATGTTGTTTTAGTTTCGGAGACTAATTGATAAGTTTTTGATATAATATTCACGGAAGAAACAGAGTTATATTTTAACATATCCTGCGTTAAAGTTAATTACACTAATAGACAAAAAAAAATTTAATGTTTTTCTAAGTATGATAGAATTTCTTGAATTGCTCTTTTGTGTACATTACAGATTGCAAATACAACTTTTCTATTATCCTTAGTTTTAAATAAATTACGCTTCAAAAAAAGTTAAGAAAAAATATAATAAAAATCTGTAAAATTTATAATTTTGCATGGCTGTACCAGTGTTAGAATGATTTCGCTGATGATTTTCATTTATTAATAGCCTCAGGCAAATCCCAAATTAATGCCCAACAGTAATCAGGCTGCATGTTAGTATTCCATTTCCCTTTACACCGGCTTTACATCATCGAAATGTCTTGGTGGAAACGTTCACCGTGTTCGTCATTTACGTTTCCGAGATTATCCGGCGAAAAATCCAGATGTAAGTGGAGGAAATGTTCTTTCAAAGACATATTACATCTCATAGCTCTGTGTGAAGTAAGAAGTTGATTAACAATATCGTGGTAATTGACGGAATTTTGTTTACAATGATAATTTTTGCAAACATCTTTAAATGAAGCCCAAGCTGCACTTTCTACATTATTTAACATTGACTTGAATACATCATCTTTGATCAACTCTCTTATTTGAAGACCGCCAAATATTCTTTCTTTAATTTTTCCTTCATTTACATTCGGAAATTTCTGCCTGATGTACAAAACTCCGGGACTATCCTTCATTGCGTTTATAAAATGTTTTATTAGTCCTAGTTTGATATGAAAAGGGGGTAAAATATTTTTGGGTTCAACTAAGGGCTCATATTTTCGCATTTAGAGTTGTTGTCTCGTTTCTTCCACTTTTTGGTAACACAACGTTTATCCCTAGCCCGGCTGTCCCATTTGCAAAGAAAACACACGTACTTAGTATAGCCTAACTGCATGCCTAACAAAATAGCTAAACTTTCAAATCATCACATATGTTCCAGCTATATTTTTTATAATTTATTTTTTCATCAACTTCTTTCATCACATCGTATGTCTCTTTCATATTAATACCATAAGCGATTGCCGGCCTCCGTGGCGCGAATGGTAGCGTGTCGATCTTTCATTCGGAGGTTCCGAGTCCGAATCCCGGTCAGACATGGCATTTTTACACACGCTATAAATCATTTCAGCCTCTGAAGCAATGGTGGTCTCGAAGTTAAACAAAAATGTACCATAAGCGATTGGTATCGAAAGATATTTGTTACCGCCTACAACCACTTTTAACCTACACTTGGATGAATCTATGAAAAGGCGCAGTCTTCAGGTTTATGAACTTGTCCTCTAAGTGCAACATAAACTCATCAATATTTATGCAACAAACTAAATTATTTTCAAAACACGTACTGAGAAAGTTCTTTTTATCGGCTTCGAAAGCCCGAAATTTTTGTATTTTTTAAAGTAAATTCCGACCTTTTGTTTATTTTACAAATAAACAAAGTTAAACAAATTATGTTAACAAAGTTAAACAATAAAACATGACCTAACAAAATACAATAAGGAGCTTAAAATGCTTACTATACGTTGAAAAATAAAAAAAAATCCTTTAATTAAAATTTAAAAATTTTTCAAAAATGGTAGGTGATAGAAAGATTCTGAGTTCATATTTGATTTCAGCATAAAAAAAAAACAATTTAAAATCATGTATCGCATGTTAGGAAACAAAAATTATGTTTATCAGTGTTACCGATATTTAAAATTGCACTGATATATTAAATTCAGCCTTAACAATACTGGAAATATTTTGAAAATAAAACATGCATTTTTTTAAGATCGACCACTTACTGTAAATTTATGATTTGTAAGTCACTAAATATATAAAATAATTTTGTTACGTAATTATAATACAAAATCATTGCTAAAGTTACGGTTTAGTTAACCATACATCTCTGAAAGGAGTTTCTTTCCACGTATTAGTTTTTTAATTATCTCATGGTAAGTCAACATAAAATGGAAAAAATCAATACATAAAAAGTGAAAAATACAATCACCTAATATAGAAAATTTATCGTATAATTGTATAATATTGGAAGTCACTTTGAATTCTTATTAACCCAAATAGCGTTAAAAGAATCTTTTTATCTTGTTATTACAAGAGACAAAAACCTTACATTACGTAAAACAACAAAAGTACAATACTTGGAGCTAATAACTAAAGTGGTGATTCAAATATTTGAACCTAAGTAATACTTCTCCATATTTCGCCGCCATAAAATTTTATTTCTAAGATTATCTTGTTACATCTCAAAACACTCTTGCCTGAAATTTAAATTTCAAACAGCACTGATTTGAATAATTTAATTGCTTCTTTTATGAAATTGAGATAAATTCCAGAAAAGTTGATATTGTACGTATTTATTTAGAAAAAGTAAACCTAAAACAATGCTTTAGCCTATTAAATACACTAGTTATTGAGGAGTTATTTTGGCTTTTACGAAACAGATTCTGTAAAGGTTTAAGGCTTGTAGTCTATTACAGCAGACAGCGAAAACTTATAGTTTTTTTTATTCTATTTCCCTATTGTAATTACATTCCTGTTTTAAATGCAAAAGCTACAATAAAATATTACACAGCTTTAATTGGGTATTACGTTTTACCTATTTTAATATAATAAAACAATTTTTTTCTTCATTAGAACTGGTTGTGTATTTAATCCAATCTACAAAGATTTTAACTTCATAAGAATTTCAATTTAGTTTAGGAGAGAGCGTTATGTTTTAAATGAAATCGCACTGGTCAGATTTCTATTGCCAGTAAAACAAAATGATGAATAAATTTTTTTCTTTACAAAAATGATTATGGATTTAATTAATAAAAGTTTTCGTATTATTTTTTTTTTGTACATGCATTTCGGTTTTTGGTATTTTTAGAAAAACTCAAGTAAATGAAAGAAGTTTTAATAATCTGTTAGTAGTATAAGAAAATTAATATACAGTTGTGTAACTTACACTTAAATATAACATTATTTACTGATCTATATCAAGCTCAATTAATCTAAAGAAACAAATCAGTGAGCTTAGAGAATAATGTCAAGAGTATATTTATATTAGTAATATTTAATTAGATTCTCCTTTAAAGTGATAGCTTGTATTACCCAGATTAAATTAGCCAGGCAACCAAATTTAATGCACTGCTTTGGAAGGTGGTTTAATTAAAGGATGATTAATTTTTTAATATGATTAGTAATACTTCTAGCTATACATCCTGAGCTTTTGTATCTCACACACCTTCTTACTACAACTATCATATATTTCAAATAGGGCCGAAGAGGGCTACACCCAGGAATGTTTTGTATGCTCTTTGTAAGTTCTGAAATGCCATTTTCTTTTAGAAAAACATATTTTTTTAAAACACAACAAATTACAATCATATTATTATAAAAAATACAATATTTCAACATATATAATACATCTTACAGTAAAGTGCATTAATTTTATTTTTAAAAAATATGCTTAATACTATTTAATATTTATCAGAATTTGATGGCACAAAACAAATAAATGTTTAAGATATTAGTGAGGAGTAGATAATATTTACATTTCGGAAATTTTGATCGACATATTTTAAGGGTAAGAACGATGTAAAAAGTTACAGTCAAAAAAAAAAAAATAATTAAATGATCTCTTTTCATTTCAAAATAAATATCTATACTACGGTGTAATTTTTATTTTCATTGCTTATTTATTATGAATAAGCAACACCATAACAATCTTTTGTTTGCTTATTACGTTCACTGAATTAAGAACAGTTTTGTCGTTTAAAGATTTAGCATTTTAATAATTTATTTTGTTATGAATTTTTTTTATAGTAATACATATTCCATTAACATACTACTGACAAAAGGATTACTGAAAGGAATATGCATTTGGGTCACAAAAATTGAATAAAGCCTGGCAAAATTTAATAAATTAATTGTACAGAACATGAATAATGTACGACATCCTTACCTTTCAACATTTTCATGATGACAATCCATTTATTATGATCTCTTGCAAATAAATGAAATGTAGATTATAAATATCCTTTGTTTTCTTTGCTAGTTATTGTGTATTATCATTTAGATTTTTATTCTTATAAAGTACTTTCGCATTCTGATAAAGAACAAACTGAAATTTTGTTATTACTATTTTCATTTTCTTATTATTGGTGCATTTCATATGTACTATAATAAATCGTAAAAAAGCATTTTTACATCATCTACTCTATCTCTTTACTCATGGCATATAAACTAATACTTGCTCTTTATTAAATGGATATAATAACAATTAATTGTTATAATTTTAATAATAATTAACTACAAACATCAAAAGGTATTCTCTTTTAATGAAAAATACGGTCACGTTACTTTTCTATCTAGTTTTATCCTGTTTTTACCAAATAAATTGCTATTTATTTTATATTAAATATCGTATTAAAATCATTAATAATAAAATACGCAACTGAAAAGATATCTTCAGCTAAGATACTATATTTTATTACATTCTCCTTCTTCACGTTGAGCAAAATTTCTCCAAACATGAAATTACCGGAAAAAATTACTTAATAGGTAACAATTTTAATTAATTATAAAATTTCTTATAAAAGTTTATATCAGTTTAATTACGTATTATTAAGTAAGTTAAAAGTTGCCTTCACTAAAACCTTATAATCAGAGGGAATTTTCTTACAACAACTCTGACCAATGACGGAAAAATCTCCAATTTTTATTTTTGAGATTTCCCAATAGACGCTTTTTCCTTTGAATGCTTCATCTCGCAACCTTCACTTGAAACTGGAGTCTAGATAAGTTATGGTTTTAAAGAGAGACAAAGTTTTTTTTAGTAACTATAATATTCAGAATTAAGAAAATCATGAATTATTTTTCTCATTAAAAAAAAAAATCAGACATTATTTTTAAATAATGTTTCGTTAACACAGTTTTTCAGTATTTTATTCATTAATATGCTGTATTTAAGAATTTAGGAAAAATATAATCTTGCAATTTAATAGTAAGTCGTATTGATTCAATCAGTACAGTACGATCGGGACCTAAAAGTTCCGTTGCCACTTCAGAATATGAAATAAAATTTGTTCTTTTTTTTAAAATAACAATTAAAATTCTACAGATGTAAAATTGTTTTACAAATGGTATTCATTAATTTTTAAAAAAAGTTAAGAATAACTAAGAGTTACTTTTTTTAGAATCTATTATTGAAAAAGGATATTTAAAAAAACCAAAGCTGATTAAAAAAAAAAATAATATTTCGTTTTTGTTGCATTCTCTTCGGAAAATTAAAGCGTGAACTTAGCAAGAATTTATATACTTTCTTTTTGTTTTAATCAGTTTTTAAGTATTTCCGAATCATTGCAGAGAATTCCTTTTCAGTTTTTTTAGTTTGAGTTGTTCACGTTTCTGCCAAGCAATCTTATTTCGGCAGGTTTGCTTGTCTCTACTTTTCAGAATAAGTTTTCTGAATATATCTACAAACCTTTACAGAGACCTTCTTCGTAAAAAGTAGAATAAGGAATAATGAGTAATGATTTTTTTTATGAGCCTACATCTTATAGTTCTATAAAAATGATTTGTAAAATAGTTCCAGCTAGATTTGCTTTTTCTAAATACAAAAGTTTAGAAAAAGATAGCCTTTTTTCAACTTTAAACTAAATCTAACGTCATTACAGATCAATCTTTTATTCTGTCAAAGTGATTAAAAATACTTGCAAGAGATATATCTGTAAACCTTTATTAAATTAAAGAAAAGATAAAGATTAAAAAAAAGATGTTCGTTATATCAAAAATTATATGACAAAATATAAAAAAAATTGCTTTATTAAGAGAAATTGAATTAATTTTTATTAAAGGTTAACTAAGGAATTTGGTAGGTTAGTCTGTCATTGTTTGTTTACGAATCTTTCTTCTGCCTAAGTAGAAATCTTGGAACAATTAAATAAAAATTAAAGTTTTACAAAATTGAAAGGAACAGTATATGATATGCGCTGCAGGCTATACACTAATTATATGATGTTTCTTACTCGTGAAGATTTTTAAATAAATTTATCATATATGTTGACTAATCGTAAAAGGAATCTCTTTTAGAATATTTTATTTATATTACTTTTTTTTGTTTAGTCTCATTTATTTTTCTTTTAGTCTCTTTTTATTTATTTTAACTATGAAACTGCATATTTATGTAGATGGTACAATTTAATAAAAATATAAAACTACACATGAATAAAATATTAATACTGTTCTTAGTTACGGAAATGAAATTCCAAATTTTCAAACAAATATGTTAACATATAAATAATGTGTAAGGATGAATCATTTGATTACCATTTTTAGTCATTTTATCGAATTTGATTTCTTCAACAAAACTAGAAACATGTATTTTTTTTTAAATTTAATAAATGGTGAGTTATTGACAAAGCGTTTAATATTTTCAGCTACTTCATTATTTCTTAATTCTTCTATCAATATTTTATTTCATCGCACCTATCATTGTATTATTGACCAGCTAATTATTTCTAGAAATATTAGAGTACTTATCACTTTTTTTAACAATTTACAATAGCAAATACTTTTTTGTTGCCAAATATTTTTACTTCTATGCACTTTATTGTTTTTTAAGCTTGTTTTTATTAAGTAGTATTATTTAAATAATAATAATTTTAATTAAATATTCTAGAGCTTTATACCAACTATCTACTTTACCAGTGAGTAGAAATTTCATTCGCACATGATTGTAATTAAAGTAGATATTATAATTAATGTATCATAAACATTACACAAAATTATGGAAAAAGTAAGGTTTTTTATTTAAACATTAAATAAAAATTAACATTACGTTAGGCTATTAATAGTTTTTCTAATGGTACATATAAATTACAATTTCTAAATCAAGAACCTTTTTTTAAAAAGGTGGAGGAACCCCCATTTACGGGCGCCTAAGCAGTTTCGGGCTAACAAGTTTCCACCAGTTATAACCGAGGGCGTATGTATTCCTGCGCACTACCGACTAAACCTCCATTCCTGGCTTCCCCCTTCCTGGGGCTGTTTATAAAAACATTTCATCAGAAGAAGGGGGAATCGCCCTCACACACACACACACACACACACACACACACACACACACACACACACACACACACACACACAATCATAACAAACCAAAAATGTCACACACCACACAAACAACACCACTGGAAGCAACACATACAGCACGTAAATCAAGAACCTATACATACAAATTTATTGTAATTGCGTATAGATTTCTTTTTCACTATTATTAGAAGCCATACATTTGTAATAATTTATATACATACGCGCATGCATGTAGTAACTGAACGTTTTCTCGAAAGATAATTCGATATTTACACAGGAGAAAAATACAGAGACATTAATTAATCCGAACGTAGGATATCGAATACGTTATTTAACCCTCACAGTAACAAAATTGTTCTACACAAAGCAGGTTGAAAATTTAAATTGATCACAGTACTATTAATTTACATCAAGTTGTAAACAAAAACAACAGATAACTGAAAAAGCAGATGATAATTTTTTATGCAAAGTTAACATTGCTTGTATTGATGGAAAAAAATCCTATAATTTGAAGATGGAAAGTGTAGTAATTTTAAAGTACGTGTACACTTAGAAAGAAAAATGAATAAGTCTTTTTCATTGTTTAAACCAGATTTTAATTTGCAGCATCCTTTTAACTCAAATTCTATTATTATGGTTAACAGTGAGTATTATTTTATGGCTATGGTCTATAGAAAAGTAGAAATATAATTTATATAAACAAAAAAAGATAGGAATAGAAGGTTTAATTGATAAAATGTATTAATTGCAGATAAAAATATTGCGTACTAAGATTTTATCAAACTTTCATTGTAAGAATTATTTCTATTTTACTAATAACTTTAATTGTCTGCTGTATTTTACTTAGTAATTTTATCCTATATTAAAGATTTTTTATCATCAAGCTAATCATGAAAACTCAAAATTTATTTGATTTAGTACACTATATTTTTTGAGTACGGAATTTTTTTACCACTATTTATTACGGTTTGAATCTGACCTACAATAAAAATTACTCGTTATAAAAATGTACTTAGTTACTTCTTCAAAATTTCGTTTCTTATCGTTTGACTTTTTTTGTTTTTGTTTTGGACATGTAAAAACATTGTAAAAACTATTAAAAGTTACTGGTTTCTCGCAAGTAGTTTTTACTTATAGCTTTGTTCATTTTCTAAAAAGCGAATAGTGGAACCTGCAAAAACAATCAACTTTACAATTTAAATCAATTATACTCACCGTTTCGCTTAGTAGCTTGAGTAATAATGTAAATTGAGTAGAAATGTAGCTTCGATATTCTGAAAAACTACAATAAGAATTTTATAAGTTAGTTCTAATTTAACATTCGGTGATAGTTGTAATCGTCAGGAGGTAGTCTAGTCATATTGCTTTATAAAACATTACAATATAATTCTTTCTTTATCATCATTACGTTAAACGTTTTAGTCTTGTTAACCTTTGATCAACAGAAAATATAGGTTGCATTTTTATTAATGTTTTAATAATACAGATAATTACAAACATCATAACAAATTTAATCCCTTTATTTTGTTTATTCAAAATTTTCACACTGCATTTTAATATAATTTTGATTTAATGTGCGACTTTCATTTAATTTTTTCACACGATTTGTTTCTTGTTTGGATAGCAAAGAAATGGAAATATTTTTTCCGTATAATAAACAAAAAAGCTGAAGCAAATTTATTTCTGTCTGATTCATGTGAAGTCGTGTTAGATCAGAAGCGTACATGCGGAAAGGAAAACAGCGTATGATTACGGGTTTGCTGCTTCTATACTATATTAACTTTGGCAAACAAATCACGCTCCCTTTTCTAAACCCTGATTTATTAGCTATATATCAGCACTTCAATTTCATTCTGCTGTATTATATGTATGTATGGAAAACATGAGAAAATGTCTTTAAGATAGCGCATTCAGTGTAGCTGATTCAGATTATAAAACCCAGATTTAACTTCACTAAAATTATGAAAATTAAGCTTCATAAAAGTTTTCTTATTGCTGTATAGATCCTGCAAATGGTGAAGAAGTTTATTAATTTCTTTACTTGTTCTTAAAACCCACAGTATGTTCATATTCAAATACATCTCAAGTCAATCAGTCTTAGAGCTGTTTATGAACAACCAAAATTGTTAACTGCAAACTTCTGTCTGCAACATCGCACAATAAACAACAAATGTTAAAAACGACCAGTCTGTAGTTGTGCTGACTACTTACCCCAAATACTGATTAGTAAGTTTACTGGAAAATACGGTTTTGTATTTTGTGTGATTAATTTATTTTATTATCCTATTTTAAAACTACTCTTGTTTAAACAATGGATATTTTATAGACAATTACTCTACAATGGAATTCTTTAGTTGAAAACTTTGGACATTTTTTTTTTTTCAGTTGTAATAAGCATATTTTTTAGAGGAAGAGGATTCTTTTAAGTTATGAATTTTTTAATTCATCTTTGGTGTATCAACATTTATGTTTTATTTGTAAATAATTAATTAATAAATACATCTATTATTTCTAGAGGGTTTTTCTTTGTGAAAGTTCTAATTATTTATTCTTTATGTGAAGAATAAAAATTTCATTTTAAGGCAAATATTTTATTGGTAAAACCGTATTTTGTTTATATTTCAGAAAACATTGAATTATTTAGTTATGTAACTAATCGGATAATTTTAAATTTCGTAATTTAAACTTGATTTATAATAATGAATGCATAAATCCATTTCATTTACATTTAATATCTGATAGATTTTTATAAAAAAATAAGACAAAATCATCTTTTTGTATAATATTTTTTAATTATAAAATTATTATTCATAGAGATCAATGACAGTAATACGGTAATTAAATGGAATGGATTAATTACGCTTGGAACAAATAGAAAGCTGTGATAATTTTGCTTTATTTGAGAAATTTCTACCAGAGACCATGGTATAGACCACTAAACTAATTAATAGAAATTAATTATTATAAAACAAAAGCGTAACAGTTCAATATTGTATTTAGATTAGAATAAGCTTACTGGTTTACAAATTTCTAGTTCTCCCGAAGGAGAAACTGTAATGTTAATGTTTGAAAGTTGCATGACCGGATCTCTTGACTGAAATTTAAATTATAATAATTTGATAACCACGCAAACATTTATTTCCCAGCAGGGCTTTTAATTTCAATTAAATAAGAACTATAATACAAACAATCTCTTTAACAGACGCTACATAAAATTAATAACTATTGAGCAAAATCAATAATCTATTAATCCATTTTATAATTCAGTAATTAGAAAAGATAATTTATTGTTTTATTTGTGTATCTCCCATATCAATTTTCACATATACCCAAAAAGGTAATTAAGGTTGAATGTCAATGTATTGTTTAATAAAACCAAAATATTAATTTAACTTTGTAGTTACTTTATTAAAAAAAGGTCATAAAATTCATAAATTCTTTGACCGTTACCGTCAATAATTCACAATTGTAACTATTCTCTCAAAATGTAAATAATATTAATTTAAGACATTTGTAAAAAATAAAACGAAACACTCTGTTTCTTCAATAAAGTGAATTCTACCACTAATTAATTTTTTTTAAATTTTTTACTATAAAGATCCAAAATTATTTGAATACATCTGCTTAAGAAATGACATAAATTTGATTCACTTTTATATGATGAGACTCACTTATATATTACCCATTGTAAGCAATGCGTAAGACGATAAGATAAAAACAATCAACCTTAAATTATATTGAAGTGAGCTATAGTAAAACGTCTTACATTAATAGATTTCAAAACTAAAAATCATTGCAAAGAAGTCAATTTTTTAGATAATTCATTTAATATTAGATGTGACCGCTGTAGGGCCCATTGTAGAAACTCATTTGGATGAGTGAAGTGTACCAGTAGCCTTTAAACAAAATAATTTTCTACGAAAGAGAGAAGATTAGCGGCATTTTTAGTAATTTATAGAATTAGGCATCCGGCTAATTAAATGGTTGATTTGTTAAAAAAGGTATAAAAATTTCCTCCTCACCGCCTTTAATTTTCATCTGGTTGAAAATTTCAGAAACTGCAGTAAACCATCTTGATTCAAAAGCTTTATCTTTTAGGCCTCAAATCCAAATAAACGTTAATGAATAGGACAATCATAGATACCACGCCTTCGTTATCTGTAAGGCAGCCTAATCAAATTAATACGCAGAGACACATAACGACTGTAACTGCAAAATAAGTAAAGGGTGGGTGCAAAAAATGCAAAATTGGAAATCTTGTTACAACACTAACTTCAAAATGATATTTAATTACCAGAAGACATGAGGGTAGTTCTATAGGTCATATCTTTTCTTCCAAAAAAAATTAAAGTAATAAAAACATAGCTTTCTTATAGCAATTCCAGTTGCTACTGTTTTCGCATCTTTATTAATAACTGCATGCACTTATTTTAAAAAAGAAACTAGATATTACATTAATATCCGAAATAAACTTAAAAATAAAGCACTCGTTTAAAAATAATAAAATATGTTACATGAAACATCTATGTTATATTTAAATTCTTGTTGGATCGATTTATTCATAAAGAAATGAATCTATTATTATCAGCTGCCTACACAAAATGTACGAGTAAAAAGTAAGCAGTATTTTTGTGATATTTGGTCTGGTTGGTCTAATCAATTTGGTTTGGTGTATATAGTTGGAACCTATTTTTCGCTGATACTCAGACTGTCAGCTAAAATTCTACCTGGATATTTTATAAAAACAATTTTTCAGGCAGACTTCAAAAAATATATGCTGCAGTTTAAGAATAATATTTCGTACTATTGGAGGGAGGAGTATTATTATTGGTTGAACAACTATCCTACCAGTGAAGTTGAACCAAACTACCAGAAGGAGAACATGTTGAAGACAGATTAGATTTCTTCAATTTTATCGTGAAAATAAAAGTGTACCGGATCATTACATGAGAAGACAATCATCAAGTTACAGTTTTTTTCTGATTCTTTTCTAGTTGTTGCACTGGTCAGCTACCACTAGATTAAAATGTCATCTTTGAATATTTGAAAAAATAAATTTATATATATATATATATATATATATTTTTTTGCTCGATAACAATTATAATTACAATCGGCTCTCCTGCGCAGCCATATGTAAGTTTCCTGACAAAAGAACGTGATAAGAAGGTCCTTAAGGAACCCCCAAAATAAATAATACAGTTGCAAGCAAACTTAAAGTCAAATATGAAATTTCCAGCTCAGCCGTAAATCACGAACCATTAATTTCAGCACCATATAGTCCCAAAAACAAATATTAATAACAAATAAAAAAGACAAAAAAATAAAAGCATCAAGAAATTAGATACGACACCATTAAACTTGACGGTGTTAGATTCCAATTCCGGTGTTACGCAGACTAAGTCGAGTATATGGGCTCTTTTCAACCGTCGGACGTCTCTGATGTTATCGAGTAATACACAGAAATATTAACACTTTCACTGTTCGTGAGAAAACATAAAATAGATTTCTTAAAAATGAATGATTGTTAGAAAATCAAGACAATCTAAAAGTAATAAACCTCCTCATCACCTGAATGATAAGAACGAACTTACTTTAACTACACAACCCCCAACTCATTGATGTATATAAATTACAGGATGCCAGTCTGTATCTTTTCAATCAAATTATGACTCAATAAATAAATATACTTATCTTTCTATGAGTAGATTTCAGATTTATACAATGTAGAAAGTTATGTATGTAATAAATATTACATTATTTTCAGTTTTGGATAATTATTTAAAATTTATTTTGCCTAAATATATTACTACAATGTTTGTGTTAGTTCGTCGTTGTTTAGGTCGTTAATGAAATAACCGATGATAATCGAATATAGAATGGAAATAGCGCAGGGATTTGGTTCAAAATTATAGAGCTTATCTCTCAAATACGATTACAAATCAGACAACAGCAATAATCTGTTAATAATCAGATTACAGATTCGGATATTACACATAAATGAAGTGCGTACTTGTAGCATGCTAATTTCAGTAAACTTTATGAGAGTTATTGAATGAAGTCGTAAACTTGGGATGGATTTTAATTTACTAAATAATTAATAATGATTTAATACAATATATAACGTACATTATTCACACAGATGGTGTAAGTAATTAATTTCTCACTGAATTCGTACGTATTAAATTATAGAAACTGATGATAAAATAAATTTTCTTATCACATATCACCATTCTATGAATGAAATTTCTTTACAATCCACTAGACAACCATAAAACAGTTTACATAAAACTCTACTATATATAAAACTGTAAATTAGAAATCAGAATTACAACTAAACTCAAATGTTTAAAAATACAACCTAAAATATATAATTATTGAAATACGTAAAGAAATTTATTCAAAGATTTCCAGATTTTTCAATGACTTTAGAAGCATTAAAACAATTTTCTTTATACTTTTATCTTCAAATACGTGCATAATAATGAATTTTATGACTATTATTAATTAAATAAACGTAAACAAGACAGAAACAAATCATTTTCTTATTACTTTCTTATAACTAGCTATATTATAAAAAGAAGTTGAAACGCTAATTTCCAGATTGTAATTTTAAAAAAATAATAAACAACAAAACAAATGACAAATGGCATGGTTTTTTTTCAATTATTTATTGTTTTTTTTTTATATCCGGCCTTCTCACGGTATCAGAGCTCTCAAAGTAAAATCTCCACTTTCTTCAAAATCATATACATATTATTCTTAATAATATTTCTATTTAATTTTATTTTCTAGAAATTATTTAATTTAATAATATCTTTATCTGTTTGATGTGGTATAAAAACCTGGTAACACAGTTGTAGGACTTTCCCGTCACGCGTTTGTTTTTCTGATGCACCGCTTACACACACGTACACTCACAAATTAATTTGAAATATTTATAATTTTATTTCAACAATATTTTTAGTTTATTTAATTCAATGATTCTAACTAAAGTGCGCGCGCATACCATAGTTCAGCTGCAACTCTGAGGACCGCTTGGATTTGCAGCTAGGTTGATCGCAACCAACATTTACTTATTTGCCTCTTAATGAGTGTGCAATCTAATTCAACTATAAAGCTTGCCAACTCAAGTTAAACCGCAACCGGGAGAATGAAAATCACACTCCGGGCACGATCCCCATTGAAATTTGAAATTACTCTAACCGAGACACGGTGCCAAGTACGCCTACCTCTGGCCAATCAAACTGCCCAGGCGGAACCCTAGCCAACCGGGATGCCCTCAGACGCCAGTGCAAGTTATGAGAAGTAAGCTAGTCAAAAATTCACAGTGAAGTCACAGCGGTAGAAACTGCAAGGAGATTAAGAGCTCTACCAGATCTCGCAACTATTAAACTAACGCACTCAGTTGAAGACTACCGCAACTACAAGCAAATATCCATTCGAGTCCGATGCGAAGGCGACCCTGAAACCAGATTCAACAGCCCGCAAAAAGTGCCCACAATCATCACCTAACTACAGCCCAAAAATCGATTTGGCATCGCATAAAAATCTAAAATCAAAAACCCTCCGTACCGAAGAACTAATGGATTACAATATGATACAGAAAACTTAAAATTTGCATGACCTGGTAGATCACACAGCTATTTGATGGGCGTTGCGAAAAACAACCACACGACTCACAATACAAATTCACCTAACACACGTACAAATATCAAGTTTCAAAGAAGGATACTAACAACCCAAGGAATTTAAATACAATTCTACCGCAACTAAGTAACAGCCACAGTACTTACTGTTGACCGAATGTTTACACTTTTTACGCAACCTTTTACGGTTGACGCAAGATGGAGCCTCGGCTTTCTGCAGACAATCGTAGCGCTTGTTACCTTCCTCAGCACAATGCACGGAGACCAACGCATACTTACAGAATTTGGCTCTGTGACCAAAACGACAGCATTTGAGACATCTTTATACATCCACGTACTCCTTAACTCTACAGGACGTTAAATCGACATACAACCTACCCTCAGATACAAAAGATTTTCTGAGATCAGCGCCTAGTTCAAAAACACAGTGATACCGCTGGGTATCACGCTAACCAGCCTTGAAAAATAGCCTACAATCTTTTCTAAATTCGGCCTCATCCATTTCGGTGTTCTGCTCCCGAACGAGAGACAGAACTTTCTCATCTAATAGCCGCCGGTCAATCTCATAGACAATGACCCGGAGCTTACGTTTTCGCTTTGGGTCGACCTTAACCTCCAGGTTTTTACCTCAGGAGACTCTGAGATGACTTGGACTGCCTTCTTGTCGTTTGAAACCACTACTAGACCCTTGCTGGTCTCTTTTATTTCCCTAATCTTCAGGTTTTTCCGGTTGCCGCGAAGGGTAACCTGAACATCCTCCTTGAGTGCTACCAATCTTTCTAGACCCCTCAGTCTTATTAATAAAAAGCACGTCCAGCTGCTTCGAGGTTTGACTAGCCACACGCTTGCCCCGCACACCATCAGCGTAACGATTCGGCTGTTTCGGAGCACGTGCCGCAAACTGAACTAACTAACCGCTGGTCCTCTAGCATTTCAAGAGTTACTCTAGCCTCGCTACCAACAAATTTTGACATGCTCGCTGTCTTCCTCCTACTAGAAAAATTTGGGCAAGCCCATAAATGTGACTACCGTCCGCAGCGAGCCACATACAGCTGGGAAACTTCTATATTCCTCTTTCACTCTTTGTATCTCGTAGCCACTTCTGGATCGGTTGTAATAGTACAACAACGGATTACTGCTTCCGTTCTGAAGAGAACGCAAGTAGAGCTAGGAAGTATTCCCTTACTTGTTACGGTGGCTTACGACCAGAAGTCGTTGTTACCTCTTCACCGCTGTGAGGCGGATACGCGTCGCAAATCCTGTACCTTATACAACACAACAATGATGAAAATGTTGAGTCTAGCGTTATAGATGCTACACAGCAGCTGCAGAGTGCAATCAGTTTGCCTTGACACTATCAGAAGGTGCACACACGACCGAAAGCCAATACACCAAATCTAATCATACAAGCCACAGAAATCTCTGGACGCATCAGAGGTCACAACATAGTAGATGACTGCAGCAGCTGTACGTCAGTGCGACACTAGCCCTCCTTGTGGCGAGAGTGGGGTTCCAATGATATAGTATACCAACTTATCCACTAATTTATTTAGATCATTTTCTGAGTGGGGGGTTGGATTTTGTAAAAATTTACTTTTGGGAATATTTTTTTATTTTAATTGTTAATAAATATGCCTAAGAAAATAAGACCTAAATTAGGCAAAATCTCGAAATACTGAGAGTGATCTTGCTCTACAAATTCACTCACTTGACATTTTAAGTTGAAAATTTAATGGCATCAATGCCCCATACATAGAAGTAATCTGATCAAGTTTACTAAAAATTGGTCGAATAGTTCTTGAGATATAAGAAGTTAGGCTACGAAACCAAACACACACACCTACATACGTATATCCCGAATATTTCCGTCTGGTGTGTTGGGTTCCTTAGGTGTCAAAATCCAGTGAACCACATTTGTCCAAATTGGACCGATGCCTGAGTCTTTGTCACTACCTAAACTACAGACAGCTTGACGCATCTCAGGCTCGGTAATCTTTAAGGACACTGCATCCCCGCGGAAATGAGCAACCACATGCCGCACCCACAGATGGTTTGTGGTCTCTTCAACTTCACTACCATCGGGCAGTAAAACATATAGCAATTTGTGCAAAATTTCAGACGTATTTGAAATTACGCCAAACCTGTTCGAGAGAGCAGACAGAAGAACGTCCTTTCGTCGTTTGTGATCCAAGACCCTATATACTACGCCCCAGGGATCCCTGTTTCCCTTCTCATAAAGAAAGGAACGCGAGGAGTCTCTATTCGCAGTCCGGACTTCATGAAACTAATGAGATCTCAAATTTCTGTATTCAACAACAAGGACTGCCCGTCGTTCCGGATCACCTCACGTTGAGAAGGTTTCCACAAACGATAAACAGCCTCTTCATGTCTAACACTTCCCTATTTCACCATGATGTAAGCCTCTCTCAACTGGAACGTCGGGGAATTGAACACTCAACGGCATCAATAAAAGCCGCCGATAAACCAACTACCAGTCTTCAAAATCCAAGACATCGAGACTCCAATCGGAAACTTGTAGCCTGATCAAAAGAAAATCAACAAATAAATGTCTTCCAGTCCACATGCCTGTGCAGGAAACAATCCTGCTGAACCGGACCATTGCATCGGTCGCGCTCACTCAAGCCACCATTCAATTGATGATCACTTGAGCACTCATCAACTACATTCCAGTTACAAACACTGGCAGAGATAAACCTACTAATGGAAACATCAATGTTTGTTCCACCAATAATCGACGCCCATCTGCCATACCTAAGTAGGTGGGCAACTAACTAGTTACGTTATATACCTGTAGATCATGCTGGGCTAAAGAGCCCATCTATTAATGTACCGCCATCATTGGTGAAACCGCTCTGCCACAATACTGACTTAGCATTCACATCCGCACCCATAAGGATTGGATCAATGCCAGAGAATAGTAAATTTTTTCAGACCGCAAGATGACAGTCAGCAGGATCTATATACTAAAAATATGAACTAGCAACATACAGGCAAATTCTGAACATTGAAACGGACAACGACACGATGATTATTCAAGAGCTGTCTAATAACTACAAAATCTAAGTTCCCTTCTGCATGAAAGAGCAGATATGCTTCCAGAACGACAACAGAACTTCTTCCAACGAGAAAAACCCTATATGGACACAATATATGGATGCTGCAAAAAAACAATAGCAAATTATCTCCCGTACAACCTCTCTCATCTCATGCTTAGTAGCTAATTTTTTATAGCCTTGAGCCAAGGCCTCAGCAATAGGTTTGAGTTCTTTGATCTTAGGGAGAATCTTATCTCGCACATTACCCTTATTACTTCTTGGGTTTTCCAAAAATTGCATTAAGAAGTCGTACTTCTCTTCAAACATCGATACTATCGGGACTGAAACTCCAGCCCTCCCATCCTTTGAAAAACTTCTCAAATCTTTAATTGATTTATTCTTTCTACGCTGCGAAGAACTAGAAGCACTTGTTAGGGACTACTCATTCCCAGAAGAGGATGAAGAGTCGTCCAGCCTAACCCCAATTCTTTCCGTAATCTCCTCGCGAGGTTTAGTCCGCTTGGACTTATCATTTTTTTCTTCAGTTTCAGACATTTCTGAAATTACAAACTAAAACAGTGTCCTAAAAACAAAACACACAATGATTTCAAATAAACAACAGCCAATGGCGAAACACATTAACAAAATAACTACCAATATAAACTCAAGTAAACAAAGATACCAATCAATAAGAAATAACGTAAACAAAATGATTGCCAAGTGGTTGCTAATAAAAAATTTTCGCGGCTGTGATCTCGTAGCGTATGTTTATCTCCTCTCGCTCCGATTTATACTGCCTTGTTGAACTAAATATTTATAACTTTAATATAACTTATGTATAAATTAATGTTAAACTGTCGAAGTCCCAGTCACAAAAAGGCCAAACTACTATTTAATCAAGTAGCCTAGATATCCGTAAAGGCTACCGACAACAACCAAAAAATCACAAATAAATAATATTTGTACACGAGTAACTTAAAAACTATACAAATCAAAACCCAACTCCTTACTAATATATTCTTTAAAGATACTTTTTAAAAACAAAGAAAACCGAATTATAAATAAATTTTCAGCACTTACGAAACTCAATCGTCTAGTTCCCGTTGCGTGTTGAACTTAATGACCACAGTAGTCGTCGATGCTCGTAACCCTCCTAAAAAAATTATTATTTTTTATTAATTTTCATTCATCAGAATACGACACATGTGTAGTATTCATGTGTAGGTGGCACATTTATAAATATAGATACCATCATCACATCATGCAGGTAATTAAATTTCAATAATAATACGAATAATTATTTTATATCTGACGATTCTACTGGTGATTTTGTTTTCTTAAAACAATTTGACGTTTTCTTAAAACAGTTTTCAAATTTTAACTTTTTCTATACTTCAATTGCACCGTAGTACTCTTATAAATCTTACAAGATCATGATGGACGTAATAATTTTCCGGTTCCAATTACAACTGATGCTACAAGAAGATTATCTGTATCTATTCTCCAAAAGATGGCTGTTTGGATTGATAAGGCAGACTGGACGAGCTTCACTGCTAATATGATACTTCCTGAAACAACTGGAGTTATCGAAACTGATGTTGATGCGAAAATGAGTGCAATACTTGACTTGGCATCAACATATATTCCCAGAACATCTAGGAATTTCAAGAAATCACCCGTTCCATGGTGAAACGATGAATTAAGTGAAGCTATAGAAAGAAAGAAAAAACATTTTATATTTTATGCAAATAAAGCATATAATGTTTAAATAAAGTTTGAAAATACGATCAAATATTACGAGCAAACTAAAATAGTCAAATTAGCCAAAGGTCAATGCAACTGTCAAACAAGCAATACGTCATCCTGAAAAAAATAACAATGTATGAATCCAAAATTCTCTATCAAAGTTTTACTTGTTCTGATGTTTCATTAAACACCACCAATATGCAATGCTCTATATCGAGGCCCATTTGAGAATCTAAAAATCTCGAGTGGTTCAACGTAGATTGATTATCATCGTATGCCAAATTTTGTATGTCCGTGTGTGCACACCCCTTAATAGATGAGAGAATGGTAATGGATGAGTGGTTACGTTCAAAAATTAAACGGCTGAATACCGATAGTCAGGGAAAAACAAATCTCAGTGATTTTTCCTTCGGAAAAAAGAATTGTTCTAGAATTTGTACTGACAAACAGGAACACTTGGTTTTTATCGGGTTTTTATAAATTAGCATCAAATAATTCGCGTAAATAATTTTATCAATCGATTGATTTATTGCGGTTAACCTCCCATTCCTGTTCACAAAATATTATGCTTGATAATTTATGGCCGAAAAATAAATAAAATTATTTTTCAGAAACATTTCACTTCATAAAAATTGAAATTCATCTCTAATACATTCTAAAATAGCATCATTTATTCTACAACTATCTAATGTAAAACTACGTCTAAAAACAAAGATAAGCTTGTTGATGCACAAAATATAACAAGTATGTAAATTTTTCAACACAATCTTTTATTGATATTTTGACAAAGGCATAATAAGCAAATTAATCAGCGGACAAAGGGACATATTCATAATTGTTTTATTGGTATAATTTTCACTTATTTTATAGAAAAATTCTAAAAAATGTGTCATATACTAAGGAGTCATATACTTTGTTTTATATTTTGTAGAAAATTTTGTATTCGTGGTATTTTTTCTTACAAGAATAAAAACTGTACTTTAATTTACAAGTTAAAAGGAAAAGTATACCAAACGGAAATGTTTGACCAAGCGAATTCAGCATTTTTAAATTGGAAAATTTGATTCAAGAACCTATGATAAAAAGGAATGGGGAGGAATAGGAGGATATTTTTACGTTGTAATACAGTCAGCCTACGATACAATTACTTATCCTTCGTTCTTTTGAAGATGTCTAATCTATAACTCAAAACAACTACTTTGTATAGAGAATGTCTACTTTTTGTTTAGTCTTCGTTCTGTAATCGGTTTCACCAAGTATTATTAAACGAAAAAAAATCGTTTGTAGGACAAAATAAAATATAATTCAATACGTAAATTCTACTTTAAACTTTTTTAAATTTTCTTTTATTTAATCTCAGTTCAAAATATTTCATCGAAAGAAAATTAAATAAATTTTTAACTAAATATCATTCATGAATGCAAAATATCCATTCGACTGAAATATATATTCGAGTACATAATCATATTTCACATTCTAAAATTGTAAATGCATACAAACTCTATTTAATTAAATAATTATAATATAAAAATATTAGCGTCGATAAATATAACAAAAAGATTTGTAGTAATTTAATATATTCATTGGATTATGATAGATTTTATAAAAATTATTATTTCAGAACAGCTGCACACTGCCACCAATCTAAAAAGGATGAGGGTAAAGAGGATTACTTTCTCTAAGGCTCTCGCAAGTTTTCAGCAAACTATACTAAAGAAATTCATTGTTATAAGAATTTTGAATGAACCCAAAAATGAATGGAATTAAAACCAACTGTCTAAGCATTAAGAAAAGTTAATGCGTATTTTTCATGTTTAGGGGTGTTTGTAAACTTTATTCTTAATATCTGGCTTAAAAGGTATTTAAGACTGTAATACACAAAACTGCCTCAGTTTGAAACTTTGTTTATTTCTACATCTTTGATAGGATTTTACTATAAATATCAGATTAAAAGTAGATCTGTTATTATGTAAAAGATAGTACTCGTTTATTATTTAAGGAAATATAGAATTAGAATATAAGTGATTTTATTAAAATAAACCGTAAAATTTCCTTACTTTTAAACCAAAGCGTTAAGATTAATAAAAATCAATAATAAAATCAATAAAAATAAATTTAGTTAATTCAGAATGTCATCAAAAATTATAATCCGTAACATATGATACACAAATGTAGTAACAAATTGTATCTAAACAAAATCTGAATTTTTCTAACTTTTCTTTGTTTATTTAACTTATCTTAGAAAATTTTGTTGAGAATTAAGTTCCCTATAATTTTTAACTAAAAATTTTATGTTATCATTACCCGTTTAACAACGTTGTACATCAAACATAAAAAACAGGGTCTTTTCCCAAATTTATATGTTTTCTCGAAACCTACTGCACGTAGTCGGTTCTGGGATCTATTTCATTCGATTCTTCAGATCAGCAACCATACGAAAGCACTAATTTTGCGTCTTAAATAACGCCCTAAAAATTTCAGTACGACCTCATTTCCCCGGGGTAGCTGAAAACGAGGAAAATCTTTCACTAGCAAACGAAGCAGGCGCACGAGGTAAAAGTCACAAACGAAGCATTTTAGAACGTACGTTTATACAAATTTTTTCCATTATTTTCACGAGTAGATAAGTTATTAAAGTCCCGAAATAACTTCGTGATACACAATTCATACTTACAGATATGGAAATTTTAGAATACCGTAGATATTTATTTTTACTTGAAACCTATAATTTTCAATTTAAAAAATAGGGAAATATCACTTTGATATAGTTATTATAGGGGAAAAAGTACAAGGTTGAGCTGTAGTAATACAGAAAGAAAAAATCTAATTTGGCATATTTTTTCATATCTACATATACACACACACACACACACACACACACACATATATATATATATATATATACACGTATATATATATGTTCGGGAAAAGTTACAAAAAATAAAATTACACATAGCTCGTTTTTGCCAAAAGAAAATTGGATTTTATTTTTAGCAGAATGAAAAGCAGAATTATATAACCATATTCATGAAAACAAAACAAAAAATGCATAAATACATTATTACATATTATTGTTTTGTTAACACAAATGCTTTGCACAAAATCTCCTTGTGCGATATTTATATACAACAATCCTTAAGTAAAGTATAGGTAAACTTATTACCTTAAATATTTCTTTTACATAAACACAGTATATAATAACAATACAGAGTATAATAATAATATCTTATTATTTAACAGAGGATTACCTTATTATTTAGTAGACGATTACTGTTTTTTGTTAATGAAAAACAATATCTTGATACTCACTGGCACAGAATATAATCTGGACTATCATAATAGAAGGTTTAGAAGACGGTTACTGTAGAATGAAAAATATTGACATCTTGATATTCACTTGCATAAAATAGAATCTGGACTATCATAATAGAACGTTTAACAAACGATTACTGTAGAATGAAAAACATTAATATCTTGATATTCACTTACGCAGGATGTAATCGGGATTATCATAACAGAGTTTAACGGACGATTACTGTAGAATGAAAAAAACATTGACATATTGATATTCACTTGCACAAAATATAATAACACAATCGTGGATTTTATATATGTCTACATAAATTCCTTTAACTTTAATATTTTATCATACAATTATAGAGAAGAAAAAACACAAACATAATGTTTAAAGGATTTTTAACATACAAAAAAGGATTCATTGTTGAAGAATATTTGTAATTTACTTGTTAACTGCATGAAGTGTAAATTTTGACTAAACAATAATGAATTGTAAGATGCACTAATGATTCTTTGAATGATGGTCAAAGACTGTTGTCAGAGAGAGACTGTGATCAGAGGGAGACTGAGAGAGACTGCGATGAGAGACACACTGAGAGAGACTGTGATGAGAGAGAGACACTGACTGACTCTAGTGGGGAGCCGGCTTATATAGTGTAGATGGAGCCGAGTGAACCACCAGGAGCTGTGTGAATCATCAGGAGCCGAGTGAATGCAACATGTTTACATTTTTTTGTTTGTGTTTTTTTTTTTAAACATTATAAACATGAAATAATACAGAGTTAAATCTTAATAAATAATGAATACCAAAAGAATAAATAAAAATCAGCTGAGCATATATTTATATGTACGTTGAATGGAATGTATAAATTTCAGTGTATAAAAAATTTATTATTTATAATTGAAATATTCATTAATCGAAATACTGTTAAATTTTAGATGAAAATAAGTCAAATACCAAACCAGTTGAATTAACTTATAACTGCTTTACGCATTGGCGTAAACAATATATATATATATATATATATATATATATATTTAAAGACTGTCATGCGGTACGATAATTTAGCCAAATGATAATAAAATAAAGTTAAAATTAAATATTAAACGCTACATAAAGTATTATCTTTTCAATTTAGCACAAATAATTAACAACCATAATATCAGTAGAAAATATTTCACAGATTTCTTTAATAAAAAAAAAAATTGTTAATTTAATAACTTCGGCTTATTTGTCTATACATTTAGCTAAATTTGTCAAAAAATTAGATCTAATAATTTTTTATGAACATTATTATTTGATAAACTTTTCTAACCAGGTGTTTCATGAATTTAGATAAAAAATAAGTAATTTGATATTCAACTTCAATTCATCACAACATGGTGTCTGGCATCCGCATTTATTTCCTTCTCGTAATCCTACAACGCTTAATGAATCGTACATATTTAAGTTATAAATGAATAACTCAAAAATATATTTATATAAAATATATTCATACTTTGTGTGATGAACATTGAAACAACAAAGATCTATTTCTTTTTTATCTGTTTTATTAATAATGATTATTAACTTCTTTTCTTCGAATGACTTAAAATTAGTTAAGTACCCATTCGATAAAAAATTGAAAAGTTATGAATGTTATTTTTAAAAATATTTATCACATATATGTGTTGTAAATTCATTATAAATTGGCATAAGTTTCTAAGCTCTGAATCCGGTAAAATTGCATCACCGTGCTCAACAGAATATGAAATCAATTTTAAGTTAGTGGTGCTGATAAACAGCGAATTTAATACAGTCAAATAATTTCCGATACAGAAAGAAAGCGTAAAATGTCAGAAACGAAATGTAGTATACTATTTTCTTTCTTGCATTTTGTTGTACAGGTGCGCTGTATCGTGATACAATATCGGTGTACTGCGTTCATGTAGGCTACTGTACTGAGCTTTGTTACAAATTACCGTCTTTCTGAAATGAATAGTGCTGCTGTTTTCTATTATTATCGTAATGGAATCGAACATAACACGACTACTTTTTCAAACATTTTACAATACAGAACGCAATAAAAAACCGTTCGTCAAATTTAACAGTCCATTAACTAATAACTGAAAAATTATGAAGACTAATCTATTTTGATTTGTATATGAATTTGGTAGAATGCTTAAATTTTAATATTTGACTGAATGTCTTTTTATGTTATTTACAATTGGTTTTTAAATCAATATTTTTTATTTTTTTTATTTATGGTAAAACCTGTTAAAAATGTTCACAAAATAAACAAATTAGAAAAAGGAAGGATTTACACTCTAATAGTTCTTGATTTCTTTTTATCACAACATAAAAGTATGTAGTAAATGGTTTTATTAAAATAAAATAATTTTTTCGTCTTAAAGCTGTTTTTATTTAGTTGTCGTGATACCTTGATAATTGCAATTTAATATTTTTATTTAATTATTAAAAAAATTAAATCGATTAAAAATTCGATTGAAAAAATATTCTAAACAATCATCGTAATAAAATGAATCTCAGCTGTGATATAGAAAAAAACTAAATTTAGATTAAATAGAATATATAACAGAAAAAATAAACTAAAAAAATAATAATGTTTTAAAAAATTAAAACTAAATCCATTTTATTTAATGTAATTATTCTATTTCGAGTAAATTACACTGTTTCTTCTTTTCTATGGATGCCTAAATCCAGATAATGGCAAAAAGACAGGGATTGAATCCAGAGCATTCCAATTGAGAGTAAAAGACACTACACTCTTATGATGGAATTCAGAATTTTTAAATGATATTAGTTGTAGTATTTTGTTCATTAAATACAATTTTAATCATTTGGCTGAAAAGAGAATGAGACCATATGTGTTATAATACCAATTCATATAACAATATTATAGACTGGGAATAATAATGCCAATATTAAATGTATTAGATAATCCGTAATCTTTTAGAACGATAGTTAAATTTTGAGGTTACATTTTTTTTTAATGCAGTTTAAAAAAATATTTCACATTTTGTAGGAAGAAAAAAGTTCTTATATTTCGATCTTAATGTTATTACTCAACAAATTTTAACTTTTAATTATTATGATTATTACTATTATGCTTTGCGTAACTTCCAATTTTAATCTTATAAATAATATTCGTTATTAATACAGACAATTTTTTTTTTTGTCTTCATTCATTTGACTGGTTTGATGCAGCTCTCCAAGATTCCCTATCTAGTGCTAGTCGTTTCATTTCAGTATAACCTCTACATCCTACATCCCTAACAATTTGTTTTACATATTCCAAACGTGGCCTGCCTACACAATTTTTTCCTTCTACCTGTCCTTCCAATATTAAAGTGACTATTCCAGGATGCTTTAGTATGTGGCCTATAAGTCTGTCTCTTCTTTTAACTATATTTTTCCAAATGCTTCTTTCTTCTTCTATTTGCCGCAATACCTCTTCATTTGTCACTTTATCCACCCATCTGATTTTTAACATTCTCCTAGACGGATAATTTATGGTCTCTTTAAGCATAAAGAGACCATAAATTATGAAATTTTCAGTCATTATTTTTATAGTAGAAACAAAATCCTCATATTCATCATATTTTTACAATTTGCCGCAAAAATTTTGAGCTCTTTTTATTAAAGCTTGAAAAAATTTATATTGATCTAAACTGAAGTATGGAAAAAATCACCCTCTCATTATATAATAAATTAATCTAATAATATGCATTATTGACTGAGTTGAACAAGAAATAACATTTACGTTTACATAAATCAACTTTGTGTAATTATGGTATACACTGAATTAATATCCATCTCATTCCTTCCTGTATTTAACTCGCTGGGCTTTTCGGTCTGTTAGTTGGAAATGGGCATTCAATTCCTACGATTCTCTTGAACAATATACAGAAATAATATCGCAGTGAATTAATCAAATCTCTTTTGAAGTTCGTTATCCAGTGGTTGAATTCCCCTGTATCAAACATTTAGTGCGTGACGATGCCCTCTAGAAGTTTCATCTCTATCGGTAACGTCTCACTGAATTTCATAGAAACATTCCTACTGATACTCCTTTTACTAATGGATATGAAGTTTAATTTTGTATGAAACGTAAGCCTAATTTAATTGTATAAAATATTATTTTAATTTTTTAAAGGGTTTTGAGAAAATCTTTAAATTAGTTATTTTCCTTTTCTTTTCCATATGATAAAAAATGTAATTCCATTTTTCCGCTTGTACGTGGAGATTGTGGAAGGAAATTTATCTATAAAATTTCAGCAATGTCCTACACCGGTTCACACAAGAAAATTAGCAAAAACAACCGTTAAAATGATAAATCTTTTAATCAAAGATTTCTAATTTAAGAATTTATCTTAAAAAGTCTTCGTAAGAATTTATTTATTAATTGCTTTTCTAATTAACTGAAATATTTAGAAATTAAACTGAAAATTAAACCACGATTAAAAGTATTTCTTAGCCTATTTATATTTTGCAAATTAATATTATTATTCTTTTGTTTTATATTCATTTTAAGAGTATATATGACAAACAGGTGAAAATTTAGAATTGTTTTTATATACAAATCTTTGTTTAAGAAATTTATCTGCCTTCCAATTCTACTTTCTTTTGTATAATGTAAGCTACTAAGAAAAGTAGAAAAACATTTTTTTCACACTAGTCAGGGAGTTTTAATATTTAAGTACTCTTTCCTAAAATGTTTTTCTATTTATGAGAAAAGCTTAAACCTTAAATAATAAAAGCAATTACAAAAATTAAAAAACAGAACTGCCAAAAATCCAAAAATTAAAAAAAAAGAAAACAAGGTATGGAAATAAAGGACTAAACATCGTTATGCATTATTATTTAATTAAAAAATAATGGGTGACCAATGATCTTTCAGTTTTAATTTGTTTAAATATATTTTTCATGTTGCAGAAATAGTAGGAATTTACGGTTGTGTAATGATTAACTTCTTACCAGGTCTTACACTGATAAGAAAAGTTTGTTCTTAAACGAAAATATTTAAATACAGTCAGGGGGGCTCTGAATAATTGGTCTATATTAAAGAGATGTACATAGTAATTATTCTATATTAAACTGACCCTGACTGCAATTTAGATACTTCTGTTAAAGGAAAAAAATTTCTTATCGATGTAAGATCTGGTGAGAACTTATCATTCGACAACCTTAAATGCCAGCTATTTTTACTACAAAAAATATATTTAAACAAATTTAAACTGTCTGAAATTTGATTAGTCGCCCGTTATTTTATTTAATTAAATATTGCATAACAATGTTTAGTTCTTTATCTTCATATCGTGTTTTTTTTTTTTTTTAGTTCAATTTATTTATTTATTATTTTTTTTCTTAGTCGAGTTTTTTATTATTTAATATCTTTTAGTGATCATCGAGAATAATTCACGATTATATGCAGAGATATTATAAGAGCACCCTCATTGCACGTACCAAAATAGAGATCTAGGGGCACTCCAATTGTTGTCAGTGGTGATGATTGGTCTTTTTCTTTTCTTTTACTATTTAGCCTCCGGAAATTACCGTTCAGGTATTACTTCAGAGGATGATATATATGAATATAAATAAGGTGTAGTAGTCTTGTACAGTCTCAGTTCGACCATTCGTGAGATGTGTGGTTAATTGAAACCCAACCACCAAAGAACACAAGTATACACGATCTAGTATTCAAATCCGTATAAAAGTAACTGCCTTTAGTAGGACTTGAACGATGATTGGACTTGAACGAGGTGCTCTCATCAACTCACTACTCTAGCCTCAAAGTAGTCCGCATGAGAAGCCCATTATTTTAAACAGAAATTTCTTAAATTTATTTAATTTAACGAGCTCTTTAAAATATAAAATATTTTCATAATTTATTTAAATTAAATTTAATTCTATTATTGTTTTAATATTGTTCATTTGAATCACTCAGTTAAAACCCAATTAACACAGTGATAGAGGCTCACAGTTCATTAATTCAATTCATTAAGGTTTTAGCTTCAACTGGCAAATCTCAATTACTACATATTGTATATATGTAATAATACAACTCCGGATATATATATACACCCTCATATATATATATAGGATATAATACATATCCGGAGCCTAAATAGAAAAAAAAAATTATGTAATTATATATATATATTTAATATGTATACTAAACATATATAACTTATATTAACTTATATATATATATATATACATATATACATATATGTATATATAAATGCGGGATCAACATCTAAATCGGTTCGGCCGTTGAGCTGCTACAATGGAAGAAACACACATATATACGTATATATACCCTAAATACTTTACACTTCTTTTTGGGCAGTCGTGTAACAAAGAGATGAGAACTTTACTTATATAAATAATATAAGTAAAAAAAATTTACAATTATCTATAAAACGAAAAACTGACAAAACGAAGGAAGTTGAATATAAATAAAAGAATGCGATTTGTTTGAAATGTATTTATTCTGTGACCGGACAAAACAGAACTTGACAAAAGAGAACATGAAGAATCAGAACTTTGAAAAAACAGAACATATCGTATTAACATTTGTCTAATTTCAATTGATAAAAAAGAAAATACACTATTTATTTTTTGAATCTTGAAAGGAATAATTAGAGAAATCCTTTTCATGTAATAATATAATTATAATGAAATTTTCTAATGAAATTTTTTTATGATTCCTGACACAAACATGTTTATTTAAACACAAACATGTGTTTAAATAAAATAACGAACGCAAATAATAACAAATAAAGTACTGTATTTAATTTTGTATTTAGTCATTATTTTTATGCCACAATCGCAGAATAGAATAAGAAACAAAATATTTATTTTTAATTTTATTGTTTAATAAACATCGAAAATTTTCAGCAATAAGTCCGGCCAAAGAAAATCTACATTTTTTACAATTTTTATACCGTCGAATTCTATTAAAACATCTGCATAATTAAAACCCACATTTTTTAAAATCGGTTGATAATAAGATTATTAATTATTTTCAACATATATCTGGCCAAAGAAAAATTTTCTACATTATTTATTTTCACAATAAAAATCATTCTGCTAAAAATGAAACGTTTGGTTCTTTTATTCTATGATGTATTACGTTAGGAATTTTTTTTTATTAGGATTTACTTTAGTTTGGATTTCCACGCCAAATGACTAATCTTCAATAGTATACTTTTATTGTTCATTTTTTAATTTTTTATGTACATATTTTTATATTTTATTTATTGTATTTATGTTTATATTACTAAATAGGTACATAATAAATGACCCATTATTTCTGTTCTCTTTTTTCTATTCTTTTTTAAAACTCCGGAAAGAAATTTTTTTTTTACCCTTTTATTTATGTGTGTTATTTAATAACTTTTCGCGGCTTTGTTTAGACACATCTTCAGATTTGTATATTTTAGGTTAGACCTTCATATTATAATAAAATCACAATCGAAAAATGATCAAGCGGTCAGGAATTATTACAAAAAATTCAGTAAATAATTACAGTAAGTATCAAAAATGTTCAGTAAGTACAACATTGGTTTATTAAAAATAATAATAAATATTGTTACCACATACATGCCTAATTTCATATCGGTGGACGAACACGGTGCAACTCAGATGTGATTGGCGCCCAGTATATGTACACGTGCGCTGATACAGAATCACTACCGCCGCTCAGTTCTCCCACCATAGCTGGCTACGGCCCTACCACTCTCAGGCTCTAATAAAAGAGCGTGTACGAGAGTGAATTTTCACTTCATCGTCGAGCATCACCTGGATAAGACCAATAAGAAGAAGAAGAAGATGGAAGATGACAGAAGAAGTTCCCTGGCCACCTCAACGTCGGACCTTCCGGCGGATACCAACATCCCCGCCGAAGCAGCAGGCCTGGCCAGCCCGCCAAGAAAGCCACTGGACGCGGTCACTACCTTCCCGCTTCAGGTCGCCAGTCTTCAATTGCCCTGGTCGGCGGATTCAGCAGCAGTAGCCGGCCCTGCGTGGGCGGTTTCTCGGGGAGAACCGCCGCGGCCGCGCCGGCGAAGGACGACCGACGCCATCCCGAAACTGCGGGGCTTTGGGGCACCACTGCCACGCTGTAGTGGGGACCCAACTGCCGCTGAGGGAAAGCCCGGTCTGACTACAATGGACGAGCCGCAAATCCCCAACTTTACCGGAGACCAGCTTCCGGACCCAACAGCTCTTCTCAGAGCTAACGCAAAAAAACGGCCCTTTTTATGGCCACCACAATGAATTACGAGTCGTCGAAGCCATTCGATGACAACAGCCCTTCTCAGGGCTATCATAAGGTTAGTGTGCCATGTGCTGTCGAATCCATTCGGCGACAATATATATTAATAACAGTTCATTTATTAAATCTTTAGTAAAAATTATGAAAGTTAGTGTTCGATATTTTAATTTTGATTCAGTAAAAACTTAAATTACGTAGTTAATGAAATATTTTTTTTTTTTTATAATATAACTTTATCAGATTCAGTGAAATGGTACTAATGATTATATTTTAAAACATCAGAACGTTAATTTAATATTTACACAAAAACGAACTAATATGACAAAATAAAAATAATAATTAATATTTGTTCTTTCCTATTCTGCCATTATGGGATAAATATTAATTATTAAATACAAAATTAATAAATAAATTACTTTACTTTAATAATAAATAGATAATATAATATTATTTATATGTTCTTTACTTTATTTAAACACATGTTTTGTGTCAGGAATCCTAAATAAATTTCATTACAAAATTTAATTGTAATTATATTATACGAATGATTATTTCTGTAATAATAACCTTCAATAGTAAAAAATAAATACTGTATTTTCCTTTAATCAATTGAAAGCAGACGAATGTAAGTAAATATGATACGTTCTGTTTTCTCATAGTTCTGTTTATTCACTCTTCTGTTCTTTCATTGTTCTGTTCTTTTGCTGTTCTATTTTTTCAGTGTTCTGTTTTGTCATGTTTCGTTTTGTCAAGTTCTGTTCTGTCATAGAACCATTTATTCATTTACCACAATTTTTTTTTTTTTTACGCAAGATATTATTACTTTAAAAAACTTCTACATGTATTCAACTGGGCGTTTACGAAATAATTTTTGTACGGCTTATAGTGGTATTTTAGATTTTTCTATTCAGTATTTTCAGTAATATCCTCATCGAGATGAATTTAAAAAAAAATCCCTTCTACTGCGGTAAATAAAGAAACCTTTTATTTCATTCCGTTGGAACATCTCGGGGAAAATAGGATAAAATATTTGTGAGTATAATTTTATGATATTTGATTGAATGACTGAACAAAAACAGCCCAAAATCCCCCAAAAAATGAATTTTGGACTTTTTCTTAACTGAAAAATTAATAAGCCCTCATTAAGAGACTTTCAACGGTATATCATAAGTGGTACTTGTTTTCATTGGTTCCAGAGTTATAGCAAAATAACATTTTAATTATTGAAATATTTGGATCTTATAAAGGGATGGCACAGCTGTTAAAATCAGACATCTCGTTATTTTTTTTTAGTTTTTTAATTTAAATATATTGGTTTATTAGTAATTACTAATCTCCCAATGTAAAAAAATTACAATAAATAATAATTCAATAATAGCAATAAAAAAAAATTGAAAAATTATCAGAAGTTATTAATGAAATAAAGTTTTTTTTACTTATCATGTAAAAAAATGTTTACATGTAATTTAATAGGCGTACAAGAAAGTCGTGTGGTGTCCACATCAGATATTTTTAATTTTGAATAATACAAAATTACAAATAATAATTACAAAAAAATATATTTCATATAATAACATTTAATTCTAAACTCTTAAGTACAGCAAGATATATTTAATTTTGGAACTCGTAAGAACTCAAGAACATAAGTTTGAGCCTTAGAAAGTTCTGGTCCACACGTCAGTTCGTCAACGAAATGGATTCAAGTCATTTTGAACTTTGTTCTAAAAGTAGAGTAATAAAACTTAGTGCCATCAGTGACAAAAGTAATTTAGAGCTTCGTGTGCGAAGTTGGGATATTGACGTACAATGGAATAGTAGTTACTACACGTAGGAACTTGAAAGGGTTTACTTTCCCGTTTTGATTTCCTTTTTACTTCACTATTGGTTCGGGTGTTTTTAGGAGCATAAAACCTTCTTTTTTTTTTAATAAAACATATTTATTTAAGACCTTCTGCTAACACCACATTTTTCTAACTGAGCTAATTTAAAAACAAAAATATTTGGTTACCATGTCCTAAAAATCCACTTGACTAACCTTGGACGTTTTTATCAATTTTTTTTAAAATTAAAATTATTTAAATATCTATATATATATCGTTGGAATATTATTCCTAATCTAAAAATATACTTCATTACGATATTTTTTCTGAATTTAAACTTTTCCCCCTCTCCACCGAATCGGATTCCACAGTGAAACAAACACAATCAGAGGGAGTGTCCTTTTACTCTGATAAGCCGGCTGGATCTTAACTATTAATATCTGCATCTAACTCCCAGATTAGGGTTACCATGTCCGACTATGTCGTTCCTGTTCCCCTCAACCTTTGAATATAAGCTTACAGAAGGTAAAATTCACATATTTTATGAAAATCTAAGCATGATTTTTATAATGTAATATTATATATTACTATGTATGAATGTATGACATAATAATGATAAGGATGATTTTTATTGTATTGCATGCAACAATTTGTATTTTGTTAGCAATGTGATCTAAAATAAAAGAAAAAAAAATTATAGTTAACATTCATATATTTAGTCTTATCTTTGTCCCATATACACTATAGGGAAAGTACATTGAGACTGCAATAAATGAAGTGATTCTTGTATTAGAACACAAAACAGCCAATTAACGGAAAGAAACAATATAAACCTTATGAAGGAAAAATGAAACACTGATTGTAGAAGAAATATTATTAAGATAATAATTAATAAAACAATAATAGCAGCATATACAAATAAAAACAACAAAAGGTATTATCTGCAGGAAATTTGGATATATACTAACAATGTTACAAATAGCTTGGAACTCTAGCAGCAACTTGCAAACAAAAAAATAAAGTAAAATTAAAAACAAAAAAATTAAAATTATATTCACAGGTAAAACAACATTTGGATATTTTATGAGTTAATGTATAAAAGGCTATCGATGATATCTTGAAAAATTGCTATATTGAAGAATAAGGCTGTACATCCACCTAACTGTATATATTTGTATCGTATTTTTATCTGTAACCACATTACTTGATATTGGTGTTTACTCGATGTTTCTTTTATTAATGTTGTCTATTCCCGTAATTTTTACAAATTTTTTGCAAGAAGATAAGCAAAATTAGATTTCTTACTTATGAAATTATATTTAATATTTTAATATATTTCTTAAGTTTTTCAAATATTTCAGTAATTGAGAAGAAACGTTTCGTGGAATTTAGTACAACGAGCATTGTTAGAATTAATGAATGTAATACTAACGTAACACTCGAATATTCATACATCTTAAATACTCATTAAAAAAAAGGTAACTTTGTGTTATTTATAATATTTATTCTGTAGGAGTTCCAAGATGATATATTTATCATGACATATTAAATAGTTTTGAAATTTATTTAAACTATATTTTGCTTTCCCGTCTAGTGCTATAGCAGATCTGTAGCTGTAGAATGGAAAGTATTGTAATCGGTCCAATTTGGGCTTATGCGGGGATTTTACTAGGTCTTGACGTTTTGGCACCTAAGGAACTCAAAAAACCAAAAAAAACTGGATGGAAAGTTTCCAAATGTTCGTATGAACGTATATTGATCGGTCTCTCACACCTTATATCTCCAGAATTACTGGACCGATTTTGAACAAACTTGGTCAGACTACTTCTGTAATGGAAATGATGCCATTAAATTTTCAATTTAAAAGGTCAAGGGCGGAGGTTGTAGAGCAAGGTCACCCACAGTATTTCGAGATTTTGCCTAATTAAGATTTTACTTTTCTTAAACACATTTGTTAACAATTAAAAAATAACAATATTTGCAAAGCGTATTTTTACAAATCGCACCCCCACACCAAAAAATTCTCTAAACTAGTGGTTAAGTGGGTATATACTGCTTCAATAGTATCCCTGACACCACAAGGAGTGCAAGTGTAGCACAGACGTACATCTTTACAAAAAATATTATATCTAAATAAAATTATAAATATTTTAACTTGAAATGTATGTGTTTGCCGTGCATCAGAAAAAATCCGCTTGACAAGTCCTAAAACTGTGTTGTCAGCATTTTTCTTTACACTTCATATATTATAATAATTTTTTTGCTTAGAATTATTAAAAATTCCGTAACATAAGCGAGTATATTCTTTTTTTAGTAGCTTTTCAAGCACTTTCATATCTGGAGAAAAGAATTAAAACCAAATTTAATTTCTGGCTTATTGTAGATGTAGTCTTCCGTTTGATGTTCTGTTTACTATAAGTCATCCTTTATACAAATAAATAATTTCAAGAAATATTTTATCACTTTTATTTAATTTTGTACTGATTGTAGTGGTAAATATAAATAGTATATTAAAAACAAAAAAGGGTACTTTTATCAAAATGACATGGATTCATTAATATTCTATCAATAATATTGTACCTACTTCATAAAAGCAGCACCTGTTTTGAAATTACAAAACATAAAAGAAAAAACCACAATGCACTTCGATATTATTTTCCCCATAACATTGTGGAGTATAAAGAAATTTCATCGATCGGAAAAAGAAATGAGTTATAAAACTATAATATATTATAAACTGTATCTACAATTAATTATCTGTAAGTAATAAGAGTACTTTCTTTACTTATTTTTCCAAAAAGTTTTACTTTTATTTACTAATGAGGATTAAATTATATTATAAGTAGATATTATTATCTATAAATAGATATTATATTATTATTTATCTATTTAACTATGTAGTTAAATTTGAATAATAAAATAAATAGATTAGTCTTTTTAAATTAATTTTAAGTGATGTCACGTTATAAAGGTACCGTGTTTTCATGGGTAAATTATCAAGAGAGAAATAAATCAAAGGAAATTTACCGAGATGGTTAGACCAGACTTTATCATAATTCTCTATAGCGGTTGCGTTTGACATATCTAAGAAATAAATCTTAACCCTGGGCACCTATTTTGACTGAACGCAGAGGTTCTCCAATCTTTCACACAAATTTGGGAGCATCTGTCTTGACCAAAAGCAAGTACTTCTACACAGCTTATTCTAACAAGAATGAAGAATAATACTACGCATCAATTTTAACTTTACAAAATTTGTTTCAGTAATAATAAAATTCAGAAATGGTACTAAAACAGCAATAAGAAAATAATAAGGTATTTAGTGTAGCCAAATTAAGTTTTAAGTTATTATTTGAACCCCTTATCAACTTACCAAAAAATATAAGATAGTAAGTTTAGATTAGATAGATTCAGCTTACTAGGTAACCTTAGCTAGAAAAGGTACCTCCAACCTTAAAAATTTAGAAAAATAATAAAAATCATAATTTTAAGTAATTAGTTCGATAAACAAAAAAATTAATTTTATAAAGAAAGTATCGTTTAAAATTAATAAATTTTACGATGTTACATAAAATTGAGAAAAATAATTAACCCAAGTTAATATCAATACTTATTTTTTTATTTAAACTTTACAACAAACGTTTGTTTAAACAAATATATACCATATAGTCCATTTGAACATTTAGTCGTATATTAAACAAAACGAAACAGTTATCGAGGATTTCTAAAATTTTAAATTTCAGGAGGATCAAGCATAATCTTATTAATATTTCTCTGATGAATTGTAAAGAAATCTTCAGAAGAAATTAAATCCGGTAATGATTTTTCGAGTTTCGGTTTTCGAGTTACGGCCAATCAAACATTTTCCCACATTCGTCTGTAAGGTTAAAACAATAAATATACTTTTGCAACCAAAGTTTTAAGATTATATATAGAACTGAAGTTTTACCTTTTTTATTAAAATTAGTTCTAATATCTCGTATTGATATGTGTTAGAAATAATAACTAAATAATAAAGTTATTTTGGAATAAATGTTTATTGACAGTTTACTTGAACAATGACAAAAGTGCGCTTACAGAAAAATGCTGAAAATCTAAATTTCAATATTGATAAGAGAAGGAAGATAAAATTGAAATGTTCGGTTGTTTGTATTATTCTATATCATGCCTTAAAGGAATTGTTTTATCATAAAGTATCTTCTTTATATTAACATTTTCATTAAAGAAGTCCACTTAATTCTTATTCTTTTCTTCTTATAATTATTATTAGCTTCTTTCTAAATCAAAAAATAAAAATAAAATATTTCTTTCACTCCCGTATAAAAACACTAACGAGATAGTTAGAAGACAAAAGCAGACCACCTCATATAAAAATACACTTGTAAAAGTATATTAAAACACTAACTAAACACAAGATGACAAGGCTGTAACTACCCGTTGCCACTTTAAAACACTTAAAACCCACTAACCATTTCTGACAAAACGTATCAAAATAACATAAAATTAAAAGCACATAAGAATAAACTCTTCATAAAATCTATCGCTAGGTTTACCCTTAACCATTGTTACTTCTTCTTTCCGTCTTCCTTAAGGTCTCAACTTCGTATACCAAGGTGTCTGAGGCCTCGGAGACGGATTCTTCTCATTCTCCGCAGTAAATTACGGAGGATGTCTTGCTGACGGCATCGGATGATACTGGCTTCAATGGAGCGGTCAGCAGTGCATCAGAGTCAAGACTCGATGCACTCCTCGCTAAAGCGTGTCTGGCGGTTGAAGTGCCATCCTCTTATTTAAAGGCTTCTGAGCTTTTGGAGGTTCAATTATCGGTCGTTCAGTCGGTCGGACTTCCTAACTTCTTGGAACACGGTTTCTTCCATGGCCGGAGAAACCCTAACCTGCTTATCTAGCAAAATATCAAACTGTCGCTGTTTTCTTGCTACCATCTGGTTGAGCGGACCTACGGTATGACGACTATCCGCAGCAAGAACGGGCAGCTCGGAACCTTCTATATTCCTATATTTCAATTTACTCGAAGTGCTCTTGATTAGTTAAGAATCAAGAAACGACTTTACAAATTCAATAAGCCTCTAATGAAAACATACCCTAACTCTCCCTGCTGTTATCCGCTTTTGGGAGTAGGTCAATACTTACACTGGCCCAAACCGCAGCTCCACCACAGAGTTCTCCTCATATCCATCTCATCCTAACAGCGAACATCTAAGCCAATCGGGGCTCGAAGTCAAAATGCTTACCTTGTCGAAGTAAGCACCCAGACAGGCCCCTAGCCAACCGGGTTGCTATTCTATTTACAGCATCAGATCCCCTATTCCATCTTCCACAGGGCTTAGAATCTAAGGAAGCCAGCAACTACGTTCCATCCCTTTCAGTTTTCCAATTAACTTGCTGATCAAAACCAAAATTGATCGTAGTTGAACTGTACAAATGTTTGTTAAAACATTTGTTCCTCGCTTTAATACATTTTAAAATGAAATTTAAGAAAGTATAATAGCTATTTTTGTTCGCAACATAAATCTCTTTTATTATATAATTCAGTAACCTAAATAATATTTATGGTAATGTAAATTAAAAATGTTCAATTAAATACATTATCATAAAACTTCATCCTGAAAATAATCTGCTTATCTAAAAGCAAAAAAATGTTTTTACTCAAACGTTAACTGCACTTAAAAAATTAAAGTAGTCAATAGAAAAAAAAAAAAAATTAATACTAACTTTATTTCCAAAAACAGCTGTTTTAATCGGCTTAAACTTATTACTATTGATTTTATCAACAATAAAGAACAAATAAAAAATTGAGCATAAACTGAATAAATGTTAAAAGAACTAAATATATGGTGAATTTAAAATGTGGACAGAATTTGCCTTAATCAAATTATTAAAAATGATTAATTACATCATTACAGAAATTTTATTGCGGATCCGTACAACTAATGTTCATAATTTATTATAAGGTTTTTACTTATTTTTCATTACTATTATTATTGTAATTAAAAAATATTTTACAGGTCTTAAATCCTGTGTATTTATTGCGACATTACTTTCCCTATATAAAAGGAAAAGCGTAAGATTTTTGTTTAAAATAATTATTGTTATAGTGCTGCTACAGATTATACGTAAAACAGATGATAAAAGTAAATACAATAAAAAAATTAAAAAAATTAAATCACACAGAAATTCTGTATAGTCTAATTCAGGAAATGTTTTCATTTTTTTATAAATTTTTCATTGTTTGACATTCAGCTTAAATTATTATCAATCTCTTATTAAAAAATGTCTAGTATTGTAAGAATGTATCATTTATTCTAATAAAAATTCCATTTCATTCTTTACAAAAAAATAATAATAATACTAACAACAAAAGAATTAGCAAACTCTTTTGAATAATTCCTGTCATTTTGAATCATTCATAACACTTATACAAACAATATTATTATTATTTAACTTATAGATAAAGAATTTCTCTTAATTTATTTATTCAGTAAAGAATTTTCATTTATACTTAAGTGTAATTTCTGTTTAAATTTCGGAGAAAATTAAGAAAAATCATTATATTGCATTTACATATTATATTAACATTTAAAATAAATAAGAAATTATATAATTGATAAAATTAACCTAAAGTTATTAAGAAAACAATCTACTTTTATTTGATAAATAACTGGTAGGTGATAATACAGTATTCTTGTATATGATATTTGATAATGTGCTTAAATGGAATTATTTTTGACCTACATCAACTTTTTAATAATGGAAATATTGTTTTCACTATTTATAAAAAAACGTAATACATGTACTCTCGGAGATTAATCTTGGTTTCATTTTCTATGCACTGAATTAGCTACTCAGTAAATCAATATTAAAATATTAAATATGATTAATATATCGTATAAACTTAAAACATTATAGTAAATATGTTACTCAATGTGGAATATTGTTTCTTAAAAGACTGATAAATCAATACGGATTATAAACAACACAATGCAACTAAATTCTAAAAACACATCGGTTTTTTGTTTTATAGTATAACTGGTATAAATATTTTGTTGGTTAGTTTTTGTATACCTCTTCAGAAAGCTGAAACTGCGTCACCTGGCAAACGATTATTAAAAATATGTAAATTCTTTTCGAAGCACGTTCTAGAATAACAGGCTACATGCAATACTTTACAAAAGAGAAAAAAACCCAATAAAGCTGTAAGCATGAAAATATTACTTGTTCTTGTATTTTACATGAAGAATAGTATCTAGTTCCAATTTCTTTTCGTCTACCTCTTCTATACAGTCTAGAAGGAACAGTGTAGGATATTCCGTTAAGACGAAGGATATTTTAAAGCGAAATGATACACTTTTTTTAAAAACTTTTATTTCTGACACTTTTAATTTAATGAAATTTAATACTATCATTCAAAATAATATCAAAGAGATTTTATTTTAATAGCTACAGAGCAATTTGTCTGATTTTTATACGTGTTGCATATTTACCATGTTTTGTATTGTGCTTGGAGGAAAGTGAATTTTTATTTTTTTAATATCAAAAATATTTTTTTATTTTAAGAAATACATGAAAATATTTGTAATTTATTTTGTATTTTTACAACAAAACTTGAAAATTTTCATAAATTTATATCGCGTTTATCGGTTATTAAATACTCGTATTAAAATGTCATAAACTTAAATGAACTTAATTCAACTTAAATTATTACTTCCAAAAAAAAAATCTTAAGCTATTTTACTTAACAATTATATACTTACAAAATTATACAAATCAATTTTTAATAACTGTATTTACGAAGTGGTTATTTACAATTTGGATAATAATTTAAATACCTTTTGAACTTGGTTTGGTTTACTAGCATGTAAATTTTTAGTGAACTTACCCTTGCCGCTGATCACTTCCACATCAGAATTTTCTAAAATATATGTCTTTACTTTATAGTGAATTCAAGGAATCCAGGTATTGATCCAGTATATAAGCTTCGGTAAACACCGAAGCTAATAACTCTGAATTAAATCTGTTTTCAGTAACATTATTTATATTTCAATTTATATTCATCAAAGTCTACACAAAATTTGCATTAGGATATATGTGAAGAATACAGTAAAAATTTATCATTAAGCTGTAGTGTAATCTGGAGGAATCTACCTCCAACAACTTTATTGTCATTATAATTAAAATATTTTTTAATTTGCCTCTAGTTCCAGAATTTATTTCTTCTTGACTGTTAAAATTATTCTTATGAAATTATTCTGTTCTTTAATAAAATATTATTTATAATTTTTTTGCCAGTTCTAAAATAAAAGTTGAAGCTCTGAGAAAATTTAAAGGTCGTATTTTACGCTAGAAGTTTTATTTTTTCTTATAACACGAAAGCATAATTTTATATTTTATTACATTTTTTCCTGAGGTATAACAAATAAGAAAAAAATCTTATTTTACATTACACCGCTAACATCAGTAGTAAAATTAGTATTATTTACTAAATCATTTTTACATATATTCCTTCTTATTTTCGATGTAAATATATGATTTTTTTCAGCTTAAATAAAGTTTTGCAAACTTATAAAGTACATATTATTAACATGTTTACTAAGAATAAGTACACAACAGGAAAGGGAAATAAAAATTAAGTTAAAAAAAATGTAGTATGCTTATCACGATTGTAAAATATTTAAAGAATTTCTATACACTTTTCCCACAGGAAGTAATTGGTCAATGTTTTCTTGTTAACGTGTTGTCCTATTATCAAACAACAGAATATAATATACAAAACAAAACTTTTAAAGGGCGTTAGTTCCACGAAATATGCTACAACCATACTGAATGTGCTTAAAGCTGTCATGTTCTTACAGCTTCTAGAAATTAATATACTCTAACTACTAACCTAACTCATTAAATGGATGTTATATTTTAAAATTTTATACGGATTTGAATACTAGATCGTGGATACCGGTGTTCTTTGCTGGTTGTGTTTCAATTAACCACACATCTCAGGAATAGTCGAACTGAGACTGTACAAGACTTCACTTCATTTACACTCATACATATCATCCTCTGAAGTAATACCTGCACGGTAAAGCTAAACAGGAAAAAGAAAAAGAGAATCTAACTCGTTGTACGCTTTCAATAAAATATTGCCTGAACTTTTCTTTTTACCAATAAATTCGTCATCATTTATTGCTGGTAATCTGGAATACATTGTTTTCAGTGTAACTGAAAATAGTACGAGATTAACGAAACTCATCTGTTATCTCAATAATGTAATATATCGTTACACTTGAAACCTTATTATAATGCTACTATGTAACTGGAAACTATGTAGTTATGAAGGAATGAACTCTTGTTTTGTTTCTGTATTGAAGAAGTACTAAATATTTCTTAGAAATTTTAAAAATACGGTGATTTAATCAGTTATAATATCTCTCGGATCAAGTGTACAGTATTGATTTAAGGCTAGAATCAAAGAACAAATATAACAGTTTTAGTCGTAGAATTATTCCCCAATTTTATAGCGTCACTAGTAATAATGTGACTTTTGATCAGAAATCTTTTTAACGAAATCTCTTGAGTTTATGAATGAAAATTTGTAGTTATAATTTAACGTGTGTTCCGTAGAACGTTTAATTGTGATCCTTCAAGTGACAACAACATTCATCATTGTCATAAACATTTGAAACGACCAGATATCTGTGTAAATGGAAGAGTACGAGACGACTAATTATGTCTGAAGAAAACTTTGATTGTTTCAGGGAGTCTTTCCTGCGTAGTCCAAATAATTCTGTAAATAAAACAAGTTGCGAACTGGCAATACCTTGGTTGGCAGTTCGGAATGATTTAAAGAAACGCATACAAGTACGTCCAAACTGTATAGACCTGTTACAGGATTTAAAGTCTACCGACTAAGCTTTACTTGATGACGTTGCAATCAAAATGTTGCAGCATGAAGATGATGAATTTCTTGAACGTATTTTGTTAAATGATGAGTCTCCATTTCCTCGTAGTGAACAATTTAATACGCTTCATGGCCGTATCTGGGAATCAAACAGTTCCTATGAATTGTTAAAATGAAAATGAGCTTGCCCAAAATTAAATGTTTTCTGTGCGATATCTCGATGGCAATTTTTTTTGCTGAACAAGTGTAATGTTTCTTATTTGGAAATGCTGCGTACGCGATTCTTTCTCAACTCTTAAATGAACTAGAAAATATTTTTGGCAATGAGCTGATGCTCCTCTTCACGGCATAACTATTTAGGGGATCCTTTGCATGACGTATTCCCCTACCGCTGGATAGGTCTGCGTGGATCTGATGACGGGGCTTCTTTACGGTCCTCCACTGTTGCTACTGGGCAATCTTAACTGTATCAGAGAGTCGAATTTGACAATCCAGACAAGGTGTCCTGAAACAATGCCAGTTGACATCCTTTTGACAGGGTCTTTCTTACTTCCGAACCACCGTCAAGAATGACGATGGCCCGCTTGCTGAAGTAGCTCGAGAGATTATCAATCAAATTTTGCGTGTAACCACGCTTTTGCGATTGGAACAACACGGAGGGCTAGTACGGATTATTGAAGGCCTTGGATATATCCAAGAAGACACCAGTAACATATTATTTGCAAACACTAATTGATGCTATGTCTTATACCTTGAGGATTGCGTCCTCTAGGTCCTTACCCGGGCGAAACCATACTGATCGCCTATTACCAAATGATCAGAAGATAACCTACTATTTATTCGGAGATACAAGACCTTCTCGAAGACCTTACCTATTAAAGGTAAGAGTGTCAGAGGACGGTATGAAGAGCTTACGGTGGGATTCTTGTCGCCACCTTTGAAAAATAACTTCAATACACCACCTTTCCAAGAAACTGGAAAATATCCAGAAAAGAACATTCTATTGAAAATTCAAGTAAAGAGATCTATGATTATAGCCCATGTGCAAAAAAGGAGCTCCACCGTGATTCAATCATCCGGGGGCTTTATACATGCATAGACTGCAGATTACCTGACGGATCTCCGCCTCGATAATCTCAGAAGACCAAATCTCAGAGCCAAAACGTGCAACTTCCCTTCGGATTCGGCGATAGTAAGAGGGTTCACCAATCTCAGCATCATCTGGAAGTCGATCGTTCATTGGAAGACTGAGATCACGATCTATATCTAATACAACGCTGTCCTGTGTCGAGAAAGCCATCAGAAGAACGTTTTTTTCTCGTTATACCCGAGAACTCTATAAACTACACCCCCACCCCATGGGTCCTTATTGTCCTGATCTTTAACAAAAGAGCGCCAGGAATCTCGCTTAGAAGTTCTAATCTTATGACAGTACTCAGTCTTGTTTGGCGATTGTCCTCCTTTGTCCGCAAGCAGAGCGGCACGCCGATCAGGGTCGTCCTCTCATTATGCGGCTCACCTGAGTCGGCCCGCAGTCTGCTTCATTGCAGTCAAGTTCCGAGGTCACCAGCCAGCTATTCTCTCTCGACCTGTACCTTTGCGAATGGATTGATTGGCAGCTTCAATAACCGGCAAAGAAAGACCTTCTGCCATTTTCTGTAAGGGAAGCTCGTCCAAGCTTCCAGCAATCACCCGAAGCTTTGCTGCGAGAAGATTAGAAAATTTAGGCCAGTCCACTTTTCTGTGCAGGAAGCTTCCTGTTGGAACGTCCCCCCTATATACATCGCGCAACTTTCAAACAAGTCAAAAATTATTAGACAATGATCACTCGCACAATCATCAACTACAGACCAGTTCTGAATGCTTGTTATTTCTCCCGCCACTACCCCATTCGGTCGCCCTAAATCATAAGACCTAATGTCTGTGCACAAACGGAAACTGAGCCTCGAACAATTTAGCGACCAGTATTCTCACATGGTTCCTAGAGCTTACCTAACAACGTGAGCGGACTAAGTGTGGTGCCACCACCATCGGCTTACGTGTCCCAATCGCTCACTTGTCAAATATTTGCTAAAATGGGGAGGCGCACCTTGTCTACTACTAAAATTATTTATGTCATCCGTAATAAAATTTATTTCTGTAGGCAGTAATTTGCTGCCACGCCTAGGTCGCTGAATGCCAGCAATTACCTGTCCACCACTTTATAGCGCCAGGAACCATAATAATTGGCTGGTGGTCAGCCATACTCAGTGTTAGCTTCCCAAGGCAATGCGGTAAGAGCCTTTATCTTAAGTAAACTACGGATTCCGGTTGAACAAAAGCAACTGCATCAAGGAATTCCCACACGGTCCGACAATGCGGCTCTCGCCACATTGACTCATCACTTGTGAATGGCCTATTTTCCCCTTGACCTCTAAGTTTCAGGGTGACTCGGTCTCTGGCCCCTCCAAGAGCAGGGCAGTCAAACATCAGGAGTTTATTTAACTGGACCTCCGCGCAGACGCACACCTCATCAGCTGCCAAGAGGAACCGAAACAAATATTGGTTCAAGTTAGTGTGGTCGGTGAGCACTTGGGCACCCGTTACTCTTAAAAATCGAGGCGAACCATCCCCCAAGTCCTGTATAAATCTATACAAGGACTTCCCGTAGTCGTGGTGTGCGATTCTTGCTGCCATGTATCCATCGCGAGTCTGTAAGGCCTCCTCCGCAGGCGGGAGATGGACAACTGAATGAAATTTAGAACCGATGTATTGTGATCACCTTTCCGTTCCCCCGGCTCGAAACCATATCCCAAATACCTCGGCCTTGCTGCCTGTTTGCAACTTTCACATGGCCGTCCGAACTTTCACCAATAGATCGACTGGGAGAGCCATTCCCAATACGTTGGTGGCTTCGTAGGTTGTTTTAAAAACACCAGTGCATACAATTAAAACTCTACGCTCGGCACTCTTTAAATTTTGATGACGTACTCTATTCATATCCAATCTATGCGCCCAAATAGGCGCCACGTAAGAGGTCATGCTTTCAAAGACACCTTGGTACACCATGTATATTTGATGACCCGACAACCCATAATCCGTAAGTTTGTGCTTCACTAAGACGGCTTCCGCTACTACTTATCTAATGTGGTTGCTAAACAGCAACTTTCATTAAACAAAACACCTAGATACTTATGACCTTTAACTCGGCTGATTACACAGCCTATATAATTAATATGGGGTTTACGACTGTACGATAATTTGTCTGCACCCTTGAGAAGCACAAACTTCGTCTTGGGTACAGAAATCTTTTCCTTCGATTACCTGAGCTATTGCATCTTTAATTTCGCACTAATCTCCCTGTCAATATCTCTTAGATGCACAATTGTTCTACGTCCGCCTCTGGTCGTCATATCGACCTACAACTCTGCCGACGTAGCTCGTAACATAGTAGTAAGTGCCTCAGTCTTCTCTTTTCCCTTAACTCGTATACATAATTATTCTTTATTCTCTTTACTAAGGGACAACACTTCTTCAGCCTCTTCTCATGTAAAATTTTGTTTTGTAGTTCTTAACAAGTAACAACAACAACAAATACAAACTAAAATACACAAATCAGACAAAAATCACAAAATTATATTCTTCATTTCATTGTAGGAGAGGAACCGCAACAGACGTTTTATACCTTCTTTCAGGTTTAGTAAAAATTTCATATCTGAACCCAGCTTTTAAGTTGATTTTCATCTATTTTGAACCCTTTGTTTTTTTTTGTATTTAAATTGGTCTATGTTTTGACGGTTCCAAAATTTGGGCAATCAAAGAGCAGGTGGTACACGGACCATTTGACCTTATCCTTAGCCGAGTTAAGATTACTTATTCTGTTATGTTCCGCGGGGAAAGAGGTTTCTCCATGCACATTTTCCCGATTGTTATATAATGGAGGGGAAATACTCAGGAGCCAGAATTTATTTCACTGAGCTCCCAATTTTATTCAATAAAGAAGACAGATCTCATGAAGTCTCTCTTATATGTCGATTGTACTCGGATGCCATTTATTGCAGCTCTCTTGGCAGCCTCATCAGCCCGTTCATGCCCTAGAAAGCTACAATGGCCAGAGTCCCATAGTAGTACCACAATCTTTTTTATCCTTGAAAGGATATCATGAATGATCTCGACGATGAATTCAGAACGTCTGCAGCTCTAGCTCTCAAGTACACTCCTAGAGTCGGTAATTACTAGGAAGCTGTCGTCACTACGGGTTTTGACATCTTTCAAGGCGGAGTATATTGCATAAGCCTCGCAAAACAACGCAGAGAAACAAGCATTAAGCTTACATAATATCTCGATGTCAGGGAGTACAATAGAGCGGCCACATACATCTGCCGAGACAGAGCCGTCTGTGTAGATGAAAGTGTACCCATTGTATTTCTTAGCCAATTCGTTAAATTGGTCTCTAGCAGACTAGAAACCTGGATTCCGTTTACGACTTCCAGATTGTGAGAGTACGATCTCTGGAAACGGGTAACCAAGGAGCGCCGCATTCTATTTCCTTTCCAAGGAACTTTGGGGCAGGCAGATCTAGTTCTTGGAGATAGCGAAGCAGCCTGGGGCTGAAAGACTGCAGAAAGGAAACCGCAGTTTCAAAACCTACTATTGTCTTGTAACCTTTTTAAACTTTTTGCCAGTGTCGAGTGTATATGTTTTCACTTTTCTCACTGGAAGAAAAATAGTTTTTTATAAAGAAATTCTACGAAAAAAGTTAAAGTTTTATATCTTACATAAATTAAAAGTAAAAAACTTAATTTTTTCTCTTTTCGTTATAACTTACATTTTCTATAATATACTTTCAGCTTCAAAATAAAAGAAGTAAAATAAAATAATACACATATTTCATATTGTAGGAATTAAATATGTATATTTCTGTCAGTATTAGTAATAAAAAAATATCTTCCTCAAACTTCTAAACATAGTAATGTAGTTATAAAAAAAGACCTATAATATAATATTACTTTTCAGTTAATAATCAAATGTACATTATTAAATTTGTAATCAAATGTAGTGAGATAAATTGTATGAATTTATAAATTATATAAATGTAGTACATTTTATGAATAATCCTAATTATATGTAACAAATTTTGTACCGAGTGATTGATTGAAACTAAAGTAAAATAGTCCGTTTAATAAAGTATGGAAATATTGGAGCATATTGCATCAATACGTTGCACTAATTTAACGTCAGGACATTAAAACAAGAAAGTGAGCAAAACAGTTTAACAGAATAATGTATTATATTAACCGTCAGCTGCAAGAGAATTGAATTGTCTTTGTTGTACGGACAAATGTAATTACCTCTTACAGTGACTAAAGTTCCGTCCTTATTAAAGCTTTATTCATTAACATACTTGCATTCTGTTTGGTTCATGATTTAGGTGCCAGTGTCTAAATTTTTAGACATGCAATGAATAAGAATATCTTACTAGTTTATTTGCATATTTTAATTATAAGTTTTATGTAACAAACAAAACACTAAAAAGTGATACAAATTTTTTTGGTTTTATTTGCAATAAAATCTTTAATATATAAATGCAAGAAAATTATCTTGCAAAAAAAAAATATATATATATAAAAAATAAAAAAGTTAAGGAAATTATTCCATCTTGTATAAAAATACGTTATATATTGTGAACGTACTGTAAAGATATGGATTGATCAAGTGGAATAAATTATTTTAGATAACTGATAAATATTTTGTTTAAGCATTATGGAAAAATCATCGATTTGGTACAACGCAGTATTTTTATAAAAACTGGTTTATTTTAACAGAAAGGGATATATTACCATGTTATTTCACCCCTTTCTCATACCCTTCTTATAATTGTGACACATTTAAAGCATCTGAGATACAAGTGCTCTAATTTGAGTGCTACTCTAAACGTATCATTACGAGAGGAAGCAATTTTTCTTTTAATGATGTTCATTATACAGTCAATGTATATGTTAATTTTTTTTTTAATCAGCACCTTACTGAAAAACCTGAAAATATCATTACAAGACCATCATGTTTTCTAAGCTAGGGTACAATTTTCTTTAGTACCTAAATAATCTAACTAATAAACAGATATCAAACTTCAATTTTATTTTTTGCTTTCTTTGAAACAAAATAACAATTTTTTTTTTATTTTGTTTAGTAAAGTAGTCTTTCGTGAGAAACGTACAAAACTTTTTTTTTATTTTAGATGATTATGGCAATGGGATTACATAAGCATGAATTTTTATAATGAATGAATCATAAAGATGATTTATAAATAAGACTAAGTTACAAGGAATTATACTTTTGTTTGGCTAGATGAAAATGGCCCCTCCTGATTTTTAAAAACTTTAACTCGAATATCGTCATCGTAACACCAGTAAGTTTTCTGAGATTATCTATCACAGCACTAAAATTCAAAATAATTTTAATTCAATAATAATATTAGCAATATTTTTCTTCACATATAAATAAGAATTTTTGTGTATCCGTTTGTCTTTCAGACAAAACAACAATATTTTCCAATCGTGATGAAACTTTGTACATAAATAGTTTAAAACAAGAGGACAACTTTCATCTATACTTCATTTTGTAAAATCTATCCCAACATCCTTTTCACTTCCTCACTGTAGCTTCAAATGTACCTTAAATTTTTCGATATAGTTTATTAAAATACAGCAACAAAATAAAGTCGTTAGTATGAAAACCAATGATTATTGAAAAAATTATTTTTGAATAGTGGAACAATTAGAAGTTGAAAAATAATAATATTGCAAAAATAATTATGATGGAAAAAGGCGTTGGAAAATTAATATTTTTGGAAAGTTCGCATTGTAGCTTTTAGAATGGAATTTTTGATTCCGCACCCTTCAAATCTTTCGAAATGCCACCGAAGCAAAAAGAAGAGTATTGATCAGATATTTTCCACAGAAAAAAAAAAAAGTCATCCGTAACTCGGATAAACTGAACAACGGGAGCTTCATCTATACCAAGAGCGTATCAGAGCTTCTACACAAAGATGGATGGAAACGAAGAACTGTCAAAATTATGTAACAGAAAAGTTTTATCGTAAAGAATTTGTTACGCAACTTAATACTAGCAACGTAAATCACAGGGATTATCGCAGGGGAAGACGTATTTATCCCACGGATTTCATTGTTACCCAGTGACACAAATTTGCATTTGAGTTCAAACGATTGCATTTTCCCATCCAGCTTGCATTCGCTATGAGTATCTAAAAGGCACACGGGCAGTCACTTTGTGCGGCAGGCATTAACTGGAAAGTCCATGTTTGTCGCATGGCCCGATATATGTAGCTTTTTCAAGAGTCAGCATACCAAATATTTTATTTGTCTGTGCTCCGGACGGACAAACAAAAGACATAGTTTACTGGCAAGCTTTATAGTAAAACCTAAGAGATATTAAAACTGTTGTCGGTATGTCATCTACTAACCCACTTTTCTCTTACCTACATACGTGAAATAAAAATATGTAAGTGAAGTCTCCTTAACTGTACTCTGCGCAAAGCTCGCACATGCCGGGTAACCAAACTAGTTAAAAATAAAAACCAGCTGGATGATATTAAATAAAAAACATTTCTAAGCTATTTACTTATTAAATATTAATAATCTATCATTAGCGTTTATAATAACAATTTAGACCAAATAAAACTCCCTCAAACAAGTAAACTCACCATTTTTTTCCGAATGTCAGTTTCTCATGATAATTTAAAAAATAAAATAATATTTTATCTCTAAAAAAACTTTTCATAATGTAATAAAAATATATTATACATCTTTTTGATACTATTTCTGAAAAGTAGAGGAACATATTAACAGTTTACAGTTAGGAATAACTTATAATCATTTAGACGAACCTAACCTTTGCTTCAAACCCGACTAATGGTGATGCTTCAGTTATTTAAGCTGATGTTTAGCTGGTGCTGACTGTTTTTATAAAAAAAGACCGTTATTAAACTATTTTAGATGAGACCATGGATCGTATTTATCATTTAGGAAAGAGTTTTTGTTTATGAATTTTTTTGCCCAAAATCAGCTTGTTTTTGGCAGTACAAATAGGAAAGGATGTTTAGTAATTTAAAATCATATAAATTACAGCGAAATTCTAAGCTAAATATTTAATTATTATTAAAATAAATAAATTATTAAATTTAAATAAATTCTAAGCTATCTCAAGGAGTAATGAAAATGTGTTTTCTAATAGAGCTATTTGATGGTAAACTAGATTACTTTTATATTTTACAATGCAACAATTTTCATAACTACATAGAGGAAATAAAAATAACAGAATCTTAGAATATATATTACAAACATACATTTCAAAGAATTGAAAATAAAACACTCGTAAGTATACTACAAAGTAAATTTAAAAAGATAAAACATTCGAAATATTTACAAAACATAATGATTTATATAAAAGTGGAAGGATGGAAGTGAACATTCCTTTCCTTTAAATATGAAACTAATAGATAAGGTAGATTAGTTAATGTGCCGGCCTCTGTGGCGCGAGTGTTTCAATCCCGGTCAGGATTGGCATTTTTCACACACGCTACAATACATTCATCTCATTCTCTGCGGAATGAATTGCTTGACTTCGGATCCGGAGGTAAAACAAAGCAAAAAGATTAGATGATGTGTTATTATCAATAGATAAAATATTCTTGAGTGGTAACATGAAAATAGTCTTGTATTGTTGAAATTTTATTTCCGAAATTCAAATATTTCAGAAGGTATCCACCACGAAAAAACGTTTTGTAATTTTTGATTTTTTTTAATATAATTATCTCTATCTATTCAAATAAACTATTGTTTATTTAGCATCACATTCTTAAGCAAATTAATCAGAGAAATAAATGGACAAATATGTGAACTTTTCAATTTCAAATGAAGAAAGTAAAAAACAGCTGTATTTTCTATCTACTAAGTCCAATTCTTCTAATCGTCAGCACAGTGTTTAAAAGAGTGTTTTAAATTGTATCACAAAAACTAAATGTATTAGTTATACATTTAAAAATTGAAAAGTTATTTGAAAAGAATCATGAATAAGTTTTGCTTTTTTTTTACACTCACTAAACATTAGCGAATTTCCTTTTGTGATAGTTCCTTCCATTTTTTTTTTTACTGTTTCTCTTTAGCATCCGGAATTACCCTAATGTATTAGTTCAGAGGATGAGATGTATGAATGTAAATGAAGTGTAGTCTTGCACAGTCTAAGGTCGATTCCTGAGATATGTGGTTAATTGAAACCCAACCACAAAAGAACACCGGTATCCACGATCTAGTGTTCAAATCCGTATAAAACTAACTGCGTTTACTAGATTTGAATCTTAAAACTCTCGACTTCGAAATCAGGTGATTTGCTATGATGAGTTCACCACTACGCCAATCCGATTAGTTAGTTTAAATGGTAGATGGATAAAATAAATCTTTATACTACTTATTTTAACAATTCAATTAAATTAAGTAATCAATTCAGTTAATTTAATACGCTGTGAATAATTTTTCTACTTCTGTTTTTCTATTGTACTATGTTTTATTATTTCATGCATATAGAAAAGGATTATATTTTTAAAAGCGATTATTTGTTATGTCGATATCAATAACTTACTTGAACAATCTGTTAGCACGATTTCATTTTGTCTGAATGGAAAAGAAACTTTAAATGTTAACTACTTTATGTAACTAATATCTTCATTCCTTTGTGTCTCATCTTCATTATTAATTAATAATTACATTAAAAATTAATTTCATTCTTACTGGATTCTATTTTATCAACTCTACACCGTGTTTACACATTTTTATTTCACTTATTTTAAATTTATCTTTTCTTATGCAAGGTATGAATTTTTTATTAAGTGCGCAGCTTCAAATAAAATAATTTTAAATAGACATAATATGGTAGAATTGGTTTTCATTTGATTATCCCTGATAATCAAATAAGAGGGTGCCATTTAGCTCAGGAGAATGTTATTCGAAAAATAACTGTGTTGAGGGTTACATATCCGCGCCTGAAAGTTATTAAAATACGGATGTCCATCGTGATGAAATTTTTAAATATGTACGGGTTAAAACAACATGGATGGACCATATTATGTTTTCTATCTATTTCATGTTATTTAAACATACTGATTTAATTGTTTGCACAATAGAGAAGAATATTAATGATTTAAATACCAGGGTAACCAGTTAGGTTCTATGCACAGGTACAGCCATATTTTCAATAACGTAAAGGCACATTTAGTGCCTAAAATTATTGCAGCGTAACCCGACATAACTTTTCATCGTGGAAGATTTTTTGGCTTGTCTTAATAATGTAGCAATAATTGGATTTCTTATTTTCGATTATGTGACGTCCCTATCAGCGGTTCTGTTGAATATTCAACATCATTTGCGTTATAGGTGGTAGTGAATTAATTCAATACAGTTAGAGCGAATTACAATAAATCAAGAGATGTGAATTATTAGTAATAATGCAATATCAATAATATAATTATAATAATAACAATATTAAATTACTAATAATGAATAAACCAATTTTAGTATATAGTTACAAATAATTTAATAACGATTAAATAAATTGGTATTAATTACTTGTAACCAGAAGTGTTCGTGTCATGACGTTTTAGAGTAAGCTAATATATTTTTAATTATGAATTATTTATTTCATTCTATGTGAATCACCATCATATTACTAAAATCACATGTTTTCAACTTCACAAACATGTTTCAAGGGGGTCTGGAAAAGCGGTAACTATTCAGTGCGTGTCTCCAAGTCTCTTTTTCATGCTGTTTAATAATTTTTTTTTTTTTTTTTTGGTCTAACGTTTGGTCTAAAGTTTTGGTCTAACAATATTTGTACGGTTGGTTGATCCGTTACTCTCCTCCACTGGAAGGTGCTAAAACTGATTCGATTTAGGTAATTCACTCATAGCGGGAGCACTTTCGGTTTGGTAGAATTGGGATAGTCCGCGAAACCGTAATATCCTCCCTACTTCTGGAGGTGTCACTCATGTCGTCGATAACGTCACTGATATTGTCTACAATTTTATCTCGTATAACCTTGTCCGTGAAGATTTTTATAAAATCCCTTTTGGAACATATCAAACATTTTCTCTATTTTTTTTTATCGCTTGTTCTCGAATTTAAAAACGTATCGTTATTTTTACTTGAATCAGCTGATAGCTGATCCATAATACCTCTCAAAGAGCGATCATACGTCAGCTAGGTTAACCTAACTAGCCTAATAGAATCGGTCGAGTTCTACACAGTGTTTAAAAAATAAAATCTTATCAGTAAAAAAAAATGTTAATCATGATACTCCAGCTTTCGGGTTTCCTAATTACGGAACCTTATACTCTGCAATATATATAATTATATAATTCAACATAGAATAACATAAATCACAAGAGAACTAGAACAACAACAAACTTAAAACAAACAAAAAAAAACCATGTATCAGGTAATAAAACAAAAAAATAAATAAATTCTATTTACTATGAAATATCAGAATATCCAATTTACCTACCAACACGACTTATTCGTATTAGAGGGTAAAAATCTCTGGACGTTCTATTAAACTGAATTCACACTAAATCTTATAACAAATATACTAATAATGAAAATTTTATCTAAGTTTTAATTCATATTAATTTTGCTAGGAATGCTAGTTTCCTTTGTGAATTGATATGTTTTTTGACATCAGGTCCCGTACAACGTTTGGTTATGAATTTTATTAGACATATAAGTGAAATAATGTAATTGTTTTCTATAATTTATTAAATACCATTTGCAGTTGGAAAAATTATTTTACGAACGACGTTTTCCCATTGATCAATAACTCATTATTAAAATTAAGTATAACATCTTTTGAAGTAAAATTTCAATGACGTAAATCAAAAGTAGCATTCTTTAAATAATCTCTATATGTCGAAATAAATTACCGTAAAATATATTATTTAAATTCACCCACGCACACTTATATACATATATATATATATATATATATATATTAATGTTATTAAATCAGTGGACAACAACCAAGAACAAAATTCAAGTTTTTCTAGCCACGAACAAACACTAAATTAAATTCTTTACTACCTGTAAAACGTATATTTTTATAGCATCATATAATACTACGTTTGCATAAACAAAAATATATGAATTTTTATTCGTTTCTCTTGATTCACTCGTTAAAACGATTTATTAGATTAAATAACTTTCTATACACATCACCATTTTATAAATTGTACGTATTAAATAAACTGAATATTTCCTTTGTCATTATTGTTAGGATAACAGAGACGCATGATATGAAAAAAGAATCACGTATTAGTTACATTTTTTTTTCGTAAACAAATTTCCTAAAATTGCATTCCTACTCTTGGTAATGTACGTATATTTCCAACATTTAATTATTTTTCATATAATAGTATCTCAAAACTATATTTATTTTAATGAGTTAAAAGCATCTCTATTCCTTAATTTTTTTCCCATCTATCATGCAATGCAAATTTCACCGATACAGCTGGATTATATGTTTATTCACGCCTACACATTTTCTATGTGTATGTATCTAAGAGAAAAGGAAACATTAGCTGAAGAAAATAATCGTAACACATTTTTATCAATTCTTTGCGGTGTAATAACAGTGTATGTATATTTACAATAGCAGAAGAAGCATTCGGTTTAGGCATAATTTGTATTTCAAATTCATGAATTTCATTTCAAAATAAATATGATAATATAAATAAGTACATTTATTTAATGTTTGTATATTTTTAAACTGTAATCTTTATCTTTAACTGTAGTATTTTTACGTATATTTTAAACTACGAAATTATCAATTGACTTTCAATAATTTTTCCCTTTAATTGATCTGATGAGATGAGACTCTGAGGTCGTTTATAGTTTATTTACCTTATTAAGTGAAAAAAAAAAAAACATAACAGCCGTTTAATGATATACATTCAAATATTTCTATTTTACCGTTTTATTTATTTATATAACAACTTAAACAAATTTAACGCGTTGAAAATTACTGTTTTACTACAGAACATCATTATGGCCGAATTATTAACGCCCTGTTGGAATATCAACTCATTAGTAATACTATCAAATCATTAGTAACGATTCCTTAAACCACAAAAATATAATTTTTGAATTAGAAAAAAATTCATACAAGTGCTGACATTTAAAATTCTTTCAATTATATTACTTACTTTTCTCTGGAACCGTTCTTTAACGTTCTCAGATCATCAGCTTAATTTAAAAAATAAATAAAGTTTTTTAGATTTATTTTATTTCAATGTACAGAAATTTCTGCTTTAATCAAATGAATTTTATAACATATTTGGAAATTTAATCTTCAGCAATATAGTTTTGTTGGTAATAATGCTTAAAATCATTGTCTTTCAAAAGTGAAACAAAATAAACGTTATTACTATTAAGTTGTTAATTTTTTAACAATCTACATTTACAAATGTAGTTTTCAAATATTAATTATAAAATATTTATCGATGTGGATTTTTGAATCCACATCGATTCATGTGGATTCACATGAATCGTTCATTCCATTCATTAAGTGGTTTGGTTGCATATTTTATTGAAACCCAAAAGTTATTTGTGCAATAAAACTTCTCTCTCTGGATTTCCGTGCGTGACGGGAGTGTATTTGTCTGTGAATGTGTGTATGCATATGTGCTGTAATTTTTCATAAAATACTACTTCAATGTAATTAGATATAATATCATCAAGGGTACCCGAAGTAAATGCTGTAGATCAATTATCAATAATAATAACTACCCCTAAAAAATTCGTCACAGAGACTTTTATATAATGTTGCATAAGAAATATATCTTATTGTATTTACTAAAATTGATAAAAAAAGATTAATTATTTTTTTTTTTAATGTGACTGGATTTTCAAATAGAAAGTGGGAAATAATCGACAGTAAACTAGACATGGTATTCCCTAGCCAAATTAGTACGTTAATTTTGATTTAAATCTACGAAAAAAAGTAAAGTTTCGTATAAATTCTATATTTTTTCCGTAATTGCAAATAAGTATCAGTAGCAACTGTTAATCGATTATTTCGGGAATGCCTCTGAATAATCTTTAAGTGAAAAACACATCCTTTTTCATCAGCATCGTAAATAAAACTTTAGTATAATTCGATTTTTCTATCCAAAACGATTCAAATTCCAATTATATATAGTTTGTTGTTCAACAGACACTTCACCAGAACCTGAAAGCCAGTTATTACCATCCATACCTCCCAATCTCCTCAAAATGACAATGATAAAACAATTTATATGTAACCTGGTTTTACTTTTGAAAATTGAAACATGATTTTGGTGTTTATAATTAATATTGAAGTAATTATACATACTTAGATTTGATATTTACTTTATCTCCGATTGATTAACACTAGGGGTTTACTGCAGTTTAGTCATTGGGGGTGAACTGCTCTCCAAACACCGAAGAAAGCGGAACAACTCTTTTTGGCAGCATAAGGAATGTGCTCCTTGAAGATTCTCATCAAGGATAAAACCAAGATACTTCTTCAACGGGACATATCTAATTCGATGACCTGCCATTGTTACACGAGGTTGTCATGTAACAGGTAATCTGCCCTTGAGCAATAGTACCGTTGTTTTCTCTGGGCTAAACATCATCTTATGTTGCAAATCACGTAACTGGAGGAACATGAATGTCTGAATTGTCTTGAATTCGATCTCATTCCTCGACTTTTCTTTAACCAGGAAGAGCCCATAATCCGTATACGCGATGACTCGTCATCCACTGGGTAATCTAAACCGCAGCAAAGAATCGAATTCAAGAATCCAGAGCAGGGGTCCTAAAATACTAGACTGCGGATAACCTTTAGATAGGCTTCTGAGACGCGGTTTCGTAGAACAACGTCTCGATTGCTGAAATAACTATGTAAGACATACTGCGTAAAAACTTGCTTCTGCAGCTGAAACAAGGCAGAGCGCCACCACAAATTAATAAAAGCATCTGATTTCTCCAAAAAGATACCAAAGACATACTCAGACTCATTAGAAAAAAACAATGTTTGTAACCTTAAGCCTCCTCTGTGTCCCTGCCTGGGCGAAAATCATGCTGATCATCTATCAACAACTTTCTAGAATTAAATCTATCCGTAACATGAAGATACAATACCTTCACGAAAAACTTTCCAATAACTAGTCCTTACTACCACAGAGTGCTTGAAATCCTAGCGCAACCTTATACAATTTGCACTAGTAGAAACCGTAAAATTTCTAGATATTCTTCACGCTTGTAACCCTCGCCACCGCAATGCACACAGAGTGAAGCAAACTGACAGAACTATCACTAAATCTACAACACATAAAACATCTCTGATCATCAATGTAATCTTTGACTCTACAAGAAGAGAAATTCCGAAAAACCTATCGTCCCAATAAACTTGTTAAAAAGAGTAGACGCAACCTCGAATACATCGTTATAACTTATGGCATCATATCTACTAGTTTTGAAAAAAAAACCTGCATATAAACTTGAATTTCGCTCATCCAAGAAATCTTTTGCTCCCAGATGAGAGATACAACTTTCTACTCGGACAAGTGACGAACTCGAGTCCTCCTTTTACGTTTCTGATCCAACTTGACTCCAACGTTTTAGTAACAACAGGTTCTGAAATGACTAACTGTCTCTTTGTCATCCACTACGATAACCAAACCTTTCCTGGTATCTTTTATGTTTCTAATTTTCAAATTTGTCTTCTTGCCCAGAGGGGCAATCTGAAATTTCTCTCTATTCTCTTTAATTATTTTTGTGGAGCCCTCGTTTCTATCTAAGAAGATGATTTCTGCCGGCTTGCGGTGTAAGCTGGTCTTCCACCTACCTTTATGCACCTCGGCTTTAAGCATCTTCTGCTTCACCCTAATAGTCACAGGCGCTGGTACCCGAACGGCCAAGGTTTTGACTCTTGGCAAGCTAGGTGGAACGCTTCTTCTACAGGTCGTAATGCGCATTGTATATTTTCAAATATTAAAGTGTTGCGAGCGATTAGTTGGGTATCCCTCAATTGGCACACAACGCAGTTTCTCTCCGGACATGGTGCCTTTAGAACGAAATTGGCTAGTTTTAGGTTGGTTGACTCCGTCTTATGTCCGGACTGTAGGGTCGATGATACTGTGGACCATGTCCTACATATTTGTGACAGGTACGAAGCTGAGCGTACCAGAGTTACTGGGGAACTCGAGAGAGTAGGCTCTGTTTTGGATCTGCGAGTTAACTGGAGGACTCGTAGAGAGTGGACAATTGTAGCTGGCTTCCTTCGCTTCCTCGCCCAGCGCAGGATACCGAAGGAATTTAGTAGATGATAGGAACCTGGGTGGCTAGGGACCGCCTGGGCAGTTGACTGGCCGAAGATAGGCGCTTAGGCAGAGTGCCTCGGTTAGATTCAATCGGTGTCAATTTGATTTGGAATAAAGCGGTCGGCGGAGTTGCGGCCGCGGCCAACGGGCATGGTTTTTCCTTGTCTCGGGGGGTGCGGTCGCGCTCCGCCGAGGGCGTTTAGTGAGCATACGACACTGTCGGCGGGACGTGGCTGTATGCCGCTTCGGTGGTAGGCAGTGGCATTTCGACAGCGGTTACGAAAGAGGGTGAATGTCACGTGGGACTCAGCGATGGAGCTGTGTGGGAGTAGGTGTTCATTTTCCTCTACTGGGCAGACCGAAGCGGAGTCATATAGTTTGTACTCATTTTTTTGAGTAATTTAGCGGAGTTCTTTAAGGGAACTAGGACCAAATTTTGCTGTGTTTAAAACTTTTAGTGGAAAAGTTTTTTTACAGTAGCAGTTTCTCGAATCTGAGACATTCAATAAGTTGGCTCATTAATAGTTAGAGCTAGGCGCGGGGTCTTCATTCCGCGGTTAGGCTTCTAGCTTAGTTCCTGAGGGCGACGTGGTAGCTGCAGGTGTCCGTTGTCTTCTTTTGAAGGCATAAACTTAAAAACTCTCTCGGGGTGAACTTTACCGATGTAGATGTCCCTCTGGGATATCTGCATCGGTGGCATCTCTGGGGGACCTGAACTGAAAGCTGTGCACCACAGCTTTCAGTTCACTCAAACTGATTGCGGTGCGCAATCAGTTTGAGGGCGAGAAGATGTCCTCCGTTAAAGCCACTACTGGCTAGGAACGGAGGGGGTGGTGTAGCGACCGGACACGCTACGAGGCGGAATCTTTTCCCCTCTCGGGGGGGGGGGGGGATCGAGATGATATCTACTACTTTATCAGGCAAGCCCAAAAATGTGACAATTGCTAGGAGTGAGATACGGGTACCTGGAGGCCTGAATGTCCTCTTGTCTCTCTTCGTATCCCTTAGCCGCTGCTGGATCGTTTACACAAGTACAACCAATAACGAATACATTGATTACGGCTCCCCCATTGAAAGGCGTGTATGAAGGATAAAAGCGAGCCCTACCTGGGCAAACACTTGCTTGTTACAGGAAACTTACAACAGCAGTCGTTGCCACTTCTTTGTGATGTATTTTGTAAAACAAAAACTCGATCTCTTTACAAGGTCTTCGACAAGGAGGATGCACGTCCATCCCAACCCCGTAGGGAAAGACACCCGCCTTGTGACGCTTCCAGTCGTCACACCACATCCCCGTTTCTAGCCTTGATGGGCATTAGCGAAAATTATTTACCGCCCTCTAACGTTTAAATCTCATATTAATACGCCTGGCCTCGTTAGTATGCCATCGATGTAAATGCCTCGGTAGACATTTACATTGGTGATTTATAAACTCAGCTTTTGACTTCACTGAAGGCTTCATCCGGATATCTTGAATGTCTTACTTCGTTTCCCTCTGAACTAGCTAACCGAGTTTGCGGAAGCACGGAGCCCGCGCCTAGTTATAATTTTATTGAGAATATTTCTGTAAATGTCTTGAGATTCGAGGCAAATTAAGGACATCACACCCCCAAAATGTTCGTACAACGAAATTTAGTACTAATTCCCATACTGAATTCAACTTTAATTCATAGCCCAGACTTAGGTTAATTTATGGACTCCAGTCTCGCCTACAAGGGATAGGCGCACAGACCTCCTACTCCCAATCAGCTCCATCGCAGAGCCTTGCATGATATTCACTTGCTTGTACCATCGTGGTGATGCCGCTACACCCAACGGCTGCATGGTAACACATGCCCTCGGCATGTGTTCCGTTATCGCCGTTCCGCTGATAGCTGCACAATTAAATAATCACCACTATTGTAATTAACCGTGACACGCTGCCAGTACTTACAATACTTATTAATAATTACCTTCGGTCAGTTAACTGCCAAGGCGGTCCCTAGGCACCCGTACTACTCTACTAAATCCACTCGGTCTTCCTGCGCAGGGCAAGGAAGCAGACGAAACCAGCCACATTTCTCTAGTCTCTGCGTGTCATCCAGTTGAATGACACGCAGAGACTCGTTGCACTGTCTCGCTGCGTGTCACTCGCAGGACAAAGAATGAATTCACTCTCTCAAGTACCATAACAACTCTGGTTGTTATGGTACTTGATTCAAGTTCAGCTTCGTACCGGGATCAGACATACAGGACATGGTCCACATTATCATCGACCCTACAGTCAGGACACAAGCCGAAGTCAACCAAGCCAAGCCTAGTCAAACTGTTCCTAAAGGCACCATGTCCCGAAAGGAATTGAGTTATATGCCGATTGGGGTAACCCAAGTAATTGCTCGCATCTCCCTAACATTTGGAAAAATACCATGCGTGTATAGACCAGTAAAAGAATCGTTCCACCTAGCTTGCCAAGAATCATAACATTGGTCTTCAATTTCTCGCATACGCCTTGAAGTAAGAAGGCCTCCGATCTTGGAAATGTAAAGCTTGCTACGTTCCGTAGCTAAAATGTCAATGGATTTTATGCCGGCGATCACAGTGACTGCCTCCCTCGAGAGAGTTCTGTAGCCAACGAACACAGCTAACAATAGAATACGCTGGACTCGCAAAAGAATATCCCTGTAAAATTGGAAATATAAACGATGAGTCCAGACGGGCGCAGCGTACAATATTATGGCTTCACAGACACCTTTGTAAAGAATTCGCATGATATGATAATTTAAACCCCAATCGAAATAGATGACTCTACGGACGCCGAATAAGCCGTCGATGGCCTTTTTCGCAACAAACTGGAGATGCTTCTTGAATTGAAGCCTCCCATCAAGTATAACAACCAGATACTTCTGAACGGTAACATACCTAATCGGAAGACCATCAATTCCAACCCGGGGATGACGAGTTGCGGTTAGATGACTCTTCAGAAACATCATAGTGGTTTTCATTGCACTAAAATCCATCTTATGCTGAAGTCTCCACAATCTTAATACCTTACATGGCTGTGTCTCTCTCTAAGCTCTCACTAGGCACGCAAATTGCCCGCGGCCAGCAGCAACCCAGCATAAGCCACGATGCGACAGCCACTGGGCATCCGCAATCGCATGAGAGAATCAAGTTCAACGACCCAGACGAGTGGACCTGGAACACTACCCTGAGAACAACCTTTTGGCAGGGTCTTTTTTACCTCCGAGCTGCCGTCACGATGGACGACAGTTCTGTTGTTGAAAGAACTCGAGTATCCTAATCTCCTTTAGTGTGCACCCACACTACTGCGGTTGAAAAAAGGCAAAGGGCCTCCACAAATTACTGAAGGCCCCGAATTTATCCAAAAAGACACCGAGTACATATTTGCACTCGCTGGACGAAGCCAGATCCATTACCCTAAGAAGTGGGTCCTCTGTGCCCTTGCCAGGGCGGAAATCATACTGGTCGTCCATCAGCATACGGTTAGAAGTTAACCTCCTCTTAATGCGGAGGTACAAGACTTTCTCGAAAACCTCAACTACTACAGGCAAGTTCGTAAGAGGACGGTAAGAAGAACTTACAGTGGGATCCTTGTCGTCACCTTTGAAGTGCAATTTCAACACACGACGTTTCCGACACGCTGAGAAACACCCAGCAAAGAGCATCCTATTGCAAACGGTAGTCAAAGGACCAATAATCACAACAACGTGCGAACAAGGTGCTTGATTTTGATACCATCATATCCAGGGGCTTTATTCCTAGCCAGGCTACAAATTACATGGCGGACTTCCTCCTCAGTAATTTCTGAACACATTTTCTAAGAGCCAAAACCTACAACTTCCCTTGGAACACGTCGATGATACGAGGTTTCACCAACCACAGTATCATTTGGAACAGATCTTCCATCAGATGAGTGGGGGCACTATGTTTATCTATTACACATGCATTCTGGATCGAAAGAGTCGACAGAAGAATGTCTTTTTTCCACCTATGCCCAAGTACACTATATACAACACTCCACGGGTCTTTATTTCTCTACTCTTGAACAGAAGAACGCCAGGAATCACGTTTAGATGACCCAATCTTATGAAAATACTCTGTCCTCTTCTGACGATATTCCGCAATCAAGACTGCACGCCAACACCCTCACGCTGTGTGGCTCTCCTAAGCCGCCCCACAGTCCGCTTCAACGCGGTCAAGTCCCGAGTACACCATCCAGTTACTCTCCCGATCCGTGCTTCTGGGTATAGACTGCTCAACGGCTTCATTTACGGCCGATAAAAAATTCTCTGCCAGGTTGTCCAACGGGACCTCGTCCAGACTTCGAGCAAAAACTTGAAGCCTGGCCGCAAGAATATTTGAAAACCTGTGCCAATCCGCACGCCTGTGCAGGAAGCGTCCCTGCTGTCAGGACTGTCAGGTCTGCCCTTCGCATTTCTGAAAGCCTTGACTGCCGGGGTTGCCTTAACCCGGGTGGGTGCGCCCGTGTCCAACTCGCTTACCTCGTTCTCGGAGGAGCTTGTTGACGTACAGTGTCAACAAAGACTTATTATTTAAAATAAAAAATACAAAATATATTTAAAAATTAAAAATTAAAGCAAACAGCAATTCAACTAATTTAACAATGGGGTATCTAAACATTATAATTCGCTGGCAATAGGATACAAATTATAACTATTATTTTCGTTTTATTTTATTTCAAAGATGTCTTGGAGACAATAAAACACCGGGTTGGTCTAGTAGTAAACTCGTCTTCGCAAATCAGCTGATTTTGAAATCGAGAGTTCTAAGGTTCAAATCCTAGTAAAGGCAGTTACTTTTTTACGGATTTGAATACTAGATCGTGGATATCGTTATTGTTTGGTGGTTGCGTTTCAATTAACCACATATCTCAGGAGTGGTGGACCTGAGACTATACAAGACTATACTTCATCACATTTATACCTTCCATCATCAATCATCCTCTGAAGGAATACCTTTCAATGGTTCCAGAGTCCAAAGAAAAAGGAAAAAAGTTGGAGACCATATTATAGCTGAAACAATACTTATGTGTTTATAATTAAAAGCCTTCAAAGATACTTTTATACCTTAAAAAAATTTCTTAAATTAATAGTAAAACGATTTTTATGACGTATTGAATCTATCTAATTTAATTCTTCGAATCAACATACATGATAAAAACAGAGATAGTCTATCGGTTCACTTACCAGTAAACGTTTAGTAGGGTAGCAAAAATCCATTTAACCCATAACTTATAAACCCGCAAAATATTCATGAAGATGAAAGAGCTAAAAATCGTTTTTATTAATTCAGAATTGTAACGCAGAATTTTTTTTTTTTTTTGTTTTTCTACGTGTATGGATTATAATTTACTAGAAATCTATTAAAAACCAGTTAAAAATGATAATAAAATTTTGTACCCTGATACAAAATAAAACGTAACTAACTAAATGAATATCTGGAATCAAGTATTCTAGCTCTTAGTTATAAGTTAAAACATATGAATTTGCAAAATACCGTAAATGGTTTTAAAAAAAGATAATTGAAATTTAAAAAACTAGATTCAGTTGTTGTATAGTGGTAGAGTAACTCAGTAATTTAAATGGTCCTACATAATCAATCACATGTGCTAAATTCAGCAATGTTTTGAAAACGGCTGTTTCTCATTAAACGTCTTTTCCAATATTATTTTACACTTGTTCTGCTACGTTAAAAAACATAATTAGATTTGTTTATTAATAATAAATTTATTTCTCTCTGAAATGTATAGAATTTAGAGAATTTTAATCTAGTATTTAAATAGAATATCTGTCAAATCATAATTCTATTCTACTACTAACGCGTATATATTAATATATGAGCTTAACTTTTACATATATCAGAAGCATTAATATTCTCAAGTGTACAAGATTTCCTTTCAATAAAAATAAATATTATATTTGTAAAAAGTTTTATCAGCACAAAAATCAATTAATTACTAATTTATTTCTCTTAAATTTCGTCTTTTTTCTAAATAAATGTAAAGTTTTATATGAATAAGAAAACTATTTTTCATTTAAAAAATAAAAATAATCTAAATATTTTCAAAACGCGATTAGTAGTTTAAAAAGATTTTTTCCTTTCTTTCGTCACGAAACATTTTCCGGCTATACCTTGCATCTAAACTTCCTTTTTCAAGTATGTCAGGCATTCCTTTGTGTAAAAATTAATTAACTCAAGATATCATCTCAGCAGCAACTTGTGATATGTCATAAATTTAGCAGTGAACTAGTTGTTCTTCATGATGCTACATAAATTAGCCTATTTACATCGGCATGTTGCTGACAATAAATAACATATAATAGGTATGAGAGTTCTTAAAAATGCATAAAAGGGAATTTTAATTGAAAAAACTATTACAAAATAAAATATTTTGTAACATTTCAGTGTGAAATATTAATGTACAAAATTGAATGCTTAAACATTCGTATTTTTAAAAAAGATCTCTTTGATCATATTCTTAAATTAATTTTTAGTTCTATGATGCAATTTATATTTTATAATTTAATAAAGCAAGTATTTGATATAAAATCCAGACTTAGTCAAAAATGTTACGAGGACCATAAATTTTAAATTAAAAAAAGGATTAGATTAAATAAAGCCAGCAGTAAATGTAAAAAACAATCTCGAACATCTAAATGTCATTAAAACTTTAAATCTTAAGGTAGTTGAAAAATTTCGAATAAAAAAATTTGTTGATTGCTATACGAATAATTTCAAAACTAGCAAAATTCAGAACTCCCGCGTCTACTTCTGTATTTTTTAAAATAAACGGTTTACTGTGACTTTAAAAAGCGAAAGTTTCGAAGTAAAATATTTGCTTCTTAGACACTTCCGACTAATCTACAAATATACGAATATCACTCAAAAAACGTTTCCTTTCAAAATCTGAAGACAAACTCGGTCTTTGTAAATATAGCCCTATTAATTTAAGTTATTTCAAAACTTAAGATGAAAATTTATTTATACTTTTAATTGAAGTCTGAAAAATAAATTATGTAAGCGGTCCTTCATTAATTTTATAATTTTTTTACTTTTAATTTTATAATTTTAAAAATTTTTTAATTTTTTTAGGTGAGTAAATTTTAAAAGTTAGTTGTATGAAACGTTACTATTTTACTACTTCATCATCTTCCACAGTTCAAGTGTAGATTTTAAGATTATAATCAGAGACCATTTTTAATGATAGACACTCATCTTTTGTTAAATCTCTGCAAGAGATCTTTACGCTAAAATATCGTAGTAGTGAAAGATTTACTTCATGGTAGTTATTTCAGATATCGATTATGTACGAATATATCCGATATTTAATGTTATTAAGATATTTTTTATAATTTATTTCTGTAGTTTAATTCATTCTTATAAGAACATATCCATTATTTAATATAATTACGTGTTTCGCAGTGTAATGAAAATGCTGTAAATTAGGCCTTATTTGCTTGTCCATTACTTCCTTTATTGTCCGTTAGTGTATAAATAACAAGTTTTTTCAATGTTTAAATGACATCGAACAATTTCACTCAACTAATTGGAATTAAATGTACGATTAACATGAACCGATTTTAATAATAACTGATTTCATTATATTACTGTATGTATAGAGAGAGAAATAGAGTTATGTTTACATATATTCATAAATGCAAAGTTGTGGAGCATAAATTTAAATTCATAAAACATTAATACCTAACTTTACAGAGCCCTTTATCCAGCTTTCGTATTTCAATATTTTGATTTAATTTTAATTTCAGCTACACTAATTATAAAAAAAGGCATTTCTTGGTAGGATTTTATAGGAAAGACATTTGTCTTAATATCAGGATGTTAAACTACATCTCAGAAAGATTTAAGAAAACAAGCCTCAATGGATTTTCTTTAGTCTATTTTTAGATTCCTGCTTGAAAAGGGGCCAAAACATAGACTCGGGAGAAAAAAGGGCAAAGGAGACTTGGGGTCTCCTTTGCCCTTGGGGATCACCACAAGACGTGCGGTCCTTCATCTGGCGCTAAAAGCTCGAACCTCCAGACATGCATTGTACATGTCTAGAAGCAGACGGGGCCTGCAGCGCTCCAGCAGAGTAGTAATAATAATAATATACTATTTTAAATGTTATTATATATTTATATTATATTAATATTATTATAATTAAGTTTTAAATTAGCATAGAGATTGACTAGACACATGAAGAGACATTTTAGTACAAGCTACGGTATCCAGAAATTTACTTGCTTTAATGATAGCCATATTAAATGAGTCTTGAACACTTTCTTCACGTGAAATTTATAGTTCTGATTAAAAAATTTACCTAGTTCTGTTTCCATATTCCATAAACTACATTATTGTAATTATTCATAATACTTACCAAACCTAAGTTAATTTAATGGAAATTTAAATTAAAACGATAAAAACATGCCTGCTTTTGTGTTCAGGCATACGCTATAAAGGCTTATTCACGCTACAAAAAGTTATAATTAATGAATTGTACTTGAAATATCAAGTGTTCATTAAAATTGGTTTTAACAGTGATTACAACTGGTTTTCATGGTTCTATCAGACTGGCTAAATTTTTTCAAAATTAGTTCATCTAGTTAGCACCTTAGTACTTCAGTAACTTCACTACTTACAGTATGCTTTCTTTCTCCGACTCAAGTTTTATTTCAGATTATAGTAAAACACGATCAATGAATTGTTTCTCCTGACGTATTTTCTCTCAGATATTGCCATAATAACATTTTTGCTACGTCTATATACATTTAAAACGCATTTATATATTGAAAACGCATTGTATATATTGAAATTTTCTTTCGTGGTCCTAGTCTTAAATTTTTATTGTTGGAAAGATTACTCATAATTTTTTTTCTAAACTACAATCGTAATTAAGGTAAATTTAAATGATCAAATTCCCTTACAGTTAATAAACTCTTGAAATACAAGAAGAATGTCTTAAGAGAATAGCTACTGAAAATGTTTTTGAAAAAAAATTTATTTAAAAATAAATGTAAAAATTAAGGTCATTTATAAGTTTGATTATATATTTACCATTTACTTTGAATTAACAAACTTCTGCTTATCTCTTTTAATAAAATAAAACATTATGTCATATTTATTAAATATGAAATAATTTTTTCCTATAATACACTTCTTTTTTTTTTGAATTTAACCTGCCTGATGGAAGTGACAAAAACGCTTATTAAATGAAAAGGTTTTCAAAATATTCTTTCTCGAAATGATGATGCTTCTACAAATAGCAAAATACTTTTAACACGAACGAATAACGCAAGAAAAATATTTTGTTTTTAATATCACAGTTTATATTTAGCAGTAATATTTATTAGCATTATTTTTGTTTTTATATTCTTTTAATCATCAAGAGAAAAATATCGCAAAAAAGTGAAAACATCACTGTTTTTTAATGTAAAAGTTTATTTCTAGTTAAAAATACGAAGAGGTTTTTAATTGACAAATATTGCTTGAGAGAATGAACTGATATTGAACTGTTTCAATGTTGTAAAATTATAAATTCATGACGTGTAATTAATATATATATTTTGGCCTTCACCTGTCTTTCATAATACATCTCTTACATTTTACATTACTTTATTTAGTACCCCGATCTTATTGAATTTGTTCTACCATTTCTTTTTTTTTATTTTGTTCTTATTTTAGTCTCTTATGTATATGCAAGCCAACCAAGCTTTCATTCATCGTTCACTCAAGGGAAATGTTTTATTCAACTAAGTTTCGGAAGTTAATTTTCAACATGTAACGTTTGAGAGTTCTCTTCCAATTACTTTCACTGATCGATTAATTTACGATTCGGTCTTTTCAGCAACTGATTAAAATCTCCACAAAAATTGTTTTTTTTTTTTTTTTAACTTAGCTAATCCGCCATGAACGCATCACATGCATTTGGAAATATTTGTTGCTTTGCAAAGTGTACAATCTCATAATCAGATTACAGGTTGTCACACAATCACATGTTTACTCTGTAATTTTATCTTTTATCTGCTAAAAATTGAATTGAATATTGTAATTAAAATATTTGTGTTCAGGCATACGCTATAAAGGCTTATTCGCGACACAAAAAGTCTTAATTAATGAATTGTACTTGAAATATCAAGTGTTCATTAAAATTGGTTTTAACAGTGATTACAACTGGTTTTCATGGTTCAATCAGACTGGCTGAATTTGTTCAAAATTAGTTCATCTAGTGAGCGCCATAGTACTTCAGTAACTACACTACTTACAGTATGCTTTCTTTCTCCGAAGACGCATATCTAGTTTTAACAAGAATGCATTATTACATTTAAATATAAACTGAATAAAAAGGAAAAATAGCAAATGACGTAATATCACCACTCAAGAGGTAATCACAAATACTGTAATGTGCAAAATTATCTCTTTATTATAACTATTACTAGTATTATTTTTTTTTGAGGTTTTTTTTAGGGGCGTCGACTACTTTGGTCATTAGCCCTATCACACTTCAAAAAAAAAAGAAAAAAAAAGGTTCAATTATTCACATTTCTATGACTCAAAAATGTTAAAAAATTTACGTTCTTCTAACTTCGAATCCAGAATATTACTTTCTAGGCTTTCCTTTCGGCCATTCTTTCTTGCACCGTTTCTCCATTCTTCTGACGGCCTCAACCTCTGATGACAGCGTATCTGAGGCCTCAGACATGGCATCCTCTTCCTCTATTTCGGGTGCCAGTGACGTTCTGCGGCTGACGTCAGTTGATGAAAGTTTCGTCGGTGCTGTTAGCATCTTTGCTAGGGAATCTAAACTAATAAGCGATGAAGTCTCCGCGGCGGATGAGCCGGACTCTATCACTACTGCAGTACTGGGTCCAGCTGAAATAGATGCTCTCACCGAAGCTGATCTTTGCGCTTTTGGAGGCTCTATTGGTACAGGTTTTATATTCTCTACGTCTGGTGGTTTCTCAATAATAACTTGTACCTCCATTTCCGTAGATTCAGATTTTCTTGTCACAATTTCTTTTAGCTTGTGACTAGACGACGGAGTGATCCGTTTCTCTTTGCTAGATAAGTCAAGACTTTTTATTCTTACTTCAGTTGGTGGCTTAGTAATCGCAGGTTTAGCTGGTGATTAAACTGTGCTGGTGCGTCTCTCATGTTAACGGCGTCAGTCCGGGGATGAGCCTTGTTTTCTCTGATTAGTCGACTCAATTCTTTCAATCATCGTCGCAAGACTTGGTGCCATCGTGTTAAGCAACTGCTCCACCTTAATTTTTAAAGCCGCTACTTCTGCGTAAGAAGTTGATGGTCGTGGTGTACGCTGATTAACAATTTTCTTCGCTTCAGGATAACTGACCTTCTGAAGCGTTTTAACTTCCTGAATCGCTGTTTCTAATTTATATGTAGGGCAGTTTCTTGAACGACAATTGTGATGCCCTTTACAGTTAACGCAGGTTGGAGGGTCTTTACATGGGTCACCCACATGTGTTTTTTCTCCACATATACATATTTCCTGCGCTTCACATCTAGCTGCTGTGTGTCCGAATCGTTGACACTTAAAACATCTCATCGGCTGCGGAATAAATGCTCGTACATCAAGCCGATGGATGCCAGCTCGTACCTTTTCAGGAAGATTCGGCCTATTAAATGTTAAAACATGCGAGGCCGAAGAAACAACTTCACCATTTCTTCGCATGGTTAGTCAGCGACACTGAGTCACTCCTTGACTCGACATTTCTTGTACAATTTCTTCTTCTGTACAATTAAGAAGATCGCGACAAACAACAACTCCTCTGGATGAGTTCAGTGTGATATGCGGTTGAACAGAAACCGCAAATTCACCTATCTTCTTCAACGCCTGCACTTTCTGGCTTTGCACGTCGTTGATAGTTTCGACGTTCAATCCATTAAAAGTCTTTCGGATTTCTTTAACGGGACCACCAGCACAATTTGTAATTTCTCTTGCCATTAAGAATGGACTAATTTTTGGAAGTTTCCATTCTCCTTTGTAATAATTAAAAATCTTGGCTTAGGTACACTATAGCCAAATAACCTTTTACGTAAATCTTTACTGATTCTATCAGCATCTTTCTTGATTTTGTCACACTCTTTGCTCTTTTTCCTCTTCGATTTTGGCGAATCGGATGATTCTGAACGAGGGTGTTTACGCGCACCCTCTGCCACGTTTGATTGTTCAATATTCATGAACAGTTGATCCCATCTGTAGCAAGGCTAGCCGCCGGGGTATACCCCCACTCCAGGGCTACTAACCTTGGAGGTCCGATCCGGTACTCCGGTGGAACCGGCATATGTCCTGGCAGAGAGCGGATGCGCAGTCTCTGCACTGACTCCAGGCTCCTACTCACCGAAGGTTTCAGAGCTCCCATGCACCGACATACATGGGCACCATTGCTACATGCTTGCCATCTCAGGGGGCATGTGGACAACGGAAGGGTCTCCGTTACACCTGCAATAACATTGACCCTGGCCGCCACATTGCCAGTTCTAAGAGTGGTATGAGTCCATTTCCAAATCGTTTATTATTCCATTTCCTGCAGGAAAAACCCAGTGCGTTTAGTGAGCTGAAGTTGGAAACAGGTCAAACTTAAAAAAGCATAACCGAGGAATTTACTCGGAACCACGTTAAGCCAGCTATATGTATATACGAAGTACAAATGTTGCCGCCCTGGACGTGGAACATAGATGTTGTGTTCCGGACGTAGGGATTATCTACCTCAGGGCACTAGTACTATTTTTTTTTTTTTTTTTTTTATCTGGAATTTTACGGGCATCGACTGTGCTAAGGTCATTAGCCCTCGTCACAATCTTTAAAAGAAATTACTATCACCATGTGGATCGTCATATGTAAGGGTGTAAACGGCCCTTACATTTTATTTAAAAGCACAAACTACACAAAACATTTAATACATAAAAGACAAGGACAATCACAAACACTTACGGGGTGTAAAGGGCCCCAATATTAAAATATGAGATAAGGTTCTCAAAAGACCATGAAATTAAAATTAAAATTAAACTTATCGATACCATTTCTTTCTTTCTTTATATATATATATATCTATAAACTACCGCTTAGTATCTTTTACCACAGCTTTAAACTTTCATTTTATAGACTTTTAAGAAGTCCACTGGCGTGTAGAAATGCAACCATATTTTCTTCATTTCCATTATCCAGATCAGCACTAATATTATTTGTAAGACGGAACCTCTTTCTGAGGTCCTCATATATAGTACACTCTTCTATTAGATGCTTGATTGTCAGTGTTTTATTACAAACACCGCACATTGGTCTCACTTCGCCGGTTAACAAATATAAATTTGTTAATCGCTTGTGACCGATTCTAAGTCTGGTCACCGCTACTTGTTCACGGCGAGTCAACTTAAAGTCGCTTTTCCATTTATAAGGAGAAGTTTTAAGTGAGTTTAATTTTGTATTTAAACTCCTCCATTCAGCGTTCCACTTGTTCCTTACTTTGTTTGTTAGACAGTTTTTAACATCTGCCACTCTTACAGGAAATGCATCCAAATGATCACAGACTGTTGCCTTTCTGGCAGCTTCGTCTGCGATTTTATTACCTGTAATACCAGCATGCCCCGGAATCCATACAAATACGCATCGTTGTCCTCGTTGTTTTAGTACGTATAAAATGGACAGGATGTTTGCAATTAGGACATCCTTAATGTTCTTGTTCCGAACTGCGACGTGTGCACTTAATGAATCGGAACTTATTAGCACTCTCTCTTCACAATAGTGTTCAGTGTAGCGAAGAGCTTGCTGAATTGCAGTGAGTTCTGCCGTGTAGACACTGGCCACATCTGGCAGTTTCCAAAAGTGGGCTTCTTCATTTACATATATTGAGCATCCAACACCATATTCGGTTTTAGAACCGTCAGTATAAATTCTAATATGTTCTTCGTAGCTACTTACGGTTGCCAAAAATTCATGCTGGATGATCACTTCTGGTTTCTTTTTTATTTCTCCTTGAAAGAGATTCAAACTTGTATTTACCGCTGGCAAGAGCCATGGCGGTATTTCTCTAGTAGAAATTGCCAATGTATCTGGAATGGCAATTTCATATTTATTTCTTAATTCGTGGTACCTAATTCCGGCTGATCTGGAATAGGTAGCACGACTTCGCATAATGCAGCCATGGGACCATGGGATGATTCGTAAACAATTTATTATTTATATGAGCAGGATAAGCCCCCATATTTGCTGCGTATCTTAACAAGAGGATCTCCCTTCTATAATGTAGTGGCATTATTCTGGCTTCAGACATCAGACTAGCAGCCGGAATTGTGCGGAAAGCGCCTGTTGCATATCTTATATTCGACTTTCTAGCGGATGAATATACGATACATCCGTAGTCTAGTTTAGATTGAACGAATGCTTTATACAATCTCAATAATGTCTCTTTGTCTGAGCCCCAATTTAAGTTCGATAAACATTTTATAATGTTTAGGGCTCTTTTTCGTCTATCACTCATGTCCTGTATATGTAATCCCCATGAAAGGGATTTATCCAATACTAGTCCTAAATATCTTACGCTGTCTTTATAATGTATTGGATTATCATCAATTGTCAACGCAAGACTTTGATGAGGAATTCTCTTCCTACAAAAGTGTACACAGCACGTTTTTTCTGGTGAGAATTGGAATCCGTTATTCTTTGCAACTTCATTAAAGCATTGATCGCTCGTTGCAATTTGTACCTCACCATAGCAGTCTTGTTGCTGGCATACACAATTGTCAGATCATCAAGATAGACGCTATTCCTGATTTCTGCTGGAATGGCTAATATCAATTTATTGATGGCAATGGTAAACAAGGTACCGCTCAACGGCGAACCTTGTGGTATGCCATTTTCCAAATTACTTACAGATGAATATTCGCTACTGACTCGTACTTGGAAAGTACGGTCATTCATATAGTTGCTGAGCAGTATAGGCAGATTGCCACGAATGCCCCATTCATGTATCTGGAGCATTATACCATGACGCCAGATCATATCGAAAGCCTTCTGAAAATCAAAGAAGTCTCCGACACAATGTTTCCTTTTAATGAAGCTGTTATATATAACGTCCTCTAAGCTGATCATTTGATCAGTGGTAGAATGGCATTGCCGAAAACCTGCTTGATACGGTGATATCAGGTTTTCTTTTTCCAAAACCCAGACGAGTCGATTATTAATCATTTTTTCCAGTATTTTTCCCATACAACACGTCAAAGAAATAGGACGATAGCTATTGGGGTCTGTTAAATTTTTATTTTTCTTTGGTACTGGAACAATATGAGCTTTTTTTCACTTCCGCGGGTACGTTCCATCCCGCCATATTCTATTGTAAAGTTCTAATAATCTACGCTTTGCAGTGGTATTCAGCTGCCCGATCATATTATAGTGGATTTCATGCGGACCAGTAGCTGTGTTACCTGATTTTTCCAACGCTTTCGCGAATTCTTCCATTTTAAAAGGTACATTATATGAGTAATTATACTCAGTTCTGAAGTTTAGTAGACCTTCAAGTTGTTCTTTTTTAGTACGAAAATCTTCTTCGTAGTTGGCCGTTCTGCTGGCCTTTTCGAAGTGATTTGATATCAGCTCTGCAATTTCATATGGAGTGTCTTTTATTTCATCTTCATCTTGAAGGCTAGCTATAGGAGCAAAATCATTTCGCCCACAAATCGCCTTCACTTTCCTCCAAACATCTGATGCAGTAGTAGTTTTGTCAATGGATGACACGTATTGCTGCTAGGATCGTTTTTTCGAGTCTATCATAAGACGTTTTGCATACACCCTGTATTTTTTAAAGGCAACAAGTATTTCTATACTAGGACGCTTCTTAAAGGCGTTATACGCCCTTTTCTTTCTTTTTATAGCTTCACTTATTTCATCGTTCCACCATGGAACGCATTTCTTTGTAAGTTTCCCAGATGTTTTGGGAATATATCTCGATGCCGACTCAATTATTGCATTTGTTATGGCGTCGACATCGTCTCCGATAACTCCAGTTGTTTCTGGGAGTATCATTCTAGCTGTGAAGCTCGTCCAGTCTGCATTTTCAAATAACCATCTTTTAGGGATGGGATATATTGTTCTTGTAACATCAGTTCCAATTTGCACCGGGAAATGATCGCTTCCATGCAGATCGTCTATGACATGGAAGCTGTACCTTGGTGCTATCGATCCGCTTATAAGTGCAAGATCTATACAGGACTTCGATCCATCTCTGGCATTGAAAAAGGTTCCTGATTCGTCGTTTAAAATAATAAGTTCTGAATTCAACATGAACCCTTCCAGTTCTCTTCCTCGGGGATCTACTCGATCCGATCCCCAAAGAGAATTATGAGCGTTAAAGTCACCCACTAGTAAAACAGGTGGGGGAAGCTCGGAAATTAGTCTTGCTATGTCATCCTTATTCCAATCAAAATACGGCAAGTATATGCTGCAGACAGTGACCTGGAGCGGACGCTTCATTCTAATGGCGACCGCTTGTAGGTTTGTGTTTAGAACAACCGCCTCAGTGGTAGCTCTAGTCGATGTTAATATAGCCACTCCACCTCTAACTCTTACATTTGTCGGTTGATCTCGCCAAAATATATCGAATCCTTTTAATTTAAAATTTTCATTTCGGCGGAAATGCGTTTCATGCAGACATATACAAATCGGGTCTACATCATGTACCAAGCGTTGGAGCTCATGGATGTTTGAAAAACATCCATTGATGTTCTATTGTACAATCGACTCGCTAATTTTTAATTAAATTATTGTCTGGGTTTGCCTTTCGGCCATCCTTTTTTTCTCTTCTTCTCCATTATGCGAACCGCATCAAGTTCGCGGAGAACGTCGTCGCCGGCGTAGCTTCCGGCCTCCGAATCGGAGACCACCGAAGCCGCCGACGACGACGGGCATGGATCGGCGCCGGTTTCAGGCGCCGATTGAGAGGTGGCAACCTGGCCGCTCCCCGACACGGGGGTCGCACCGGTCACCGCCTGTGGAAGGGGGGACACTTGTCCCCTCTGTGAAATTTTTTGTGGCCTCTGAGGCTTAGAGGCCACTTCAGTTACAGGAGGCTTGGGAGCCTCCATAACAGACTCTGTAGCTGTCACTTTCTTATCTTCAACTAAAATCTCACTAAGACGGACTTGGATTTCAGGTTTAGTGTCCGTTTTCTTCTGTACTGGACCGACTTTCTGTTTTGGAGATATGTCTTCAGGAGGCTGAACAATTATTCTTGTCTTAACAGGTTCTTTAGTGCTGAGAGGCTTCATTTTGTTTTCAATTATCCTCTCAATTAAGCCAGCCAAGGTAGGTGCGAGTTTGTTGATGATTGCACTCTCATCAACAGCAAATGGAGCAGGAGCAGGAACAGCAGCCGCAGCCTGAGCATAGGTTGTTGTTGCTCTAGGTCTGCGGGCGTTTACGATCTTTTTTGATTCAAAGTAGCTGATCTTTTGCAGGGTTTTTACTTCCTGCACAGCTACTTCGTCTTTGTATACAGGACAGTTCCTGGATCTACAGGAATGCTGTCCTCTGCAGTTTATACAGGTAGGAGGCTCCTTACACGGCTCTCCTTCATGAACTTCATCACCGCTCACGCATATTTGCGGCCTCTCACACCTAACAGCGGTGTGTCCAAAGCGTTGCCTTTTAAAGCATCGCATTGGTTGCGGACAAATGCCCGCACATCCAACCGATGTATGCCCGCTCTTATCTTCTCTGGCAAAGTAGGCCGGTTAAATGTAAGAACATGGGATGCTGAAGGTAGGACTTCGCCATTCCTTCTCATGTTCAACCTCCGACATTCTAATACTCCTTGCGGCGCTAATTCTTCTACAATTTCCTGCTCCGTACAGTTAAGAAGATCCCGACAGACCACAACACCCCTTGAGGTGTTGAGCGTGCTGTGGGGATCAACGCGTACAACTAGCTCTCCAATTTTTTTAAGCCCTAGGATCTTCTGTGACTGTATATCATTTACAGTCTCTATATGAAGTCCTGTGAAAGTTTTCCTAATTTCCTTAACAGGGCCTCCAGCACATTTTGTTTTTTCTCGAGAGATGAGAAATGGACTCACCTTCGAGAAATTACCGTCTTCTTTTGTAACAACTAAGTATTTTGGCTTTGGGACGTTGCTTTTGAAGAAAGCTTTTTGCAAGCTTTTCCTAGCCTCAACTTCAATTTCACGAGATTCCGCGCTCTTTCTCCATTTTTCCTCAGGCGAAACGGCTGGTTCTAAACGAGGGTGTTTACGTGAACCCTTTGCCACGTTTAGTTGTTCAGTTTCCATGAACAAATAATCCCTTCTGTAGTAAGGCTAGCCGCCGGGGTACACCCCCACTCCAGGGCTACCAACCCTGGAGGTCCGTTCCGGTACTCCGGTGGAACCGGCATATAACCTCGCAGAGAGCGGATGCGCAGTCTCTGCACTGACTCCTGGCCCTTACACACCGATGCTTTCAGGGCTCCCATGCTCCGAACATGGGCACCTTAACTACATGCTTGCCATCGCGGGGGGCATGTGGACGACGAAAAGTCTCCGTTACACCTGCTAATATCTTTGACCGTGGCCGCCACATCGCCAGCTCTAAAGGCGGTATTAATCCATTTCCATAACCGTTAAGAATTTCGTATCTGCAGGTGGCCGCAAAGTCCAGTCCTGTTATTCGGCCTATAGATGAAAATCGGCCGAAAAAAGCATATCCGAGAAACAACACTCGGAACCCCGTTAGCCAGCTATATGTAATGTACTTAAGTACAGGTGTTGCCTAAAAAAAAAAAAAAAAAAAAAAAAAAAAAAAAAAAAAATACTATTACTATCATTATTACTACTACTACTACTACTACTATTATTATTATTATTATTATTATTATTATTGTCATTAATATTGTTATTAAAGGGAATTTTTACTATTATCTATAAAAGGTATTTCATTACAATTTCACCCAATAATGTCAAATGTCAGAACACTATAACAATCATTGTCAACCTAGAAGGTACTAAGTTTTTATAAAAATGTACTCGTTATAAAAATGTAGAATGATAATTAACAATGTTATAGAGCTTACATAATAAAAATAAGGGTCAGATTGTAAGAATAAAAATAAAATTGTTAAAATTCTTAGGCAAAATTCTAAATGCAATGTAAATCTAAATCTTTTACTTTTACCCTACATTTTTCTATTCATTTGGTTACAAAAATAAATCCCTTGAACTTAATTTTCTACAATCCAATATCCTATTACAAAATTACTGTGTATCATAAACAACTTTATTTTTCTCCCCTGCTTCCTTCCGTTCAACTATCCCATCACAGGCCGGACCCGTTGTTAGCATAACTCAGCCTTGGGGGGGGGGGGGGCGGTCTGAGTTGAGATATGCTCAACTGCACAGTTGAGTTATGCTCAATATGGGGAATTGAGTTGAGTTGAATTGAGTATATTACAATTCATTAATTTTTATTAAAATTGTATTTAAAATTTTTTACCTACACATGGTGATTTTCCATAAATAGAAGTAGAACATGATTAAGTTTTCTCATCCATTAACTCCAACACTAATTATTCCGATTTATATAAATGTAGGTATACAAATCTTTTACGTATTTGTGATTTATTCTTAAATTTAAAACAAACCGTGAAGAATAAATAACAATCTTGGGTTCAAGCTTTTCATTTTGTTTTAAATGTTTGTCATTAAAACATTTACTATTGTAAAAGTAGACTTTGGGAAGGTTTAATACCCTTATGTACTATTTTCTGTCTTTCTTAACTTCGCTTTAGCTTTGTCCATCTCTTGAATAATTGTTAAGCTTTTTCAGAAAGTAAGGCAGTTATAATCTAGGGAATGCTATAATAATCGCCTTTCTTATTTACAAACTTTCATTTAACCACGGCTAAAGATATTCTCTATTTATCAATTCTCTTTATACAAGAGTAAGGAAATACAGTTGATGACGTCCTGTGAAAGACAATTGAATGAAGTAGTCTTATATGTTCATACCTTATGAAATGAACCTTACGAAAAGCTCTGACAAATTGTATTTATATTTGTCTCCTATTTCTTTTATATTTTCTAGGTTACCATAGACACTGTATTTCATTATATTTACGTTGCTACACTTCCGTTATTTTATTTTGAAAGAAGCCATCAAAGCATCACTTAGCTTGATCAACGGAGCAGGATCATTTTTATGTGTGCTGCTTGTCATCTTTAAAATCTCCCATTATTCTTTCACTGATGTATTCCCTAATCTTATTTTCATTCTTCATAGATCTTTCAATCAAATAATATTCGTTAATATTGTTTAATACCCATTTCTTGCTACATACTTATGTTATATTCCAACACAATTATAAATGGTTTTGAGTTGGTACATATTTCGGTTAAATTTCGTTAAATTTATATTCGTTCGTTAGAATTTTCCTAGTTTTTCACATATTAAAACTTGCGCAGGTACTAAAATTTTGATAAAGAGGGAAAAGTTATTTATTTATTTCTTGTTTGAATAATAAGTCTAATTATATAACATACAATTTTTTTATGATGATAGTTGATTGTTTAAATTAATAGAATATTTTATGATCGTTTTTCTTATTTTCTTTGATTATTTATGATTCTTACTGAATTCAACAGAATGAACAGCTTAAAAACTTTAAATTAAAACTCGAACATCTAAAAAAAATTTGTATATTACTTTTCCATAAATATTATTTAATCTTTGTTGTGACTGTCAACATTTAAATATAACAATGAATTCACTCTACAACAAACACGTACTTCATCTTCACCTTAAATATTATTATATTTTTGTGCAGAATTTTAATGAGATATGAGGAATCATCTCAGCTAGACAATACATATACCCGTGTTCTACAATGATTTTCGTAATATTATGTGTTATATTATATTGCAGATAAGCCATCTTACATATTAACAAACGTTTTTGATTTTTTGAATCTAGTTTCTAAATCAAGGATAGCAATGCAGTGCAGATTTTGTTTATTTTTTCTGAGAACTCTAAGAACTACCCAAGAAATTTATTCACATTTTCTCAATTATTTTTCTTAAATCTTCTTACTGACGTACAGTTAGTTTTATTAAACACGATTTGAAGTTTGAAAAGAACTTTGTCTTTAAAAGATATACTTCTTTAGCGTTTAATCAGCGTTTAAATTTTCTTATTTTTTTCATTACCAATTTAATTCTTTTGTCTGCCGTTATTCAGAATAGGTATTGAAATTTAAATTTTAAAGATATAGTAGGATAGAAAACTTTGTTGTAGTAGTACTAATTCCTTTGTTTTTGTGAAAATATAATTCATTACGGTACCTACTGAGCGATCTAGACTTCTACTGAGAGAATTTTTTTAAAACGTAGAACTTGCCATGTTATGTGTAGGATAAACCAAGATTACAATTTTGAGATGAATCAAATTCAACTGCGTAATCTGCTATTGTAAAACTGCTACTACCGTTTGTGTTATGAAACTAAGACAAACAAATATAAGTTTTAGCTGAAGCTGAATTAAATGAGTAATGATTCATGTATGTTAAAACACTCCGTCTCTAAAACGCGTATACGTGCTCACTCAAACGCTTGCATACGTCTGTTTGTACCACATCATTTTCTGCTAAACACAACTGACAGTGAGAGAGGATATATTTAAAATCTTATATTTCAGACTGACATTGACAGCTATTTCATAATTTTAGCTATTTGCTTTTTAGCAAACTGTTTAAATGTATCTCTCAAGGCAAATTTTACTTCTTGGCTCTGACCGACAGTTTCACCACAGTAATTTATTCCGTGTTAATTATAAAAAAAATTTTTTTTTTTCTACTAGGTCTTCCGTTATTGTGTAATGAAAAAGCGATTACACTTCGAAATCTGGATTTTCCACAAACAATTTATACTAGTACAATAAATAATATTTATACTTTTCAGCATCACAGCAGTATTTGAATTTTTTTCTATAATAATTAAACTACAATATCAGATTCTATTTATTGTATCTTAAAAACATTCGGATTATTTACAGGTAAAATTAAAGCTGCACAAATTAATAAAATATTAATTCGGCCAGAAAAAATTATTTACTATATAAATGTTTCAAAACTTTAGGAGATTTAATTTACAAATAAATTCAAAATTGAAGTAGAAATTTATTAAGAAAATTTTGATTTTAATTCTTTCATTCTGTAATTTTATTTACCTGTTTCTTCTCATACATGCATCACGTATGCAGTAATTCATAACAATTTTAATTTAATTATATAATTAAATTATAATAATATAATTATATTATAAAATTAATTATTACTGAAATAATTTTTGCTGATCATGGTGTTGTATGAAATTATTACTGCTATGATTTTAAAAGATTAGATTAGAAAAAATATTAAATTGCTTTTAAAAGTAGGTTTCACTTTGCACATTATAATTTCTGTGTTACTATTATTGTCGTTTACTCTAAAACAAAAAACAAGATTTCCATCGTTTATTCTAATTAATGCAGTTTACAATACATTTTGTGAAAAATTGAATATAAACGTACATTTTAAGGAAAAAGAATTTTTTTAATCAATAACAAGTCACAAAAAGTTTGATTACAATTCTTTGTAAAAATAGTTTTTTTTTATAATTAATTACACCGTAATACCTATAATGCTAACCACCAGGTCATTTTCAATCAGTTAGTAAAGAAAAATAGTACTCGAACTTTACTTACTTTTCCATTCAGGTCAAATCAGAAACCACGTAATTCAAGAAATTTAAGATGAAAAGTTCTTTCTGGATGAAAGATATTCTGTGACTTTCGAGAAATTAATTTTACAAATGTTTAGAAAATTTAAAAACTTTTGAAAGTGTTAAGCTTTATTTTTGTTAACTTTCCAAATACACCGAGCGAAATGTTCAAATAACTTTATTCTTTTTTTAACAAGTAAATAAAGAAAAGTAACTAATAAATTTAGTACGTTTGTATTTTTATTTGCATGAGTGGAATAAATTGAGAAAAATGATACGGATTCCTCTTCAAGAATGATTTACACAGCACATCGGAGAAGCAATGCACTGACTGGTTTCATTACGTATAGCTCTAATTTTTTTCCATTATACGACAAACCAAAATGAATACTTATTTTTATTATTAGTATTACGGGTAGGTAAATTTAGATAATTTAGGAATTATTTCAATAATGCATTAACGAAATGGATAAAATTCATGGTTATTAGACCGTTATATCATTTATGCAACTTAATATTTATAACACTTTATAAATACATACACAGTTGTCAAAATAATTTTATTTTGTTAAACTAACTATAAGCTCTCCATTTATTTATTCCATAAAGATTGAAAAATTCTACAACCAAAGTTTATTGGGTTTATAGCCTTTGAAAGGTCATTACATAGTAAAACAAAAAATAAATTAAAGTTAAAAACGGTGCTCTTTCTATAAGGTTATGAAAAATTAATAGTTTGTGTTAAATTGTTATCTTAATCAATACAGCGAATTATGTGTAGCATTTATTATTGCATTTAGCGAAAAAAGGGGGAAACTACTCTGACATGAAATACAATTATTAAAAAGCAATTTCAATTGTATTTAAAGAATTTTAATATTTTTGTTGTATTATGCGTAATTAATGGTGAGAATTATCCGGTTTTAATAAACAGCAAAATAAAGAAATCATTTGAACTTGATTTTTAAAGAACTTTAAGTACGAAAATCAAATTTCAAGAATATAACAATCGGAAAATACATCCTACTTATAGACTGCTGAGTTAATTGGTTGTGCATAATATCATTGTATTAATTAGATAACTTTACTTAACTCAAATATCCAGATATATAACTTTTTTTGTATTGTTTAATAACGACTACAAGAATTAATATCTGTAACTTTTAAAATGTACATTTAATTTAATTTTAATAAAAATTGTAAAAATATTATAAACATATGTCTAGTGAAAAAGTACATAAATATTTCGGTCGTCTAAATTCCATTACAGAGACAAATTTTTTATATTACGTAAAATCGCACAATGAAAGAAAAATAATTAAATCTCCCATTCGACCTCTTCATTCTTTAGGTATGATGAATTATTGTTGAGACTGTTTTCAGTTTTTGTACAAATATTACGGAAGTTTTATCTCAACCAGTTGGAAAAGAGTTATTTCATCATTGTTATAAAGCAAATTGAAAAAAAATATCCCGTTTGGTTTACTCAATGGAAGGTGAATGCGCGTATTCATTCGTTATCTTCCACACAGTAAAATAAATAACCTTTCTACCAGTGCAGTTATCCTTAAAATATTTCAGCAATGAAAGGTACTTGGTATATTTTGATTTAAACTGAAAATATGAAAAGAAAAACATCCACTTTTTAACATGCCTAAAAAGAAAGGAAAACAAAGTATTTCTAAGTAATATAACATCAGTTATTTGTATGAAATAATTCTGTACCCTTAAAATCACACATCTACCTACATTTCTACCCAAAGTAACCTAATTAGATACATTACCATTCAAATTAATGATTTTTAAACCAATTTTATAAATAAAGCTGTAAACATTTGAAATGCATAATATGAGTTGGTTTAAGAAGAACTATTTAACACTAAAGAGGTGCTATATAACTTTTTCTATTACCTCCCATAATCCTTTATACAGAAGTTACCTGTCAATTGTAGATTATAAAGGATCTCAAATGTCACCTGTAATAAAGATTTCACTTTTAGTTTTAGAGCTTGAAAATTACTATGTTTTCAAAACTAGATTTTTACTGGTTAGAAACTACCGAAAAGATTAATTTAGTACTCATCGAAGTTTACTGAAAAAGTCTACAGTTTGCTAATGAATTTATTCATACAAGGTCTCTTACGGCTGAAATGGAACCATACAAAATAATACTTTGACCCTTGAAGAGTTGGAAATCACCTCAGGCGACTCCTAAAACGGCACAAACCGGGACATGATCTTATTACTGCAAACGTTTGGCAAAGTATTCTTAGAAATGATAATGTTTCTAAAGAATACAATATCATCAAAATTCCTGTACAAAGAAAATATTACTTAATCAAAATGATTTTAAATCTGGCAGCCTCCACGTGATTTCCACTCTGAAATTCCCTCGGTTTTTTTTTTTTGCCGTGAAGTTTATTCAATATTACAATTTTGTGTAATATCGAACAATTTTACCATTTACAGTTAAAAAACCAACCAATTAAAACACGATTAATTTAAAAACAATTAAGCTTAATTTTTACCTAAACTTACCAGATCTACTACCCAGGACCGTAAAGAAGCTTCAAGGACAACAAAAACTGAAATTAGGCTGGACTTAGATATTGTAAGAAATATCCATTTAGAATAAATTACTCTTCATTCAAATTAATTAACTTTTAAATTCCGATGAGAAATTGTTTCAGAACATGGGTCTCCTTTTAAACACACTTTAGTATTTCGTTACCTAATTTATTTCAATTTTATTTATTCGAGATGTAAATACAATGCAAAATAACGCAAAGTTAGAGCTGTTAACGAAGATATCGAAATTGGATGGCGAAAAACGTAACATTTATTATATTAAACAAAAAATTTCAATCAAAAGATTATTTAATTTAGAATATATTTCCATTAATTTAACAACTAATTAGGGTAAATCTGCTTTTTGTTTAAGTAAATAAAAATTTAAAAAAATAAATTTGTAAAATATTATTACATATTTTAGTAAAAAACGTTAAGTCAAGTTATTTTATTTACAACAGAAAGAAGGTAAGTTACATTTTTATTGTTAATAAAATGAAGTCAAAAACATATACTATAAGTACATACATAAATTGAGTTTTTTAGTCACGACAGGTTGCATGTGTAAATTTCAACGTAAGAACTAAACTTATTTAGCTGACTGTCTACGAATTACAAGGTGTTTTCTTATTCTTTTAAAAGAAGTTTCGTGACTTCATCAAAAGTAATTTTTTTTTTAATTTTTTGACTGATCTCAGTTCAATTCAGCTATTAGATATCTATAATAGTTTTAATTCTAAAATATAATATTTTTTACATAAAAATATTTGATATATTTATATTTATTAGCATATAATATTAAAATTTGTTCTCCAAATAAACATTAAATATATGAGAGTAGTTACAAATCAATGGTTCACCCCCAGATTTGATCTCATTTTACTCCGTGGTTCTTTAATGTATATATTTTTTTTTATTTTTACAAGCAAAATTGAATATAATGCAGCTTTTTACAGGAAAAATTCACATATTTTTCAGCCTGTTACAGGCAAACTTCACATATTTCGCACTTTCACTTGCATAATTTTCAAGTTAATGATTCTTTAACGTATTTTCTCGGTGGCCGAAAATATATCGAAAAGGGTGTGTCCTAGGGCATTTTTTACTGAAAAATGTTATATACTATAGCACCCAAACACGGATAGGAATCATATAAGCCAAATTTTAAACAATTAGAAACCTACTCGTGCTTCGCACAGGCTCTTCAACACAAGGGATTTGTTTTCTGTGTCCAGTGAAGTTGTCTATGACGTCAGTTGTTAATGATTCTTTTACGTATCAGGTTTGATAGTTCGAATTGAAGCCCCCTAAATATTTCATATAAGGCAAAATACAATAAATTTATCGATGAAAGAAATTATTTTCCAGGTTCTGCATCAATAGTTGTAGTTTGTTACTTAATTTATTTTATTATAACAGCCTGTCGATGACGTCAGAAAATTCCCCGCAGCAGCTGTCAATCATTCATTCTTAGATGTATTGAGTTTATTGTAGATAATAAACACTGATAAATCTGAAGTAAATGAATAATAATCGCATTGGTTTACCTACGTGATAAAATAAATTGTTTTTTTTTTTTTTTATATAAAATTAATTATATTTAAGATAATATTACTACATTTGGCCAATGATCCATCGGCAAAAACAAAATCTATTCTTGTTTTATCACTTTTACCGGTTAACGATGAATACGCAACTGCGTTGTCATATATGAATAAGCAATATGCTGTTGGCTTGAAATTTTCTTCGATTTTAATTTTAATTCTTAAATCAACAACACTTATTTTTATATATTCATCTTGTCGCAAACAATCAATCCCGTATAAGGAATAACTGTTTTTGTAATCTGAAAATGTAAACGGCGACTATTATAATATGACATTTGAAATTCTGTGAAAAGTTTATAAATCTTTCCCCCGTAAATCTTCATATGGATATAGTTTTGAATTTATTATCACTTTAATATTTCTCACGTTACAAGAATCAAATTTCGACATATCGTTAACAGCGTTATCTTTCCTATCGGTTTGAAAACCAACAACATCATAGTGCGGTTTGTCTAACCGCGATGAAGTTTTTACATTCCACGTTATAGAATTTGTTTGAGGAACTGTTGGATATTCGTGAAGTTTCCAATTTCTAAATTTTATACGCACTACTTTATTTTTATCTCCTAATTTAACCAAATCTAATCGTTATTCAGGCGCTTCTTTTAAATACGATACCGTACATAAGATTTCTGTTATTTCCAATTTAAATTTACGATCTGAAAACTGTAGCGCGTAACGCGTTTACGTCGTTATTACTACACTTTAGCACTAATTCTTGTCTACTATTAATGATTATTTTTTTTATAATCGACAGCAAAACCCATCAACATTGATAATAGTACATTGAAACTAAAATTACCATCATTGCCGGTAAAAATTGTATTATTTACGCCGTTCATACATCCGTCTCTTTCAGCTGATGATGGTAAAGATTTTGGCATTAAAATCGCAGTTTTCATAATCGTTGTTATACCCACATTTGTAGCGCTGGCTACTTCTTCTCCGGTTATAAGATATTTAACCTCATCGAATAAAAATGCACCCTAAAAATTTACTAAATCTGATGTTGATTTTCTTCCGTTTTCGCATGCGTGTTTCCTACAAACAATCAAAACCCTATCACTGAGAACATTATATACATCTCGTTCGTTTACAGAGATTATAATTTCCGCACCCGTATCAAATTTATTTACAAACGGATAATTTTCGTGGTATTGTTTATACGTTAATGATTCGTCTGGACGTTTATATTTTCAACAATTAGATAACTCATTATAGAATCTATATAAGAAATTTTTTTTTTCAATTTCAATAATGTATTGCTTTTAGCCGCGGATAGATTTTCCGCCAACGATAGATTTTAACTTTTTGATGCTTCTGGAATTTTTAACAGAAACAACATCATCGTCAATATCGAATACAAAAGACATATTGTATCTATCTATGATGATTTGGTTTGGTTTGCTTGGCATTTCTCCCGCCACCACCTCATTCGGTCGTTCTAAAGAATAAGACAATGTCTGTGCCACAAACAGCTACTGAGCCACGAAACAGTTTAGCAACCAGTGTCCTAACTAGCTCCTAGAGCTAACCTAAAAGCGTGACCGAAACGATCCGACCATGCACTAAATCGATTGGGAAAGCCTTTCCCAATACAGTAGTAGCCTCCTAGGAGGTTATTTTAAAAACATCAGTGCATACAATTAAGGCTCTGATCTGGGTACTCCTTAAATTTTGAATAAGTGCTCGATTTCTTTCCAACCTATGCGCCCAAACGGATGCTACGTAAGAGGTCATACTTTCGAAAACACCTCGGTATACCATGTACAAATGACGGCTCGACAGTCCGTAATCCTTTCGAGCAATCCTCCTAAACTTGTACATCACAGAGATGGCCTCCGCCGCTTCTTGCCTAATGTGGTTGCTAAACAGCAACTTCTCATCAAACAAAACAATTTCATTGTAATTTTTTGGGATATCACTGCGTTTTGTTAACAACACTGCGTTTCCTTTTTTAACAAAACTAGTATAATGACCTTCACGAATCGAAGATCCGTGATGTAATATTGGACTTTACTTTCTAAGTGTTACCATTTTTTTATCGAATCCTTGGACACACTTTTCATATTATTATTAAATGAACTTTTTTTATATCTCCATCAATTAGTTCAAATTGTAGAATAAAAATTTTACCAATAAAATTTATTTCTGTTTTATGTAACAAATCTTTGTTGCCACATTTGTAACACTTTCCTGCTCTTCTTGTTTTTTTTTTTGTTTTTTATCAGCAACTGTAATCTCTTGTAAACTAATACTTTTATTTTTTTAATGAATTGATGGGAATTAAAACCATTTTTTCATCTTCAGTACTTTCATTTACATAAGAGCATTTACTATTACATTTGCTTCAAGTGGCAACCGTGGAATGCACGAAATAATAATGTTTAATGATGATTAGAAAAAGGTAATGTGTTCCTTAATTTAATTGCTAGCGGCGATGAAACATGGATTTCGTATTACACGCCAGAGAGAATACAGCAGTCAAGTGAATGGCGTCATCCTCAATCACCAACCAGACCAACAAAGGACAAGTCACAGCCACTCCGACGCAAACTGATAGCCACAGTCTTATGAGATCGGTTTGACATACTTCTGATCGATTTCATGCCACGTGGAACGAATAAAAAATGCAGAAGCCTACTGTGGAACTCTACTTAAGTTACGGCACGCCATTCAAAATTGCCGATGGGTGGCTGACCGACGGCGTTGTCCTGCTGCACGATAATGCACGCCCATATGTTGCGGGTCCGACACGTGATTTACTGATAACATTTGGATGGGAAATTTACGATCACCCACCATATAGTCCGGACTTAGCTCCTTCTAATACCATTTGTTAGGGAAATTGAAAGAATTTTCAGTGGTAAGCAATTCGTGGGTGACGATGAATTTAAAAAGTCTGTAAATCAACAGCTAAATGGACTGGCGGCAGAAGAATATGACGAGGATATATTTAAGCTCGTGCTCGGCAACGATAAATGTCTTAATTCATATGGCGATTATGTAGAGAAGTAGTATAACGAATCTAGTTTAAGAGAAATAAAAAAAATTTATAAAGTTTTCAGAATAAATTTTTTTACAATGAAACGGTGTTTACTTTAGAGATAACCTCTCGTATGTAGCATTATTTTTCAATCAAAAATACCCTAGGACGCACCCTTTTCGAGATATTTTTGAATACCTAGGAAAATTCATTAAAAAATCATTAACCAGAAAATGATGCTTTGCAAAAGAGGTCGAAACATGTGAATTTTGCCTGTAAAAGGCAGCGAAACATTCGAAATTTTTCCGGTAAGAGGCGGCATAGTATGTAGTAATTTTTCTTAAAGAAAATACATTAAAGAATCATGGAGTAGAATGAGATCAAATCTGGGGGTGAACCGTTCACGTATATCTACTATGAGCATAATCCGGAAGGAAAAAATAGTGCACCATCGCGTGCGTGTGAGTTTGTACATATGCACGCAAGAATATATAATATATATATATATATATATATATATATATATATATATATACATAATATTTTTTTTTTTAAATAAAAATCATGACATTTTTATTACCGATAAACCTATTTACAAAACTGAAAAGTGTATGAAACATATTAATATGGACGACAATTTTACAGCAATAACAAAAAGAATTTCCGCAAGAAAGCTTATTCTGGGAGTAGTTAAATGGGAATGGGCTATAAAAAATCCGTTATACTTCAATAACTATCCACTAAATGCTGTTTATATAAAATTTGAAAGCTCATAACGCTTTACGATTAAATGTTCAACTACATGGAACATTTTCTATGTATATAATTTGGATTTTATTTTAATACTACTTTGCTACATATGTACGAGTAGTTATGAATGAAATCTGAGTTTGAATTAGCGTTTGCAAAACATTCATATAAGTGACAAATAATACGGTGAAGTCGACACCCATTAGCATTAAAACCATATTTACACTGGTGTAACCAACTGCTGTTAGAAACAGGTTAGTTTTCAAGCCGCATAATCACCGATGAGTATAATTTAAACGTGGAATTATTAGAAAAGAGGTTGTTATACCGGACGACTTGTCAGAAGATTAATGAATATTTTGACAATGATCGAATATGAGCTCTTCTTCTCTTCCGACTCTATCGTTTAACAACCCTCTGACGATGCAGTATAATCATAATACAGGCTTAACTGGCTGTCAGTTATTCCCCTTCCTCTTATCCGACAATACCAATCCACTATCTCCATTACAACATAATCCAGAATAGCATTTCCATAATTCTACCTGATTACGAATCAGCCATTCTAACCAAACCATAAACGAATTAAGATGACGTACGGTAGAATCTCTATTTTTTTAACCGTTGAATATTTGCCCTATTGAAACATTCATATTTTTACTACCTTTATACAGACCAAAATATGCATTACCTTTTTTTAGATTAAATTTATCATTAATGCTGTGGTAATTTATTATAAAATCAATAGTAAACAGTTATTTTCCGGAAAATGTTATAAGTTAATACAAAATACCAGAAATATATTCACCAAAATTTTTACAAAAATTATGTAAAATATTTTAAAAACAATTAATGATTTTTTTTGTATGAATTTCGTTAATATTCAACCTAGTAAACTGTTTTAAAAATTAATATACCAAGTAGCAATTAATAGCTATTAAAAAAAATATTTCATTTTTCTTAAATTTTATTTTCCGTTTTATAAATTTGTTACGTTATTATTATACGTATTAATTTATTTACATTTTCTTACTACTCTAAGAACATTGTGGTAAGTAGTACACAGCATGTATACCTATTATTACCCACATAAATTTGAATGAAACAAATTTTATGTTTTCTGTGTTCATCAAATGAACTTGGACTGAAAAGCAAACATACACGCAAAAAAATATATATATTTAACTGTATTTGTATTAAGAAACTTGGAATTATAAAAGCACAAAAATATGATTTTACTAAAATTACAAAGCTTTCCATTGGAATATCGCTTAAGAGAAAAATTAGATAAAAGTTGTAATTAATTTTAAACACATTGCATACAACTATAACATCGCAAACACTGTACAAAAAATTTTATTCTGAAATTTAAAGTTTTACAATATTTTAAATTACATTACTTTCGATGTAAATGAAAGACTTATATTTTTTTTTTAAATTTCAGCAGAATTTGCGATAAACTATTTATAACATGACTATCTTTAAACGATCTCTTTTAAACATTTCAAATGTTAGTACTAAAAGTTTCAAATATTTTATTTTCTGTTTTCTTTTAAACCGTTAAATATATTTTGAGAATTTATTATGAGTGTCCAAAAAAAAATCAGGGATTAAATTTGTTAAAATATTTCATATATGATAGCACAATGCTGATTTAAATCTAGAAATAAAGAACGAAAACGACAGGTTTAGATGCGTGCGTGGTCGTAGATTGATTCCTAAATATTCTAGTTGATAGCGTTACTAGCAAAGGTAGAAAAGCCATCTTTTACTCTGAAAAAAAGCCATTTAAATTTTGCGTAATATTTTGAGTTTAACTGGAGTTGCATATCCTGTTAGATATATGCGAACATGGCTCTTTCCTTGACTGCAACATGAGCAATAGAAATTTTTGGCAGTAAGAAAAATCCTCCTGCTCACTGGCATAACTAGTGATGTTCTCCTCAACCACTAGATTGTTCGGCGTAGATCCAGTGTCAGAGCTTCTTGGCGGTGGCTTCCAAAGGCATTCGATTTGACGCCACGTGATTTCTCCCTTTCGGGTTTTATAAAATATCTAAAATGAGTCTTCGCTATCTACTGATCTACCTGATTTGAGGGAGGGATTGGAACAAATATCTCTTCCATTACGCCAGACATGCGGGTAAACGGCAACGGTAGCAGTTCAGATGACAGGGGAGTACATAAACGTACGCGTTGGTAGAAGCGTCACTCCCGCCGCTCAGTCTTTCCACCATAGTGGCGCTGCGGACCCAACAAAAGAGGGTGCATGACAGTGAATTTTTAATTCATTATCGTCTACCACCTGGAAAAGACCAAGAAGAAGAAAAAGATGGAAGAAGACAGAAGAAGAAGCCCTGGCCGCCTCAACGTGGGACCTCCCGGCAGATGCAAACATCTCCGCCAGAGCAACGGGTCTGGCCAGCCCCCCGAGGGAGTCGCTGGACGCGGACGCTACCTTTCCCACTCCTGCTCGCCGGGCTTCAATGACACAGGCGGGCCGGTGGACACAGTAGCAGGAGCCGGCCCAGCGTGGGATCGCTCGGGGAGAACTGGCTCGGCCGCGCCAGCGTTTACGACCTACGCCAACCTGACATTGCGGGGCTCTGGGGGCCACGCTGTAGTGGGGACCAAACTGCCGCTGAGGGGAAGCTAGGTCTGATTTCTATGGACGAGCAGCAACTCCCCGACTACAGCAAAGTCGACTTCGTCGGCGACCAGCTTCCAAAGCCAACCGCTCTTCTCAGAGCTAACGCAAAATACGGCTCTTTTTAGGGCTACCACAAGGTTATAGATTACAAAGAGCTGTCGAAGCCATTCGGCGACTATAAATATATTATGGAAAAGGTATTTCTGGAATTGGAAGCACTATTTTTTTACAAAACCAGATAAATCAGTATTCAAATCCTTTAAAGAAATATTATTTATTAAAATCTCTTTGTTTTAAACAAAACTTTAAATTATAAAATTTGTAATAGTCACTGACTGACACAACGTATACAATTGACAACTAATTTCTTTCTTGAACCAATATTTTATGTGTATTTATTTGAATTTATTGCAAAAAACCAAAGAAAGTAAAAACATTTCAGTCCTACAAAATTAAACAATACTTCGTCATTATGAGAAAAATAAGTAATAATAAATATTTATGAATCATAATATAAAGTATTATAAAGTTAAAAAAAACAATCAGGTAATATGAGGTTATGTCTAGCTGTTGTTGGGTACAGTCGGGTTTCTTAGCTCTGCTTAACTGCGGTTATTATTACAATTATCTTTTATAATTTTGTAGTTTATTTTTTTAGATTTGTTGTTCATTTTTAGTGGTTTTTTTTAATGTTATTTTTAGTAGCTCTGTTCGATATTTATTGAGTTTTTTTATTTTGGTTTGTTTTATTCCCGGCAGAAAATTTTTGACTGTGCTATATTCTTGGTTTTGCATTAATTTTAATTTCGTTAAGCTTTCTTCCGTTTCGTTAGATAACGTTTATTTTGTGTTTAGTTTCCGTTTCGCTAATTTATTTAAGTAACGTATTTTATATTTATATTTTGTGTTTGGCCCACGCTAACCAAGAACCGTTTGCTTGGTTACACAGCTGGTAATATTAGTTTACTTAGTTTGTTTACATTCGAATTAAAGAAATTACTATATTGAATTTTCATAAAAATGGTAACTTAGTTGTAAACTATGACCGAAACGGATCGTTCCGGGGCCGTGTCTTCTCCTGTTGGGGAGGTTTCCACTCCTATTGCGGGCAGACAGGCCGGGGCTTCACGGGTTTTGGTACGTGAGGTCCCCTCCGATGGCAGTGGGAGTGACAATTCAGCGGATATGAAGTTGGCGGACCTTCGGTGCGAGGAGTAATTGTTAAAAAGTCGCCGAGAGATTATGAAGAAAGAGACGTCAGCTAGGAGGTAGCAAAGGGCTGCTCATTTACCGACTTTAGCCGCAGTTGACGTTGTAGGGAGGCGAAAATTACTCTTCATTGCAGAGTCCATGAAGAGTATTTTTCGCCTGCTCCAGTAAGGTCCGATTATGACATACAGGTGGGGCAGGAACTCCCGAAGAAATCTGTGAAACAGAGGTTACGTCTCTCGCCCCTGGAGAGAAGAACGGCTGAAGAGAAAAATAAATCCAAAAGTAGTAGTGGGCGTTCCTTCTCCCGCAGTGGTCTCTCGAATGGAGGACTAGAAGCCAAAGAGAAAGCATAGAGTTGGCGCTGGTAAGGATCTTCAGAAACGGGTGAAATATTTGGCAAATAACACGGCGATTCTTTACGTTACATTAAAGAGTTGCGTTCTTTCGTTGACCGTAGCGTAGCAACAAAATTTTAAATTAAAGTGTTACATGCCTCTATGCAGTCGGAAATGGTGGACGAGAGTACCCAAACGTACTTTATCATTACGCATGTAGCTTTGCCGCCCCCCAGATGTAGGAATGGAGCGGTCTGCGTCCTGGTGTGATGTAGACATTCCGTCGCATGATTGACGATGGTGTCGCTGATGAAGACCTTAAGAGGCTGGTTGATCGGGACTGGCCTGAGGATGTTTTCCACTCCTCAGTTCTGGTGGAGGACATCGCTGGCATCAAAGAAGAAACGGGTTTTGCTTGGATGATTGACTGGTCGGCAGGGACTGACCACCCGGATCACGTCCAGGTTTACAGAAAAGCGCCGTGGATCAGGTACCTGGCTCGTTCGGGTAAATTGACGGCGGGCCAAGTCCTTGTAATTCAATTCTTTGCTGGAGGCTTGTCTGGGGACGATGTTGGTTCACGGATTGGCATCGGTCACACTGATTACACCCTCATAATTGATTCGGTGGCCGTGAACTGAGAGGTGTCCTCCATTGTCTGTCGGTCAGTTCCCCGAGTTATAAAGGATGGTCACAGTAGGACGGTGTGCTTCTCAGGGGCTTCGGAACGAGTTGGACTTTTGCGTTGCTCAGTCGAGTTCGACGGGTTGGGAAGAGATATCTTCTGAACCTGTTGTTGTCAACGCCAAAGGATATCGTCAGGAAACGACCTGTAGGACCTCCGACAACGACATTGCTGGTTAAAGAGACCGTGAAAACCTATGCCGATCTCCTCAGATCAATGATAGGACCAGATGAAGTCGGGGTCCTCTCTGCATGTAACGGGCAGGGAAAAGACCTTCATATACGAGTCCGGGCGGATACTGATGCAGCTGAACGAATTACTAAGGACATTTCCGCGAAGTTCGAGGACATCAATAAGGCCCTGACAGGGAGGGGGTCAGGAGGGTTCACGTCCTTGTTAAGGATGTGAATGTTCTAACTACTCAGAATGAGTTCGTGAAAGAACTTAGAAAGGTTATGGGGGAGTCAGTGTCGATTGATGTTCGGTCCATGCGACCGGCTTATGGTGAGACGCAGGTGGTCATTGTGGCCGTGCCACCCATCTTGGCGGACAAATTATTGGCCGGCGGACGTGTCGGTATTGGAAGTAGTCATGAGGCGTTTGCTTAGCGCTGTTGGGTGTCTATGGGGAACTGCTCCGTGAGGAGGGGTGGGAGGCTCCGGCGTCCCACCATCAATGATTGGCCGAGCACTCCTTCGCAGCACCTTTGGGAAGGGCGTGTAAGACCGTAGTCCCGCTGGAAGATCCCTTTGGGGGTTCCTCATTAGAGGCAGGGCGTAAAGACCGGAGTCCCGGTGAGGGATCCCCTCATTAGAGGTGTGGCACGCAAATAAAGACCGTGTCCCGGCTATCTGGGTGGGACTTTGTTTCTACCGAGGTAGATTGAGGAGATGACACTCCCTGGAGCTGAGTTTATCCTTCATGGCGAATCCGGCTGTGTGGGGCGGGGAAAATACAGATGTAAAAGAAAATCAGGTAATATAAAATGTAATATTTATTTAAGGTCTAATGAAATAATAGTTAATGTAGATTTTCTTGTTAGGTTCCATAACCTGAGTTTATATAAATAACACGTATCTGTCTCCTGCAAGATACACATAACGGCAAAATAAAATAAATATCTCGTATATTCCTTGATCAGCGCTTTAAAGAAAATTTAGGTACAAAAAAGAGAAAATAAATTTCGAACCGTTTGGAAAATGAGTCTTCTTTAAAAAAAAAAAGAAGAAATTAATTCAAGTAATATTATGAAGGGTAATAATTACATGTATACGTTGTAACCCAGTTATACACGTTCAGCATTCGCTTTATCTGCTGTCATTTAGGCCAATTAAATATATAAGTTGGGTATTTCAGATTCATGTCATGTGCTGTACCATACAACCTAGCTTAGCTGACGTGTCTGCTTTGTTTGTCGGTTTGGTTCCAAAGTTGGGTTTGCTTGTTGAGAAGGCAAGTTTTAACTCAATTTACAGTAATTGTTGTGAGACCCCCTACCCAGGCTCTACACTTTCCCCGACACATAGCACAATGAATAATTAATCAGAAAGTGTCGAGTAAGAAGATGTACTGGTATTCTAACCAATTAACTGTCAAATTATAACAAACCATTCCTATTTACCTCTGTATCTTGCACTTAACATGTATTAATGTATTTAAACAATTTAACTTAACTTACTGTGTAGTTTTAAATCAATTTCACTTCCTAAATTTTAACGTTTCTGTTTTTTATTACTGTTTACTACTGAAAAAATTTATTTGTAAAATTTGTGATGTCCCGACTTCCTACCCATAAATACAACATGGATAAATGAATTTCATCGTACATGTTGTTAAGCATCATATTTTAAAAAAGATTTGCCTATCAGTTACAGCTTCATTTAGATTATGTTATGTTACATAATATTTCGTGATAATAAAGCTGATATTAATCTTTCAGTGTTTAGATCAATTATTTTTTTTTTTAAAGCAATATAGTTTCTGTTAATTTTTTAATCCTTAATTTAAAAGACTTAAATTAAGAAGTTTTTTTATTGAATTCGGGCAAAATTTCAGAAATTATGTTTCCGTAAAAAAATTTTTAAATTTGCTTCAAAGAATAATCCTTACAAAGATAATTATTATAAGTATTATCTACTTGCAACAAGTATAAAATATCTTTTAATTTTTTAGTTTATTTTGTAGAAGTAAAGAAGTTTACATCTTATTAAGATCATTTTGCATTGCTAAATTTTCCTCTTTAGAATAAAATTGGAGACTTGAGATTTGTGAAAGCGAAATAAAAACTTGTGCTTTTAAGGAATCTGACAAAAATACAGAAATGAAAAATAATTTTGTTGACCTTCTAATACGAAAAAAACTATAGTGAAGTTGTAGGCTATGCATTTCGTGATAAATTGAATTAATTTAACTTTTAATTTGAACAAAGATGTTTTAGTGAGAAGATAACCCAATTTTTTCGCATTCAAATATTTCTTTTGGGTTTTGTATATTTTCATTTAATACTGCAAAGTAATAAATACATGCAGTGAAATATTAATTTTATTATACTGCGGTGATACTAGTGCAGTGAGTTATAATGTGCAAAGTAAATCTGTAAGCATAACTTTTTCCTCCATATATTGTGTTATAATCTGTATATCACTTTTTTTTTATATTTACGGGCATCGACTCCTGTGCTCATTAGCCCGATGGATATGGAATTGTTTTAACTTATGAAATCTGTCATGTCTAACCGGGTTTCAAACCAGGCGCCTCTGGATCAAAGACGGAGATACTCCACGGAGATCGAATAAGAAATTTCCATGTATCTTATTTACAATATTCAAAGAAATCTTCTTTCCCAAATATTCCAGATTATTAACCTTTTTGAGTTTATATATTTTAATTGCGCTTTGATTTCAATGAAACTATAGAAATATTCCAAATCCTCAGTTTAAGATTGTTTGTTTTTAGTTATTAATAGATGTCTTACATATAAAAACAATTTTAAATTTATGATTTTGTATAAAAATGGCTTTTTATTTATATTCTTCTGTTATATATTTATTCTCTCTCTCTCGTTTAGGAGTCTATAATTTCACCAAGATCATTACTTCCATTTCCCCTTTAAAAGATATTTTTGTACTTTATTTAACAAATATAAAAGATCTAAACATTTTTCAATTGATTTTATTTGCTTCTACTTTTCCATCTGTCCATACCTAGGATCTTGCAGAATAGTCCGTCAATCGAGCAAGAGTCTTTCAACCGTAGGCAAATTGTGACGTATTCCTTTAGCACGCGTGAGCCACTGTTAAAGCCGTAGTAATTATTAATAAGTTTCAAAATTGTAACATTTAAACATTTTTTTTACTAATTTTTTACTAATAATACCTTACAATGGAAATTAAGATTAGATTTTATTTATTTCTCTTTTCAAGATATATAAAGATAAAAATAATTTAAATTGTTAAAAATGTATAAATAATAGTACTTAGAATAATTTATAAATGAGGAACTTTTTTAAAATAAATACTTAAATATCCTTAAGGGTACACTAGGATTTCATATGAACAAACAATGCATCCCTCTAAATATTTAACTTTATTCACGTTAATTTTTTTTTTTATGTGCGAGTGTATATTTACTATTTTTTCCGTTAACCCTAGACATTAGAAATTAAAATTCTAAATAATTTCTCTGTCATGAATTTTTTTTTAATATTTCTATCAGTTTTCAATTATTTATTAAATTAGATTCACAAATGAAGTTAATATAAAGGTCGACTGAACTGCTGAAAGCATTAATCTGACCTTTCCCATTTTACTAAAGGCCACAAGGCAACACCAATCAAGCAGTAATTAGTAGGTTTCGTATTAAAAACCCTATAAAATTCCAAAATAATGGTTTTACAAATATATATATATATATATAAATATAAATATATACGCGTATATATTTATACATTTTTTAGTTATATTTTTAATTTAATAATAATAATAATTATTATTATTATTAAAATGTATATTACCATAAAAAATATATATCTTTTCTTCTGAAAACATAGTACCGTAGAACTTATTTTTTATCTTTTTCAATTTTTATTTAAATTTTTGCAATCACAATACTTTTAAATTACTTACTAGCCAGTCAGGACTCGCTTCGCTCACCCGACCCTCGACGCGTTAGTATTCTCATGTTTTTGAGAATATTTTACAGATATTCATCAAAGAAAAAAAATTAGTAATTTTATTAAAAGCTTTTATTTAGCTCGCTTTAGGAATAATCAAATCTTGCAACTGCTATATCTTTTGATCTATCGAATGAAAATCAATGAAGTTTGGTACAAGTATGTTATTTCGATGACAATAGAGCACTACGGTGTCAGAATTTGATATGATCCACCCCCCACGCGCTACCCCTACGCTAAATTCATGTATTTAGTTGAAAATTTTCATTTCTCATGAACTATCGTATGAAAATGATTGAAATTTGGTCACGTATGTAACTTTGATGTGTAAAAATAAATATATTTTTAATTTTTTTTAGTCTTAAAAAATAATACAAAAAAAAATTACAAAAATATATTTGATTACATATAAAAAAAAAATTTTAAAAAAGCTTTTATTTAATTAATATTAACATTAATAAAAAAAGGAAACAAATTAGAAAAACCCTCTAAAAAGTAAAAAAATAATAATTGAGGATAAAATATATCAAATTGAGGATTTTAAACAAAAAAATATACTATATTAACAAATATAAAAATCCAATGAAAAGTAAAAAATAAATTATATAAATATTTAATAAATAAAAAATAAATAAATGTAATAATTATTAAATTTTAAAATTAAAAGTAATGAAACTTATTAACTTCAATCTCTTCCTGCCTTTTCTTTTTTACCTTTAATGGAGCCTCCAAAACCTGATTTTTTTTTCACCTAATGTTATGCCCGATCCTGTTTCCTTTCCACCGTCTGATGAATATTAATTTATCTGCATTTATTCATATTAATAATTTAAATATTCATTTAATAAAAAGCCTCATCTTACCTTTTTTCCACAGTGTTCATGTTCCACTGCAATACAAAAGCATAAAATATGCAGGTCATTCCGTAGAATATCACAGGAAGGCGAAATTTTTTCACTGCAAATGAATCTGAATTATTGCGTTCCTTGATTTAGAGATCTTTAGATAAACAATCTGTTTTCTTAAATTATGTGCAGTGTCAATTGTCAACTGACATCAACCTGGCTAAATGGAAAATAGATTAATATAAACTGTATAGCTGAACGATCCTTACTCCTGCCTGATCGGTGCGTAAGTTTGGAGAGCAAGCCACCGAGCTGTAAGATATCTGAAGAGCAATGTGTGACCTTAAGATCAGCTTCAGAAGGGTTTTACCAGTTACATCTGATAAATACAGAATTATTATTGAAACAAAAGGTTTCAATATACCATATTGACAGCGATACGTATGATACACAAAATCAGAATACAGAATTCGAGTATCTTTGAAATCTCATTTTCCCGTATTGTATATTTTATCGAGCTGACAAGGTCCTTGTACTGACTGCATTACTGTGGACAACTTTGATGTAAGCATAGGAGAAAAAAATTAACCGCTGAGAGTTTGATTTAAACAGGATTCATTTTTTTTAAATAATAATAATAAACTACAATATCCGAAAGAGATTGAAAGCTTATTTAATAACCTTTAATTTTTTTGTGTAGAGTTGAGTATCATTTCAGTTCTGTTGAAGATGACAATAAAAAGCAACACAGCTCAGCTAGTGATCATCAAAATTCAGAGAAAATTCCAAGGAAAATAGCTGGAAATTTCCTCCATGAAGACAAAGACTGCAAATATTGTTGATAAGACATTGGCCATTTTATCCAAAAGCGAACAGTTGAAAACGCTTAACTCTAAACATTATAGTCAATTTTTTTTAGCTATTATTAATGAAAAACTATATTTGTTAAACACTGTTAATGAAAACTAATTGGATATTGAACAATCATTTACCAAATGATTTGCTATTTTTGTTTTTTGTTTCGATTAGAAATATATGTTTCTACCCGCACATCAACATATATTACTTCCATTACTAATATTATGCCACAAATCTACTGCATTCCAACATAGCAGGAAACTTCACTTCAAATTCATTTTATTCGTGTAGAGGATTCATAATACTTCTGGTAATACAACATAAGAATATCCTGGTGTTAAGCCAGCCTGAGGTGTCTCCTTTCTAAAGTTGACATTCTAAAGTTAGGCTCTTACTTATATCTTTACAGATGAGAGGAAACCTCCCATCCTACGTACCCTATAAGCAAAAAGTGAATAGGTCATTGTGATTAATGAATGATTAATTATAATAATTAATGTGATTAATGATTCTGATTAATGAATAATGTGTTTTACTTCATGCGATATGTCGGTAGGAGCTGGGTTAATTGCACCAAGGTAAGCTCTTTCTAAAAACTACCCTTAGCCCCCGACCAATTCTAAAGTTGAAGAGTTCTCCTAGCTGCTGTTCACAATGAATATTATCGTATTTAATTTATTATAAAGTAAAATTTTTCAGCAGATATTGTTCAGTAAATATGTGAAACGTTTAGCCACGCGCATATGTCACTACAAAGCAGTTTCAACATACCCCAACAGCAAGAGTTTTGTAACTTTTTATTGCCAAAACCACAACGACTGACAACGAGCGTAAAATTAAAAAGCGTTGAATGATTGTGTTAATAAAAACTGAAGTATTAAGCATCTCTTTGCAAAATATTACATATCAATAAATTTTCTCGTTAAATTTGTGTTTTATTTTACTTCTATTATTGCTAAAGCCATGATCTGTAATCAGAAAATACAAGCAATTTATTTATGATGTATCAATCTATTATATTAATGATTACAATTCACTTTGGCCATTAAGAATAATTTTGTAATTATTCTTTCGACAATATTTCCTTTATTTTACTTTTATAAAAATAATGTGGATAAATAACATCTACTTTTGTAACTTTCAGATCTGTCCAAACCAATGTCATTATACTTCAAAATTCTCTCATATTAATTGTTCTGTATAAATCAATGCATTAGTGTATTTAAACAGACCTATTATTTATCCAGCACTCAATGAAATTTATTTATTACATGCTGCGAAAGATGAGCTCCCTAGACATTTTCCTGTTTTCACAAATATTTGTCTGATAATCGAATTTAAAAACTTTATAACTGAGCTGAAGAAAACAGTAACAAGAAGCAACATACATAGCATTGAAATTTATAAAAGATATTATACTTCATTTTAAATTAGTTGAAAATGTTTCATCTGGAATAGATTCTTTTAACCGTAAATCGTTGTTGTTTTAATATATTTTGTGTAAACGGTGAATCTGAAAACTGTATCTTTTTTATCAGTCTAGACAGATAGAATAAGTAACGGAAAAATAGTTTTTAAAGGAATAAATAAACAAAATCGATCCAATGCAGTTAGTTCCATATTTTATGTATATATATTCATATATATTCTTGATATTTAAATAAACTTATAATAATCTTTTAAAACTCATACATATAAATAAAATTGAATTGACTAGTAATTATATTAATTACAAAACATAAATATGTATATATATTTATATATATATAAAGCAATAATTTATTCCATTATGTATTGAACGTATTTTAATAATTATTGTAATTAGAAAATATCTGTTCGTTACTGGATATATATTACGTAAATAAAAAGCCAGTCAATTAAGTCCATTAAAACAACTTCTAAAACTTAATTTTTTTAACAACGAGTAAATCCTGGAACTACATTACCACGGTTAACATGATTTCACTTATCATAAACTGGGATTTTTTGAATAATTAAAATATTGTGCTCTTGAACTAAATAGCGAAATTTATTTTTTTATTTTTCATTTGTTCTTGATAGCTGGGTCAGTTTCTACTAATACTGTTAATATTACACGAAACTAATAAAGGTGTGCTCTAAAATTTTACCTCCAAATATTGGTTTGGCAGATGCCAAACAGAAAAGTCAAAACGCTCGTTAAATTAATTTAATTTATTTTTATTTAATATAAAAAACAGTATTTTTTGTGTAATTTAGAGTGTATATATATATATACCCACTTATTTAGCAGCTAAAATTACGTATAAACAAAAAAAAAACTGCTTTTACATTACTATAATTTTTTGCATTAACTACTCGGTTTGTTCCAGGCAACAATTATCGGTCAAAAGTTTGTCTTACAAGAATGTTTAGAACATAAAAATCTAAACTACAGAATGGAATAGAATACATAAAAGAAGTAATTGAGGATTTAGAAGGTAAATTTGAGATTAAATATTAGCTCAGAAGAGAAATGTCTGTAGCATCAAATCGGTAAAATAACTTTTACAATTAACGTAGCTTTGCGAAATAAAAGATTAGCAAGCGAATGAGATATAGATTACTGACATCGTTGAAAATGTCACTTCTCCAATCTCGTACTCGATTATAAAATTATATAAACTTAGTTTAGTTTGAGATAATATAAAATATTAAAAAATATTTTTTTTTTTAACTTTTTTAAATTATATTTTTTAATGTGAATATTTTTTCATATTCAACCGATCTAAAATGGTGGTTTTCAAAATTAAAAAAAAATAATTATTGATTAGGAGATATGAGACAACCAGCAAAATATTTTTGTATTGACTGTGACATGAGTTATAAACTGATCTATATATTTTTCATAGTTCATATATATTAGAAGTTATTCGTAATGTATTTAAGCGGATTCCATTACTTCTTCCTTAAGCTTTGAAGTATAAATTTCATGAATAATATTTTTTGATGGTAATCCTACCATTTTACTATTAGAATTTTCATTTACTGCAGTGTTGTTGGTTGAGTGTAGCTTATTGTTACTACTTTGATAGTTTTTATATTATTGCTTTTATCAAGTCCTAAATTCTACTATAAGAGAATGATGTAAACAAACAACATTTAAATGTTGTTTGTTGTACCATGTGCAACTATACTATTTCTATCCACATTAAAATACTAAATACATAAAATACGATATAATAAGTGTCAGTCTGTGGCACTGACATAAAGATATGTGATCGATTTACAGTAGAATATTAATTTTAGAAATTTTATGAAAATCAGCAAAACTACTTCTGAAAATTTAACTCTATTGAAAGTGATACGTTTAAACAACTCATATTAAATATTAAGTTTCTCTGACTTCATGAGGGATTTTACGGTGGACGAAAAGATTGCATCTCAGAATTACTAGCCAAAAAAAGGGGCTAGTTCAAATGGAAATAGATATTAGAATTTTTTTTTGTAGGAATTAATTGGTGATTAATTGATCACAAACTTAATTGGTGATTAAGTGTGTGATCAATGGTCGGTTTGTGTTGAAAAGATTACGAAATTCTGCTGAGAGGAAACTAACTGCCTAATTAAAGGACCACGTTTTAGTCAAATAAGTAGATCACTTATTATTGCAATGTCACGGTATGACATCGGAAGAAAGTTTATGTACAAAAAATGTATTACTGATTTAAATCATCTCTCTTATTTCTTTTTTTCCTATAATTTTTAACTTTTCCTAAAATTAATACATTAAAAGAAGATTTTCTCAATTGCTGACATCCAACAAAAGTAATTAACAAAAGAGTATTCTGGGAAATGAGATCCAGATGTTTTAGCAGAAATAGAAACCTATCTATAAACTTTATAAATATGTACAAGGAAAGTTACTTGAAGGCGATAGAAGCCTCTAATGCACAAATTAGAACGTATCTTTAGAACAAGTTGATTCCGAGAACAAAATTGTGAAAACTCGCAGGAGAAATGAAACGGTTTCTACAAACTATCTGGAAACTCAAGACTCTTACTTTGTTTTAAGGAAATTTTAAATTTTTGTTCAGATTTCCTAATATATTCGTGTATATTGTTTTAAATTAAAACAAAAGGGTTTGTAAATTAAAAAAGGGACCTTTAACCGACTCGGTTTTTTTTTACCTTCTTTCAAAAATCTGTAAATTTTTATTTAGGTATTTGCAGTTCCTTTTTATTGCGCAAAAGTCCTATTGTGGTAAGTTTACTAAATGGATGGTTGATTAGCAATCATAGCTTTGTATTTCCTGGAAGGAAACTTACACTAAGCAGTCATTCTTAACTCTTGACGGAAAAATAGCAAACATCGTCCAAAGAAAAATTTTTATCAGTGAACTCTTTGATTAAAAATATTTTAACCTTGTAATTTATGGTTTCTTCAGTTTTGCTTATCTTTTCTTACATTTATCTTCATTATCAGTCTTTTTAAGCTTGCAATTCAGAGCATTTTTTAACTTAAGACGTAATGCCACCTTTTCTTTGCCTTGTGAAAAATTCTTTTCAAACAGTTAAGCGATAATTCTAGACAATGCACTTGGGATGAGACAACGGGACAAAACAATAATACGTCAGGATAGGGTAAACACTGAAAACGTACATAAAATATTTGTCATGTAAACTTATTCTTGGTAACTTTTATGTCGCTTTACATTTTATTATTTGTGGTATTAACGCTACAAGAACGATGAACATATGCTGTTGAATTTAAAACTTTAAGTGGTAAGTAGGAGACTAGTAATAAAATTTTAACGAAAGTAGAAGAATCCTTATTTTCGAATGTAAACTTATTAACCTCAACCTTTGCTTACTATTAAATCATTCAGGAGAAAGGATTAATAGGAATTTAAAATATCGGTGGTGACAAAATACTGTAGTTCGCTTTCAAAAGGAATAAATTCTCTTTAATTTACCTTCTATGTTTGTTGCTTTCCAACAATATTTATACAACAAGAAGAGTAAAAACAACTAAAAATACTTTCAACTTCATTTCTACGTATATGTTTTCTGAGGCACGTTATTAATAACTCCTCAAATTATTTATTTTAGTTGTTTTGCATTCATCAAACCACTTATTTTTAAACCCCCCCCCCTCATTATTTTTTAGTTGCGTTATATTACTTTTTCCCCACAGTAAATTTTCGATACAGTTTTTTTTTTTTTAATATTACTTAAGTATTCATGCGCTAGTGTTCTTAATTAACAGCAAAATTGGATATATATTTAGTTCAGTAATAAGACATATATGGTGCTCTTTCATAAATGATCGTTTAAAAACAAGGGTTTCGTCTGGAATACATCTTACAACAATATTCGCAAATCTTAAATTATTATTTATAAATTAACTTACTGGTATTTTTTATCAACTATTTTTACAATACATTTTGGTTATTCTATTCATATTTTATAACAATTAATACAAACAAATGTTAAGAAATTATAACACCCATTGCAATAATAATGGGACTATAAGTTCTACGTATATATTATATTTTACTATCGGAATAGTAGACTGGGATCATTATGATCTTGTTAAAACAGGACAGCATTATTTCTTTTTCATGAAGGTTAATTTCATTCTTTTTCTTTGTAAATTGTGTTACTTGCTTAATACTATATTTATGCATTTATCATTAAATAAGTATGGTTTCTCTTCCAAAATGACTCTCAGGCCCTCTTCAGTTCTGTCAATCATTCCCTAATTCTAAGCTTGTAATTTTTGAGCAAAGTATATATTTTAACATGTACATATATACTTTTAATCACAGTTATGATTAAACGGATAAAATGAAAAACTTTGAAACCTAATTTCAAAGATATTTTCATTGTAAAATTCATCTTTTGAATATATAAATAAAAAAAGATCATAAATAAGTGTTATATTATGTACAAAATAGTTAAAATTCTTTATATCATATAAAAATAGATAATAATGACATATGTAAATAAACAGCTTTCCTCGCAATATCTGTCTTCTCATTGGTAAAAATTATCCTTTGAGTACGTTTTTCTATTTGAGTTGAAAGAAGAAAAAATAAACATATGACAAAATATTAAAGATAAACATCACCTTGATATTAAATTGTATTATTAACCATTGAAGTATTTTTAGAATATTATGTACTTTCTTAAAAACAAATACAAAAGAATTGTATTTAATGGGTATTGAAAAATAAATTGTTTAACGTAATTGAAGCTTGAAGATTGTCTGGTTTTCAGTTTTACACGGCTTTAACAGCGTGATGGGAACTATGAGCAATTAGTAGATAATAAAAAGGTTTTTAGTAGATTCTGATGCACGGCTTACACACACATTCACGCACAACTTAATTTTCATTTTATTTAAATGTAATATTTTTCCATTTAATTCAGTGATAGCTTAAGCGCATGCACACCGTATTTAATTTAAGCGGTTGTGGTGGTAGTAGCGGGATGGTTGGCACTAATTAACTAATGTAATTTCAAAGGTTACATAAAACAAATTGCGGTTTTTCGTTCGGCAGACTGTTTAGCTACAAGGTTTAACGCACCAGGTACCGTGTAAACCGTGCAATAGATTTCGAGACCCAGCTAGATCGAGTTCAATTTTTACATTTTAAATATTATTCATTTATTTAATTCTACCTGTTAGTGACGTCACTACATAGCAGGCGACTACAAGAGAATTCTTTGTGGTGTTGGGTGCGATTTTGCATAAACTTATTTTTTTGTAAATGTTGTTATTCTTTAATTGTTAACAAATGTACTTAAGAAAAATGTGACTTTTATTAGGGGAAATCTCATGATACTGAAAGTGACCTTGCTTTGCAGCCTCAACCCCTTGACTTTTTCCTAAGTTGAAAATTTAATTGAATCAATATATAGAAATTGAATCATATATAGAAGTAGTCTGATAAAGTTTGGTCAAAATCGATTCGGTAGTTCTGGAGATAAGTTTATTTAGAGGCCACCACCAAACACACGTACATATGAACATCATCATCCGGAAAGTTTTCATCCGATTTTTTGGGTTCCTTAGTTGTTAAAACGTAAAGACCCAGTGAAAACCGCATAAGTCCAAATTGGATCGATTACAATACTTTCCCTTCTAGAGCTATAGCGCTATCTAGAAGAGAACAAAAATGGCTTATATTGTTTGAATATTAATGATGAAAGCAATAGGACTGACTACTTAATTCATACTGTAGTGAGAGTAATACTCGTATACTTAAAAAATGTGTCATCATGAACACATAATATAAATTCTCTCGCTTACTTTATTTGAATTTCATGTTCAGATGAATAATTATGTACACATATAATCATGATTACTTTCTGATACTTATGATACCACTTGCTGATAAGCCCTATCACTTGGTGTTGGGCTCAATAGGGTATTGGTTGATCTTTCACTGGATAGCTCTGAGTGTGCAGCATGGATGGCGCCCTTTTGAGAAGTGTCAAATGTGATGACACCCCGTAGGCTGTGGTTGTTAAAAGTTAGATGGGATAGACTGGATGATAGAAGTAGTTACAACCTTTACCTTTTTTGAGGAAAATTTATAATATCAACATCTAAATAATTTCTTCTCAATCCAACTACGATAAGACTCCCAGTCATTTTTATTGTTGTAAAGGAATAGTGATAGCTTCTTTTTCACAATCATTGTACTAATTGTCAGACGTGGAACTGAGGGTTCCGACGTAGAATCGAAGTTGTTTTTCACATCAGTATAAAATGGCGATACTCCCGTGACATAAAAATCAAGCAAGTCAGGAATCTTAGTTGGAGGCCAATAGAACGGTTGAAACCCAGAGATAACGCGTAGTTGCATCCTTTCGGTCTCAATCGAGGTTGCCTTAGTGTGGGCGGTGCTGAATGGTGGGAGCTAACTTGTAGCTCATTTCTTACCAGAATTGCAGTACTTCTTGTGCTCTGCTATCTGGATGGTTGGTTGCGTACATTGAATAGCCTCTAATGATCAAATATTTTCTGTTAGTAAATTATGATGCAGAAAATCAGCGTCTCCACGAATCACAAGAAATATTTTCTTGTAGCTTTCAATATCCTCCAGCATAACTGCAAGTGGGATCGAATGGTAAATATTCTTTAACAACTCTTGAAACGCGCTCCATCACATTTTTTTTAGATATGTTCTATTAGATAATTTTCTCGAATCACACGTATTATTTTCTTGTATCTCTCAATATCCTTCGACAGCAGTCAAAGTTGTTTATTATTCTTACATTGTATTTTGTCTTGTCCACCACAGATTCCAACTTGTATATTATAGCGTCGTATTATCAGAAATGGCATACAATACTATAGAAGAGGTTTAATCTCTTTTTCTTGTTTTTCTATACTTCTCGCTTTGCAGCTGCTGTTTGCTGATTGGTTGCTATTTGGAACAGCCTGAAGCTGGTCCACAACAACGCTTCGATTGCTACGATATGTAGTTTAACCTAGGCCTTACAATATCTAATTAACTAATACATAAAAAAAAATTAAAACTACGTAAATCTTACACGCTAAATGATTCAATTTTTAACTTAAAATCACAATCCTTATAAATCAGAAAATTAAAAAAAAACACCCAACCTCTTTTGTCTATCAACTTATTCTCAAAATAACAGCTGGTTCAATCATATATAAGTTGTCGGAGATACCAAGTATAAATTTGATATAATTTTTAAATACATTTATTTTTGAACACTAATAAAATGGACATAATCTACACCCTTAAACATTTTTTCACGCTATTTTCCTAACGATATATTTCAGTAATATTCTAACAGTAAATGGGTGTGACAGCTGAATGATTTACTTATTATTGAAAAATACAATAGGTCCTTTTTATACACTGCTAAACCCTTTGTAAATAGGGCGTATAAATCTCGTAACAAATATAATTTTTAAATTTAATATAACGCCGTTTTGTTTATATATTTATATCTGACACATTTAACAAAGATTTATTGTACGAACCTTGATAGCTGAAGTTAATTCGCAGCAAGATGAACCGTTAATTTCAGTAATTTTTTTTCTTATTTTCTATTTTATTTTTTAAATTCTCTTTTAATGCTTGGCATTGACAATTATAATTCCAATAATATTTTTTTGGAATTATTATAATTTATGTTTCTATTAATTTAAAAATTATCAAAATATGTTTGATGCATTAGTTGTTATAATTCATATTGCTAATGCCTTAAAACCTCCGATAACTACTATACTTGACCATTACAATAGCTAAGTACAACAGCCCCTACCACTCCATTCATATTTTTCACAAAACACGTCAACAGCTTAACTTTTCTCCGATATATCACTATTTCCCCATACCCATGAATAAACGCCATGAAAATTAAATTTAATGGAGTTGCCTCTCAAGGATTCTACCGCCTCTAGTGTTTAAAAATAAATAATACTAATCACTAATGATAATATTCTGCTTAAAAAGTTCATAACCAATTAATAGTGGTTATATATATAAATATATCATGAAATCTTTACATTTCATATCCAGAATTGAAAGTATCTTTGAATAACGTAGGTTGTTTAGTATAACTGAATTATCAGAGATTTTACTGCTTACGTAAGAAATGATCTAAAATACTTCTGCCTCATTTAAGACTTGAAAAGCTCTTTGCCGAGTTTCCAAGAAGTAAAATATACACCGCAATGCTCTTAACAGTATTGAGTCTCATAAGCAATGAAATAAGAAGCTTAGTCATGAGTAAACACAGTTGAAACTGTGTTTACTCATTTTTCTGAAACTATCCAATACGTGTTACCCGTCTATCTCAATTATCTACTTGAATCCTTTGGCATAGAGAAAGACAAATATCCCCATGAAATTCTATTCTTTGATATCACTTACTAAATTTTAATTAAACTCAATAACCGTGATTTAAATTATTCTTGAAAACTATTTTGATAATTTCGTTCATAAGCAGTCAAATACTTTCCTCGAAATGAAGTGCCAGAAATCATCCTAATTTTAGTTTTAGGTTTAATCGCTAACCAAATAAAGTCGCTGGTAACGAGTACAGTGTCGCGATACATGAAATTTCTTCGTTTTTAATTCAGCTTTCAATTGATAATCCCTGATGGTTTTATCAGTAACGGTTTTCCTGTTTTAATTGGATAAAGTGGTTATTTGGCTTTCCCCTTTTAGTTTCAAATGCTATGAGTTGTTTTTTCTTATAAAAACTTTTTTTTTATAAACTTCTTGCAAATATTTCTGTAACTTTAACCAATAGTCAGCTATTCAGCAACAACTGGGTTGCAATTATTTGGTATTGATGAATTCCTTCAACACCTCCATCAACCTTTGTTATGAAAGTTTTGAGCGAATTTGGAATGTAAAATAAGTTGGTGTGACAGCAATCAACATACCTTAGTTCTTCGGTGACAAACTACATCTTTGTTCATATCAGCTTTCAGTCCAACCAAAACTTTTGCTATTTCATATAATCGTTAGATGAATATTAGATATGGTTAAAAAATGCCTCCGCTAGTTCCTACTTCATACCAGATCAGTAGTAAGCGGTTATCGCGGCCTGCAGATATTATATTGAAGAAACATTACTTTATTTTTAAAAAAAAATATAATACAGGCTTAATTACATAGATTATAAACATTAGTAATTTGGAACCAATTTTATCTAAATAGATATTTATTTCCAATTAAGAGATAGTAAATCCATTTTATGAAATCTAAAATTAAATTCTTGAAAGTAGACGAGTAAATCGCAGTTAAAGGTTTATTAATCTAACGGAAATAATGTGATTGTAAAGGATTATCAAATAGTGGGCTGGTGTCGAAAAGGATCGATGTATGAACATCGATTTTCACATTATCATCAGTTAGATAAGTTATCTATGATGAAACAATTAAAAAGATAATTCATTTAGATACATTTACAGTCCAGATTCAGTTCTAGTGTAGCGACCGTATAAAATCAGTATTTAACCACTTACACAGAACCAAAATTATTTTATAGAAACCCTTATCGGCTGGATTGAATCATCCAGTTACCTGTTTATTTTGACTAATGTGATTAAATTAGCTGAACTGGATTGGAAAAAAATAGGAGTAAACTGTACAAAGCGGATATTTAAAAAAATAATTCGTTTTACATCATTGAGAGACAGATAATATAGAAAAAGAAAGTAAATTAAAATAAAGCGATTAAGAACTGTAGCTTGTATATACAGTCGCAAAACCCGGTCAAAATATTTTAATTTAAAAATTTGATAATAAAATAACAGCGCGTTCGATGCAATATTTGTTCCCAATAATGAACTTTATATAAAATAAAGTGTAATTTATTACATTACACATTTTTACTCATACCACTGCAAACAATGTAAATTATACTGTAAGAAGTTGACATTCAATTTTACAAAAAAATATTTTGAGGTTAAATTAATAATTTTAAATTTCAATTACATTTTATCATAATTACTTGCATGTCTTGTTTTGAATTAAACAATTTTTATTTAATATTAAATATGTATATTAAATTAGTAAAAGAATTTGGGAAATCACGCCCAATAAAATATCCTGTTTTTAACAGCTGTACTGAACTAATTAGAATTAAATTCAAAGGACAATATTAATAATATATATTATATATTAATAATAATATACTCAGAATTATATTACAGAACTTTCAATTTGCATAAACTTCTGTATTCTTATCGATTTAACTTATTAAACTTATTTTGGAGTATTAATAAATAACTATTTCCTTGAATGAATTTATATCAAAATTTAACTATAAAAAATGAAGGAAACATAAATGTACACGATGTGAGATACGCAGGAATAATGGGAAAGTAATGTACATACTCTCTTCGAAGTGATTAATGAAAATTCAACAGATTTTTTAAATACTACGAAATTTCCAAAACTAAGATTTTCATTTGTTTTATCATCAATCATCTCTATTTTTAGTAATTTAATAGTTTTGTAAAATAAAATACGACAATAATATGATACTTACGGTGATAAATGAGCTAAAATGAAATATTGTCTAAATTTAATATTTTTGTACTTTTTTATTAATACAGTTACGATTCACGACAAAAAAAAAACAGTTCAATCTGGGAAACATATTTTCAAAGCTCTACAGATACACAGATAGTGTAGTTCTGTGTGTGTGTGTATATATATATATATATATATATATATATATATATATACTCGTATATATATTAATGTATTGTAATACACAGTTATAAAATAACTAAATGATTTTGACATTATTTTCATACGAATGCATTTCAAACAACGTAAAGATGACTGGGAGGAATTTATTTAAATACTATTTTGTATACTCCATTTAGCACAAAATTACATAAAAATAAAATCAGAATTTTGAGGCTAAATAAATGATATAATGTAGACACATTGGCCAACAAACATACATTATTCTCTTTTTCATTTTCCACAAGTATAGAACTTTTGAGTATGATTTGTAAAGAGAGCACCTATTAAAAAAATTGTCTCATTATTTACAAAATAATTAATATATAAATTTAATAGGTATTTAGGTTTAATTAGGTTAATAGGTTTAACTCTTTCTTTATTTATTAGTATCTCTTTTTACTAATTGAATCTAATTGTATTCTAATTAGTATCTCTAATTGTAGTTGGAGAACACATTTTATATAAAAAGTTGTCTGTTAAAGTTTTTTTCTCTTCTTTATTTGCCCCGCCCACCAGAGACACGCACTGAAACAGAAACTCAGCTCCGGGGGATGTTATTGCCTCAAACCACCTGGGCAATAATACTGAGCCCGGTTATGCCATTCCGGAAGCCCCACCCAGGCAGCCGGGACTTGGGGTGTTCTTGCCACGCCTCAAATAAGGAGACCCACGAGGGGGTTCTCTCACCGGGACTCCGTACTTTACGTTGCCTGGCCTCAAATACGTTGCCTGGCCTCCGTTTACCGGGGTTTACCGGTGGGATCCCCCAGATACTGCGGTCTTAATTTTCCCAGCAGAGGCTCCAGAAGGACTCCTCGCCCGATCATCGAAAGTGAGACGACGTAGCATCCCACCCCTCTCCTAGACCGAAACCGCGTAGTAACCGGGTGCAGCAGCACCCGATCCTCATGCCACATGGGTAATTTTGGAACCTCGGCCACCACGGGCGTGTCCACGCACATTACAGGAAGAACATCTAGCCTCCCGGAGAGAGTCCTTCCTGACATGGCCAGCCTCCCCACAATTAAAACAGTGGCCGGTACAGTCTGTGCCAATACATATATTTGCCTTGTACCGCGGACGCCGGAAGCGGAAGCAGCAGTCCTCCAGGGATCGCCGCACTACTCTGTAGGCCAACCATACTATACGCACTCGAACATCTGCCAACAACTTGTCGGTGAGGATGGGCGACACAGCCACCTTTGCGACTTGTGTCGCTCCATAGGCCGGCCGCATAAATAATACGTCAAGCGTCACCACCTCCCCCGTCACCAGACGAGTACATCCACATCCTTTACCAGGATGTGAACTCGCCGACCACCCCTCCTCGCCAACGCCATTGTTAACGCCCTCAACCGTCTCCGAAAATTCTCGACTGAGTTTTACGGCGTCGTCCTCTTCGGCTAGCACCCGGATATGGAGGTCCTTCCCCTGGCCTCGACGAGCCGAGAGAACTCCAGTCTCTCCCGGCGACACGCTGCTCTTGATCTTCTAGACGTGGTCCGCATAGGACCTTCCCTCCGCCTTCACCACGACCGTGGCCGTGGGCGGTCCCTCCGGCCTCTTCTCCAGTGCACCAATCCTCAGTTGATCTGCCGACGTACGGTCACTCAGGTAAACCAGTAGCTTCCCCCAGCACATCTTCTGGCAGTGTATTCTACTAAGCGATATAAATACCGACCGAGTTGCCCAGAGTGCCCGCAGAAACAAACCTCACGGTCTACCGCAATGACTTCAGGAATGATCTCCATAAGGTTACGGATCCTGTACCTTAGCCAAATTGATGACTAGAAAGTAACCGGTTCGCCCAGCAGTAATAGACTCACCGGATAAATCGGCTGTGCTCCTCGATTTTACGTCGAGAACCTGTTTTTATGTTTTTTTATCCCATCCCCTAACCCCGGACCCACCGCAGAAGCACATTCGGTCGTGTGGGTGCCATTACCTCTAACTTTGCGGTCCACCATGCCGTCCCCGGCAGGGAGTACCACCCTATCAGCCGGGACTAGGTCCTCTCAATTGCCTGCCTCAAATCAGGGTCCCCCAAGGAGGTCCCCTAACCGGGTCTTGGTCTTTATTTTGCTGCCTCAAATCAGAGAGAGGTACCCCACAGGGGACCTCCGATCGGGACTCGGTCTTTACATTTCCCTTTCTACTCACTCCAAGAGTCCCCGCTCAATGATCGGAAGTGCGACAACTTAGCATCGCACTCCTCATGAACGGGGCTATCTAGCCACACCCTACACTACCCCACTAGGTACTATCCTCTTCTACTTTCTCCATCGCCTTCCTTTTGCAAACGTTGCCCACCATCCTAGCAATTAGGTTAAAGTTTCTAGGCCTATGCAACATTGTCTCTATCACATTATCTGGTGTTATGGCGCCAAAAATAGCCAGCACTTCCCTCCTAGCCTCCTCCCATCTAAAACAGTTAAACACCGTGTGTTCAACCGTATTGCATTGCCCACAATACCTACACTCCAGCGACCTCCTCCTCTTCCAATCACAGAGGAACTTATTAAAATAGCCATGGCCAGTCAATTCATAGGTGACTTCACCAAGTTTCCTGATCAGCCATGGCTTAATGTGCGCCATTAGACTCCTCGTCCAATTACCTCCTGACTCCTTGACCGCCTCTGCTACCACTTATCCAACATTTCCCCCTTCGCCTGACTCTTCGTTGCCCTTCTGCTCTTTCCACCGTTTAGTCCGCTACAAGATCCCACCGCGGCATCCCAGCTATCACCAACGCCGCCTCAGTCGAGACTGTACGACACGCCCTAACTGCCCCAATAGCCAAGGGCCTGTAAAGGCTTAACAATTGGTTCCGGGCCTTCTTCTTCTTCAACGCATGTTTCCATGCCGGAACCGCATACATGACGACGGACCGAGCCACCGATGCCAATAGCCTCCTTTTCGCCAAACTCGGTCCGCCAATCCAGCTCATTATCCTGCACACTGCAGCCACTGTTTGTTTACTTTTCTGTACAGCCTCGACTACATGAGGCTGAAAAGATCTCTTATTATCGAGCTAGGTTTCAAGGTACTTTGCTTAGGCTACCGACACAAACTCCACATCTCCTACTACTAAAGTTATTGGAGTCAACCACCTCCTTCCTGCCATAAACAGAAGTTGAGTCTTTTCTAAGGCCAAATGAAGAACGATCTCCTCCAACCAGGCATGTACCATCCGCATGGCTTCATTGACCCTCCTCACCAATTCATCCTCCGTTTTAGCTGATATAACCAGAGACAAATCATCGGCAAAACCAGTCGGGTACACGCCCACTGGATAATCCAAGCAGAGCACCCCATCATAGGCTACATCCCACAATGTTGGCCCCAAAACTGAACTCTGGATTACTCCGGCCTGCATCTCAATCTGAATCTGGGCCCCCTCAGCACATCCCACCACCACTCGTCCTCTTAAATAATCTTGAATTATTTAAGAGGACGATATTTGGTTAGCTGGCATTTCTCCCGCCACCACCCCATTCGGTCGCCCTAGAGCATAGACCAAATGTACTGTGCCAATAAACGGCTACTGAGCCTCGAAACAGATTTGCGACCTCGTTATCCTAATTGCTCCTAATGAGCTCCTATCTTGCGTGAGCGGTTAAGCTGGGCGCCGTACAGCACCCGCCTATGTGTCCCTACCGCTCACTTGTCACATTAAAACTAAATCGGGGAGGCGCACCCCTTGTTACAATTAAAACAATAAAAGTTACAAAAATTAAAAGACGGCAATTTAAGCCGCCACGCCTCGGTCGCTGTTTGCCAGCTAGTGTCTGTCCACCAGTTAAGCGCTTGGAGCTTTATTGGCTGATGGCAGCCATTATTTCTAGGAAGGTTTTCACCGACACGCCACAGGAATCAATTATTCCCCATTAAAATTAGCTTATACTACCGATGACGGTTGAACATCGCAACCTCATCGAGGAACTCCCACACGGTCCGACAATGCGGCTCACGCCACATTGACTCGCCGTTTATGAGCGGCCAGTTTTCCCCCTGACCTCTAAGTTCCAGGGTGGCCCGGTCTCTGGCCCCCCCAAGAGCAGGGCAGTCGAACATTAGGTGTTCGTTCGACTGGGCCTCCCCACAGACGCACAACTCATCAGCCGCTAGGCGAAACCTGAACAGATATTGCATCAAATTCACGTGGTTGGTGAGCACTTGGGCACCCGCCGCCTTTAAAAATGAACTTGAGGCATACCATCCCCCCAGATCCTGTATAAATCTATACAGAGATCTTCCCTTAGACGTGGTGTGCCATTCATGCTGCCATGCCTCCATCGCGAGGCCCCAAAGCCTCTTCCGCAGGCGGGAAATGGGCAACTGTTCGAAATTTAGACCCGGTGCATTGTGATCACCGTTCCGTTCCGGTTCTAGCCCGGCCCGAAACCGTATCCCAAATACCTCGGTTTCCCGACCTCTTCGCAACTTCCACATGGCTGCTCGAACTTTCACCACTAAATCGATTGGGAGAGCCTTTCCCAATACGGTAGTAGCCTCGTAGGAGGTTGTTTTAAAAACACCAGTGCGTACAATTAAGGCTCTGCGCTGGGCACTCCTTAAATTTAGAAGCAGTGCTCTATTTCTATCCAACCTATGCGCCCAAACTGGCGCCGCGTATGCAATCATAGACTCGAAGACACCTCGGTACACTAAGTACATTTGGCGACCAGAAAGCCCGTAGTCTTTCCGAGCAATCCTTCTAAGTTTGTGCATCACAGAGACGGCGTCCGCCGCAACTTGTCTAATGTGGTTGCTAAAAAGCAACTTATCATCAAACAAAACACCTAGGTACTTATGAACCCTTACTCGGCTGATTACACAGCCTTTATACTTAATGTGGGGGTTTCGACTGCATGATAATTTGTCTGCGCCCTTTAGAAGCATAAACTTTTTCTTGGGCACAGAAATCTTTAAATTTTGCATGTCCATCCAGCCTTCGGCGGTTGACAAGGCCGCCTGCGCTCTACTTTCCAGCTGTGGTCGTGAATTTCCACGAACTAAAAGGAGACAGTCATCGGCGAAAGCCTGGGCCGTGACTCCTTCTGGGAATGTCAACCCCAGAAATCCATCGAACACCAGGTTCCACAGCAGGGGACCGAGAACGGAACCCTGCGGGCTTCCCCTGGTGACGGATTTTTCCACAACTAGGTGCGCATCTTTAAACAGGGCCGTACGGTTAGACAAATAGTCTCGTACCACGGCCTGTATGGCTTCGGGAACATCGCGGCGTTCCAAAGCATAGAGGACAGAACTCCAACACAAAGAAGGAAATGCTGCCTCTATATCAATAAAAATAGCCAAAACATATTTGCAGTCGGCGCTTTCCACCTCGGTAAGAGCATTTAAGATGCAATCCTCGGTGCCAACCCCTTTCATGAAGCCATATTGGCCTCGATTTAGAATACAGCTCATATCGATGCCTTCCTCGAGCCGTTCCACAACCAGCCTTTCCAGCAACTTGCCGAGAACCGGCAAGAGGCTGATGGGTCGATAACTGCCGACCTCACCAGGATCCTTTCCAGGTTTCAGGATTACCCTTACCAAAGCCACCTTCCAGCAAGCCGGAAAGCAGCCCCAGTTTAGGCATCCCGTGAACAGTCTGCCCAGTGGCTCTCTTATGACAGGCAATAAATGATGGAAAATATCCGGGTCAAGTTGGTCAATCCCCGGTGCCTTCCCTAGTCCATTCGAGAAACCACTCGGTCTATATCTTCGGGTTCCACGGTCCGAACGCCAGGGAATGGTGTTTCACCCGCCCTAACGCCGATTTCCGCTTCCCCCTCCGGAGCATCTGGAAACAGAGTATCCAGGAACGCCCGGTAAGTTGCCACAGATGTTAATGTGTGGTCACGACCACCTAACCCGCACCGGACACTGGACAACACGTGCAATGGCTTCGGTCGGTAACAAGCCTTCGCGAGCTGCCAGGGATCGCGCTGCAATTCCCGCATGGAGTCTTTCCAAAACTTGAGTTTGGCTTCCTTGATGGCGTGAACATATTCGTTACGGGCGCGCCGGAAGGCCCGCAGACGCTCAGCGCGCACGTCGTTGACAGTGATCCCCGTTAGGGGGCAACGCTGGTATCTTGCCCGAGCGGACCTCACTCTTGCGCGCAGCACACTAAGGTCAGAGGACCACCATTTCTTGCCGGGCCTCCGTCTGCCTTCCACAGACGACCCCCCGGAAAATGGGGTCATGACGGCTCCAGGCACGCTAAGATCAGCGGACTGGCTGCTTGTGACGGGTCCGTCCATTGGCCTAGGCCGCCGTAGGACCACGTCGCAACCAGTCTTGATGGCCCGGCCGATTAGCTCCGCCATCAATTCCACCTCCTCCCTCGACTCCATGCTCCACCGCAACCCCTGCAATGCAGCATCGCACACCCGCCTAAGCCTGTGTCGATCCAGGCCCCTTAGGTTGTAGCGACCTGGATTTGGTGCCCTTGGACCGCCTCCGTAAGCGATTTCATAGGTTATAAGCCTATGATCGCTCACACTGGCCTCGGGCCAGACAGTCCAACTACCTATCCTTCGAAGCAAACCACCCGTCACCAAGGTGACGTCTATATAACTCTCTCCCAGTTCGCTGGAGAAAGTTGGTGGTTGCTCCGCATCATTAATCAGGTAGAGGTTCCTGGCTTCTGCGAACTGTTCGAGACCAGCGCCTCTGGGGTCTGTGAGTGGTGAACCCCAGGCGGTAGATTTGGCGTTAGCATCCAGGGCAACCAGCACTCTGGTGCCCGGGAGACTGTCCAGAATCCCGCCCAACTTCGCCAGCAAGTCATCGATACTCCATCCAAGCTGGAAGTATCCCGACACGAGTACAACATCGAGCGTACCCCTCGTGATCCGCACGACGGTGAATTGCTCATCTGACCACTGGGGCATCCAGAACACACCCAAATCGTCAGAGCCAACCACAATCGCAGAGAGCGGCCGTCCCCCACGAGAATGAATAACTTTCACCCCGTGGAAGCCGACCACCCTATCCGCGACTGCGTACGGCTCCTGGACCAAGAGGACCTCAAGGTTGTACTCCTCAAGGAGCCTCATGGCCTCGGACGTGGCTGCCCGGGAATGATGCAGATTAATCTGCCCCAGGCGTATGCGTTCGAAGTGGAAGATGTCCCCAAGGGCTTCTGACCGTTCAAGCGTCGCCATAAGCTGTGTTGTTAACAGCTCGAGCCCGTGCTATGTCGTACGCCTTACACAACCGACCTCCTACCCTGTGTCCGGCATTACTGCCTTTCACCTGGCAGCAGGCGGCGCACTTGGGTGGCGCCAACTTGGCAGGGCAGTTGGTTGCCCTGTGCCCCGGAGCGGCACAGTGGCCACACATCTCCTTTTGCGCTCGGCAACGGAGAGCGGTGTGCCCAAATCCCTGACACTTAAAGCATCGGGCTACTTGAACATGGTCGACAACTCTACAGGCCGTCCACCCAAAAAACAATCTTCCACTGGCCACTAAAACCTGCCGGATCTTTGGCGAGGTCTCGAGTACCCAGTGACTCTTCAGGGATTCCTTTCTCCCCAGCTGCCTGATCACCTTAGTTTCCCTAAGGAAGTCCTCGACGGTCATATCCAACATTGGATTTTGACCGTGGATTGCTGTGAAGATTTCAGGCTCCTCTACCCGCGTTGCCCTTGGCATATCATAAACCAATATCTGAGGCCTCCGCTCGGCTAACAGCTGAGCCTTCAGCCCGATCTTTACCAGAACTTCTGCCTCCAGCAGTTGTTTCGCCTGCCGCTCATTTACTACCTCCAGAACTACACCATGATCCCTGGTTTTCGTGACCCGGGAAATCTGGAACTTTTCCTTCCTCGGGTCCAGGATCTTCTTTAGGGTTAGCTCCGTCATTGCCGACGAAGCCCCCTGACCAGGTTTGATAGGGACCACCTTTACAGTGGCCCGCTTAATTTTGGCCGGCGCCTGTGCTGGCGGCGGCGGACCTACCCGCTTAGGCGCAGGCGCGGCTGTTATGGAGGCGAAGGAGACAGGCTTCTTTACCTTCTCCTCCACTCTCTTAATTGTTTTGTGGAGCTCGCCCAAAGCCTCACCCGTTACCGGCTTGAAACTTCGGACTCCTTCCACTACCTGGTCTACCTTGCCGGATAGTCGACTGACGACTGAATCCAGCGCAAGGTTTGCACCCTGGAGGCCTTCACACTTTAACGCCAGCCCGGTCACCAACAACGTACACTCGCTCAAATAAGAGTCGACTAAGTGGCGCAACTCCACCGCGACTCTAGATTCCTTTTTTGAGGAGATCTTGGCCCACTCAGCCCTCATCTCCTCAATCCGCCCCACACTTCCAGCCCCCGAGGCCTCCCGCCTTTTGACAGGCTTAACCTCCGGTGCCTTAGGCGCAGGAACAGATGTAGCGCCTCCGCTTACCTCCTTCCCAGACTTCGTAGGGCGCCGCACTTCTGACTTGGCGCCCCCCTCTTTGCCTGGTCCTCGCTGGACGGGCCCGGCTTTCGCCTTCACCGGACAGCTCGGACGATATGTAAGATATATAAGAGGACGATATGTCGCAAGTATGGACTGACCCTTCTTCTCTTAATTTCACTCAGGATCTACCCGAATGGTAATGAGTTAAACGCATTACACGTCCGGCAACACCACCGCCGGGATGGACCTAGTTCTCCACGCCCCAGACGCAGCTTCATCAACGATCTTCATGATTCTATTTATCGCCGCCGTAGTTGTACATCCCTTCCTAAATCCAAATTGGTTCGGGCTAAAGCCCTCCCCTTGCTCAATCCTTTCTAAAAGCCTCATGACAATCATCGGCTCAGCAATCTTCCACATACAGCTGAGGAGGCACAGTGGTCTATAACCGTTCGGATCATCCAGTGCAACTTTTGCAGTCTTCCAATCTCGCGGTAAAACACCATCCAATAAAACCTATTTGAACGCCGGCAATATTTGTATCGGGAACTTCATTGTCGTCACCACCACAACCTCATCCGGAATATCATCCAAGCCAGGACTTTTCGTCTTGCTCGTTTTCATTACAGCACAAAACAATTCCTCTTCGTAAAGAGGAATTTCTATAGCCGCAATTTCATCTACTTCTTCCTGTTGCCTCCTCGGAAACAATTTCATCAAATACCTCTGCATCACATCACTTGATAGCACGGATAGCTTCCGTCCAAACTTTCCACTAACAATGTGAAAGTTATCTCCCCACACATCTTTATCTAATTGATCGCAAAATGCTCTCCACTTTTCTCTCTTGCTATTCATTATCTCACCTTTATACCGGATTCTCATTAACTTAAGTACTCTCTGTGCTTCCTCAATCTCCTTAACCCTTCCCCTTCGGTTAGCATGCTGTAATCTCGTGCGAGCCCGTATGTACTCCGGCCTGGCCTAAGCTACCTGGAGAGACTACCAATAGACACCTTTTCTATGGGGGCCTCTTCGTCTGCAAATTATCCTCACAGGCCTTCGCCACTACCTTCGTAAGGAACTTCGGAGTAATCCTTCCTAATGTCCAATTCTTTCATTTATATGACCGATTACTTTCACCATCTCCCCGCTTACTTATAGCTCTCCTAGCAGACTTCACCTCACCCAGCGACCACGAGGCACCAACTTCAAAATATATCGCCTCGTGGTCGCTAAGTGTCTCTTCTTCCTTCAGGCCCGACCAACACCTAGCCACCTCACAAGTCCTGGTGAACAAAGGACACGTCTATAAATGACACTCCATTTATCCGGACTAGGGTTGGTAATTCACCATCATTGAGACAAATGAGTCCCAACCCCGCCATCACCTCTTCTAGTAGTAGACCCCGTCTATCTGTAACACCACCACCCCACGCAACATTCTTGGCATTGAAGTCACCACATATAACTACATCCTAACATACAGCATTTCTCAGCCTACTCAATTCATCCAGACTTTCTTCAAAGACGCCAAGCTCAACATTTGGGGACACATACACACTGCACACAAGAATATCTGCAGTCTCTTGCCACACGTGCCCGAAACCAGCACCATGTCTTACAATTGGAATATTACTATTGAAACTACCTACAGCCGTACTGCAAGTAGCATCATGCAGCCAACTCTCATCCTGCATCTTCCTAACATTAGGCTCCGACACAACCACTAGATCCACACCTCTCCTCCTCATAATTTTCATTATGGTATCGTGAGTGCTAAACTCTTGTTCATGTTTACTTGTAGTAGTCTAACCATTTTTTTGGCACATTGTACTTCTCTTTCTGTGCCTAACTTCACTACACATCAAACCCACAGGCTTCTTCTTACACTCCCTGGCCTTATGTCCAGCATCCCCACAATTTAAACATAACCCTGACCTATCAGGACCGACACATCTGGCAGCTACATGCCCAATTCAATAAAAAGGTCCGTCCTTAACCAAAAATTGCTAAAGTATATTAAAACACTTCCGGAAATTTTCCACTGACGATTCCGAATTCTAAAAATCAGATATCAAAACTGTTGATCCGAAAAAAAGCAATATAAGACAGAGCGCACAACAATACGTCTGACCGCAACAAAAAATTTCACTCGACTAAGAACCTGTCCTGCTTGAAGTCTACCATCACGTGCCAGGTACTCGACCTAAGGCACCCAAGTCAGGACGGGTGAGTGGCCAGGGTGACCAATATCTACCTCCAAGTCCAACACCTAGGCTTGGTGAACCTCAGGCATGTGTGCTGGACTTTAAATCTCAACTCCAGTGAACCAACTGTGCCAAGTCCTCTTCAGATACCCCATCTTCTAGCGCTCGTTGGAGACCACCACGCCCGATCGTTCACAGGCCATCCTGACTAGGGTCAGAGCTCACAGGCAACGGCTGTGTAGCTACGTCCTCCCGATGCACCTCCATCTTGGCACCAAAGGTCCGGCGACCACCCCGGCCACCACCACAAATGTCTGTGTGGCCTTGTTCTCCAGTTTAGGAAAGTCCTGCCAGGCAACGCGAAGCCCGTTGATGCTGGCATAACAAATCAAATCCTTAATTTCAGTTTTCGTAGTCACGTTCAAAGAGACAAGCTGCGCCAAGTCACCAATATAACTCTTAACTAGTAACCCTTCCAGTTCAAACATAAACTCCTCCCTAATGCTAAACCCCTCTAGGTCCGCTTCTGCAATCTCGTCCATCTCCACCACTACTCCTGCAGACGTCAGCGATTCCTCACTGTCGGCCCGTAACTTCTTCCCGTTCCCTTCCACGGGAGAATAGAGCCGCAGACGTCGCTTCTCCACTGGTTTTGTTCCCTCCCGGCACTCGCTTGTGTGTTCACTGCACAACAATGGTGGAAAATACACCTCATATTCGTCAGCGTCTCCGCTGTCTTCACCAATTGCAGCAGACGTGTCTGCCGACGATCGTCGTCGTCTAGTCAACGTAGTTGAGGACTTTTCAAGCGGAAGAAAGAAAAAGAAAAAGAAAGAAAGAAAAATTCTGTTATAATATTCCATCTTATTCATTTAAGGGTATCTTTAAATAAAAATTAAAAATATTAAAAGCAATTTGGCTCTTGCTAAAGTTGCAAAGCTTGCTGTACTTTTGATTGTAAAACTGTAAAACAATTTATTTTTATATGGAACAATGTTGATTGTGTTTATAAAAAATTAAAAATGCCGTTACAATAATGTATAGTAATTAAATATGTAATATTTATCGTTTTAAATTAATTTGATTATTATTATTAACCGATGGTAGTTATTGTAAAAGTATATGACTTATCAGCAATCGTCGGACTAAATAAATAATTTTAATTACTAGAAATTTGTTTATCAAATCTGCCTATAATATATATAGTAAACTGCGTAGTAAATTATGGTAAACCCGTTCTCTCAGTAGTATAATATGATTTCTAAAATTCCATTTCTTTTTATTACTTTGCCCTTTTGAGATAAAATCTATTTCAATAAACAATTAACTGTATAGACAAGTCAATTAGAAATTAGATCTACAAACGAATTACAAGAATGACTATTTCATATCAGATATTTTTCTTGATGTGATTAAATTTTTCCAAAACCTTTACACCATAAACAATCACAAATAAGATTTATTTGTAGAAATTTGTTATTGAAAATTATGTCCAGATCTTAATTTCTATTCAGCGTTTTATAAATATTTACAGAAATTGTGCAATCTTTTTTATTTGTTTTCACTCATTTAGTTTTATGATTTAGAAATAAGTCCGAATTATTTTTCAAATATTGTTTTAATAATTTTTTGATTTCTCAAGCATACTGAAATTCAAGTTTCTTTTAGAACAGTTTCAGGTTAAATTAGGAGACAAGGAAATACTACTTTTCCCAGTTATCTCTCTTAGATGTTACGGGTAGTTTTAAAGAAAATCCCTAAACTTAGAATAGTTTTAGTATTTATATTAATAAAATATAAAGGTAAATTATACATCTGTGAGGAATTACAGCTACTCATCCTAACTGTTACTGGTCGCAATGGTTTAGTTGACAATGCTTTCCAAACCTTAAGATACGTTATGTATCTTAAAATATATTATTCGAATTTCGATACTGGTATTCATTAAATTTTACATGTAAGTATAAGAAAGGAGTAAAATATGTTTTTAGGAATGAATAAGAAAACATTTCCTTCTATGAGATAGCTTTCTATCTAAAGCGGTCGTCTCTGTGAAGTGCAAGTTTTCAGATAATTTAAACGATAATTTTCATGATTTACTGGTTTAAAATATCACTGCATAGATTATAAATTCTTTCAACTGGAATTTAATTAGTAAAATCTTTAATCAACAAAAATTCTGAGTTAGTTAATAGGCATTAAAGTTTGTTTTTAAGCTGAGAAAGGACTGTGTAACAAGGTACTGCACATAACTTTTAGTGGAATTTAACTTAAAACAACTCCTTTTGTTACAGAAACACGGTTAAAAATTTAAATTGAACGGATACTGCAACCAACGAAACGACCATTAAGTGTCAGTCGACATAAATTTCTAACGCAGTGACATTTTGAATACGTACTCTAACTATTAAAAAATGAACGTAAATTCTTCATAGAAATTTAAAAATTCCACGTTATGTATCTTAAAATATATTATTCGAATTTCGATACTGGTATTCATTAAATTTTACATGTAAGTATAAGAAATGAGTAAAATATGTTTTTCCTGTTGAGATGAAATTACAGAGAGAAACATTCGAGAAACATTACAACAACAATCTAAAACAATATTGTTTAATATTAAACATGAAGTGTGTCTTTGAAGCGTGCTTTATCAGTTAGAAACTCGAAGGATTAATTTCTTGCTGTTTTTTAATTAGTTGTTCTTCTTTTATTAATAATAAAGTCTTGACAACAAAAATGTTATACTTTCTTGGCAGTGGTTATTTATTCTTATATAGTTGAAAAATAATGCATGAAAAAACTAACAAAATCTTTTGAAATATACTTTTTTTCATTTTCTGTTCCCCACCCACAATATTTTCTCTAAAGTTTTTTTTTTGGAGATAATTGCATTACTACTACGCTTAGAAAGACACAAAAAAAAGTTTGTTAATAAATATCCAATAACTAAAAAGATAGCTAGTTATTTTTGGAGAAAGGGAGAATTTGGGTTCAATTGGTTTTTTGTTAATGGTGAGATAAATATGCACTCATGTACATGTCTTAATATAAAACGAAGTTGTTTTTGCAAAACTTTTACCGCAAAAAAACTATCTTCTTCTCTCCTAGGAGACATTAGTCGCAATCTTTTACCAACAAACATTCCCATATACACGATTATCTGGGACAAATTTCATCAAAATCACTTTAGTCAGTCAAACGTTACTGAACTTCAAACACACCAACATATTACATAAGTCCGTACGAACATTACCTCCTCTTCATTTTTCGTTTTATGTTTTCCCTGGGTCATGAAATTGCAAGAAATGCTAGAAAATTCATACCCCATTTTTTTAAAAGACTACCATACTTTTCTGTCTTCAGTATAGCTCTAGAGCTTTGATACCAGCAAAGTAAAATTATCATGCCATTTTTCAGCTTTTAATTAATAAAGGACCCGACTTAAACAACATTTTTCCTGTAATTTGACTTCAAACCACTTCATTCATGCAATTTACAGCAAAAAAATGTCAATAGTTATAAATATTTTGATACAATTTATTTGGGTATTAGAAAATTTTATCAGTGTTGGGAATATTTTAAAAAATAATTTTTTTTAACGTTCCCGGCTTTTAGGTAAAAGGTTCAAACATTTTAGTCCTCAAGATTAAATTGGCCAAAAGACACAGGCTGAAAGAAATTTCAGTGGATATATAGGTTTCAACAAAAATTATTTGGTTATGAAGGAAAGTATTTCGAATTTTTATTAGATATCAGGAAAAGGCGAGCAGTACAGCGAGCTCAGTGTAGTGATAGGTTTTAGAACTATGGCTTACTCAGTGATTGTCACGCACCTTTATTCAGCTACCATATATTTAGTTCATATATATATACACACACACACACACACACAAATAGAGTCGAAATAAATACTAGTAAGTCTCCTTAATTAGGTATATGTACAAAACTATTTGAAAAAAAATTTAAATAACATAATCGTTATTAAAATGTTTAAATCAAATATGCACAATTTATTTTCAAAAGTATGATCATTTTCAGTATTTATTGGTGAGAGTAATGTGATCGTCAATAAAATAATTATGTTATTAATAGGCTTTTTTCTAAAAATGAGTAAAACCTCATCAATATAGACAAGTACAACAAAACACCTTCAATTCTGCACGAAGCTGGGTAAACAACACGTAGCTTATTACTTAGATTACATGCATTGTTAATTACTTCCAAAATAGTAAACAATGAGGTATCCAGAGGTTCCTGAAAACTTTATTACTTGTACTTATTACAGCGAGCATAACGATAGCATATTAATGATAATGAGTTCATATTCTGAAATAAATTAAGTTTAAAACGGGTGTACAATAATATAAAGTTCATCTTGAATTTACGTTTTACTATATAAATTACCATTTTTACGTATTTTTAAATACATGGACTTGTAATTAGATAACCGTCATACACTTTAAAAGGCAATATTTATTAATAATAGAAATTTAAAAAAATTGCATCCAATTTTTTTTTATATAAAAACATGAAAACATCATTAAAAAATTAAAACAAAAGCTGTCGTAGAACTCAATATTTTGTTGTAATGCAAACCAATAACAATTGGCTTCAATGAGCCCTTCGATCCTGACTATACTACATGTTCAGTTACAAACTTTTATTATCCAAAACCTATTTTTATCTTTTGAATTATTTCAGTCATTTATAGAAAATCTTCCAACGTACTGACATTAGGGAACTTTTTCATTAATCTTTCGTGAATGCCTATATTACATTAAGTGATTTCTCCAATGTAAATAAATATATTTTATAGGTAATTAACAATAGTTAAATTTCTTTTGTATTTACTTTTTAAGTTTTTTTTTTTTACATTAAACAAAAAAAAAAATGTAATTAATGTAATCTAAATTAATAATTTTCCGTAACTTGAGTAATTATAGCTTAACGATTTGAATGAAAATTAGTTAGAAATTTTTATATTTTGTAAACATTTTTCCAGAAATTATCTTTTGATTTTTTAAAAATATTTTTATATATTGCAGTCTTATAATAAATTTAGTTGACAAGTCCGTAACTCACACATTTGAAATATAGATATTACAAATTTCACAGGTTTAAACATGTAACACTTCACCGACAAAAACTTCATAAAAGTGTCACTTATGTTTTAAACATTGAGTGCTCATTTCTATAATCGCTAAACGATTACTTAATAAGTAATATAACTAAATTACTTAGGTATATTTTATAATCGCATAATTTTTAACTGAACTGAAATCCCTTTTAAATTTTAATAGTTTAATATAATTCTTTTGGGCTGAAAAAAACATCCAGATAAAAAATAAAATATAAAAATTCTGATGTGAACACCACATAATTTCCTTGTACGCTTGTTTAATTACTTATACACATTTTTTTCTGCACTTCTTTTAAACTTATTTAACTTATTTTACCTCATTTGAAAGTGAAATATATCCTCCAGTTATTTAATAAAAAAGACAGTTACACAATTACTAAAATATTAATATTAATTCAACAATCTAACCTGAAATATTAGGTTAGAATAAAAGCCCCTTTGTTACTCTTAATGTTAACACTACGTCTTTTTAAATTATTTTGAAGTAACCATCAACAAAATGGAAACAAAAACACAACCGGAGAATGTTACTAAATTTTATAGCGATATTTATTATCAAGTAAACTGAGAAAAAAATGCATAAATAAAAGAAAAATATGTATTTATACAGGTGAAATGGAGAACCAAATAAGTCCAAACTGGAACACCGATTTGAACCATATTCCTTATGTGAATAGTACACTGTTTACGGGTCTTCATCACAAAATACTAAGACGCAATATTCAATTATACTTGAGAAAAATCAGATATTTCACTAAATCTGATGTGGACACCCATGACTTTCTTGTACGCCTATTAAATTACATATACTCATGTACATTCTTAAAAGTACAGAAAATTTTATTTCACTAAAAACTTATGGTTTTTATTCATAATTTTTTTTATTGTTATTGAATTATTATTTATTGTAAAACTTTTTTTTACAATGAGATGTTAACCATTATTAATAAATCAATATATTGAAATTAAAAAAAAAAGTTAAAAAAAAGGAAATGAAGTCGAATTCAAACAGATGTGCCTTCCCCTAGTGTGATAAAAATATTTCTTTAATTAAAATTTTATTTGGCTATAATTCTTAAATGAAATCAAGTACCACTTATGATATATCGTTGAAAATCTCTCGATGGAGCTTATTACTACAGTTAAGAAATCGTCCAGAATCTAGAAAATTTGGATTTTGTGCTTTTTCGGATATTTTTGGTCAAGTCGATTGCAATCAAAATGGGAGATGCACAACTAGATGTGACAACAGTCATAAATCCTAAATTTCAACCTCCTACGGCTAATCGTTTATGAGTTTTCCTAGATATATACGTACGTAAATCCCAAACCCCCTCGGGGAAGACACCCACCTAGTGACGTTCCGGTCGCCCCACCAAACCCACCCGTTCCTACCCCTATTGGGCTTTAACGGGAGTCGTCTATCGCCCTCTGACTTTTGACATCTCATCGTAATAAGTCTGGCCTCGTTGGTATGCCACCGATGTAACTGCCTCAGTAGACATTTGCATCGGTGATTTATTAACTCAGTTTTCCCTTCGCTGTATGCCTCGTCCGGTCATCTTGAATATTGTACATCGTATCCCTCTGAACTAGCTAACACAGATCGCAGAAGCATGAATCCCGCGCCTAGTTTTACTTATATTCAGCCAATTTCGTGAGTGTCTCGTAAATCGAGGCAAATTAAACACAACATACCACCAAAGATGTTGATCGCAACAAAGAAATTTAGTCATAAATTCCCTTTCTCTACTTTAGTTCAAACCCCAAAGACAGGTTGAATTACGGACTCCGGTCTGGTCCAGTAGGGAGAGGCGGACACACCTTCTATTCCCACTCGGCTCCACCACAGAGTCCCGCGTGACATTCACCTCATAAACCATCGTCGAGATGCCGCTACGATTGCATGGGATTCATGCTCTCGGCACTGCAGCGCCATCCGGCCGACAGTGTCATATGCTCAACCTAATCTGCTCTCATCAAAACACCGCTAAACCTCATGGCTGCATGGAAACCCATCCCCATCGGAATTGCAGTAGCCGTTCCGCCGACAGCTTATATAATCAACAGTCACCTCAGATAGAACTAACCGTGGAACGCTGCCAAAACGCCTACCTTCGGCCAATCAAAGTGTACAGACGGACCCTAGCCACCCAGGTTTCTCCTCTACTAGATCCCCTCGGCCGCCCTGTGCAGGGCGAGGAATCGAAGGAAGCCAGCAACAATTGCCAAATCTCTGCGAGTCTGTTAGTTGACTTGCAGATTAAAGAAGGAGTTTACACTCTCAAGTTCCCTAACAACTCTGGTACGCTCAGCTTCGTACCGGTGACATACATACAGGACATGGTCCACAGTGTCATCAACTCTACAGTCTGGACACAATCCGGAGTCAACCAATCTAAATCCAGCCAAACTATCCCTAAAAGAACCATGTCCCGAAAAAAATTCAGTAACATGCGGATTGGAGGAAACCCAGTTAATCAATCGCAACTCCCTAAAAAATGGAAAAATACCATGCGTGTATCGACCAGTAGAAAAATCGTTCCACGAAGCTTACCAAGAGTCAAAAATTTGGTCTTCAATTTCTTGCATACGCCCTTATGTTAGAAGGCCTCACTCCTTGGAAATATACCGCTGGCTACGTTCCGTAGCCAAAATGTCAATGGGTTTTATGCCGGTGATCACAGTGATTGCCTCTCGCTAGACAGTTCTGTAGCCACCGACAACAGCTAACAGTAGAAGACGCTGGGCTCGCAATAGAATATCCCAATGTAATAATTGGAATTGTAAACAATGAGCCCAGGCGGGCGAAGTGTACAACAATATTGCCTCACAGACACCTTTGTAAAGAATACACAAGGTACGATAATGCAACTCCCAATGGGGATGAATGAATCTACGGACATCGAAGAAGGCATCGATGGCCTTCTTCGCTTCAAACTGGAGGTGCTCCTTGAATTGAAGCTTCTCATCAAGGATAACATCCAGATACTTCTGAACATTAACATACCTAAACGGAAGGCCGTCCATCACAACCCATGGATGACGGATTGCACCTAGACCATCCTTCAAAAACATTATAGTGGTTTTCTCCGCACTGAAAACCATCTTATGCTGAAGACACCACCACCTTAACACCTTACATGCCTGTGTCGTTCTGATCTTTATCTCGGCACGCGAATTGCCGTCGACCAGCAGCAGCCCATCTTCGGCATAAGCCACGATGCGATAGCCACGGGGCATCCGCAATTACATAAGAGAATCGAACGCCACGACCCAAACGAGTAGACCTAAAACACTGCTCTGTGAACAACCTTTAGACAGGGTCTTTCCTGATATAACTTGAAAGATTTCTAATCTCATTTAGCGACAATCACGCTGCTGCAGTTGAAACAAGGCAGATGGCCACCACAAGTTGTTGAACGTCCTGGATATGTCCAAAAAGACGCCGAACACATATGTACTCGCTGGCCGAAGGCAAATCCAAGACCCTAAGAAACGCATGTTCTGTGCTCTTGCCGGCGCGGAAGCCATACTGGCCGTCCATCAGCATATGGTTAGAATAACCTACTATTAATGCGGAGGTACAAGACCGTCTCAGAAACCTTACCTACTACAGGCAAGAGCGTCAGAGGACGGTAAGAAAAACTTTCAGTGCGTTCCTTGTCGCCAACTTTGAAGAGAAATTTCAACACACCACGTTTTTAACCCGCTGGGAATTGCCCAGCAAAAAGCTACCTATTAAAAACCATACTTAGAGGGCAAATAATCACGGGAAAGGTGCAAACAAGAAACTCCATTGTGATACCATCATATCCAGGGGCTTTATTTCTAGCCAGGCTTCAAATTACTTGACGTACTTCCGCCTGAGTAGTTCCTGAAGACAAACGTCAGAGCGAAAACCTACAACTTCCCTTCGGACACATATAGAAAAATGTATTTTTTTCGATAATGTACAAGTACTCGATAAACACCAACCCGTGGGTCTTTATTACCCGGCTCTTGCACATACGAGCGCCAGAAATCACGTTTAGAAGACTTACCCTTTTGAAAATACTCGTCCTCTTCCGACGATAACCCACAATCAAGACTGCACGCCGGTCAGGTTTACCCGCATGCTGAATGGCGCTCCTGAGCCGTGGCACAGTCCGCTTCATTGCAGTCAATTTTCGAGGCCACCATACAGCTTCTCTCTCGCAACCCGTGCTTCTGGGAATAGAATGTTTAGTGGCTTCAACTACCGCAGAAGAGAAATTCTCTGCCAGGTCATCTAATGCGACCTCATCCAGACTTCGAGTAAAAACTCTTACCCTCGCCGTAAGAATTTTCGAAAACTTGGGCCAATCCGCTCGCCTGTGCAGAAAGCGCCATATGTGAACAGGAACGGCACCCCTAAAGATATCACGCAGCCCACCTACCCAATCAAAAACTATTAGCCGGTGATCGCTTTCGCAATCATCGACTACCGACCAATTCAGAATCCTACCGGGAATGTCCTTACCAATGGTAACATCAGTGTTGGTGCCATGGAAGGCCCTCCGCAAACCAACTGCACCGCCGAAGGTAGTCAATTCGCCGGCTACATTAAAAACATCAAACTGATAATGCGCGATGAAAACTTCGATTTATTCGCCGCCATTGTCCATGATACCACTATGCTAATGAAGCAATTTGCATTCGCATCTACTCCTTTAAATAGGATGACTTCTATAGACTTCTTGCACAGCACGGCGGATTTGCTATCACTTACGAAAAACTTATTCCAGACTGAAAAAACCTGGCAGGTCACCCTTAACCACATACGCGAGCTGGAGAAGAAGATCATCGAGGCTCCGTTTCTCAAGAACCTTACCTAACTCAATGTGGACCGCATAGGCTCCCTGGGCATTAAGTTGTCTGAACCTAACCATGGAGAGAGTTGAAGTACATCTCAACTGCTCTCAAGTAGCGGACAGTCGTTGGCTTATGGCCCTCCTCGCCACAATGCGCGCAGACCGACGCATACTTACAGAACTTAGCCCTGTGCCCAAACCTATAACACTTGAAGCATCGTTGCACGTCGAGCTATTCCTTGACACCACAGAATGCAGGATGCAACGAAGATTCGTTCTGCTGACACGAACTTCTGATCTCAAACAATCCGTGATACCGTGGGGTATCACGCTTACATCAGTTTTGAAGACGAGCCTACACTGATCCTTAAACGTAGCCTCGTCCAAGTCAGTGTTCTAATCTCGGATGAGAGACAGAACCTCGTCATCGGAGAGGCTCCGTTCGATGTCATATACAATGACACGGGGCCTTCTTCGACGCTTGGGGTCTACCTTCTACACAAGCTTCTTGACTGCCGGAGACCTCCCGCAGTCCTCTTCCGGGCAGTCCTCTTCCGCCTAGACTTCTTCACATCCTGCAAACCTTCCATTGCCGAAGATTGCCTAATCCTGCCCGACCAAACAAGATTCTAGCTTCTTCCACCTCTCCACTAGGTTGGGCAAGCCCACAAACGTGACAACTGCTCGCAGCGAGCACGGACAGCCGTAGACCTTAAATATTTTCCTGTCACACTATGCACCTTTTCGCCGCTACTGGATCGGTTAAGTGCAATACGTACAGACGTACGGCAAAAAACCACGGATTACTGTTCTCGTTCTTAAAAGAACGCGAGTAGAACTAAGGGTGTTACCATTTAGTTGTTACGGGGACTTACGATTAGTTGTCGTTGCCACCTTGTAGCTGCACTTAGGCGGGTGCCCAAACAAATATTCAACTTGTGTGGCGTGCACAAGCGGTGATTGACGAGTCTGAATTTAAAATATGCTTTTGTTGCTAAAGCACTCAAATCCAATTCGCTCAGAACTGTCGAAGGTACACATACGACGAACAGCTCAAAACACATAGAAAGAGAGACTCAAAGGAAAGGCCACTTTGTCGTGTGACATACTTACATACAGACGTCACGCCGAAATTAGGCAAAATGGATTCCGAGATGGTTAAAATGGATATTTCCGTTAAAATCGGAAAAACGAAATTTTTCGCGATTACAATACTTGTTTTACTTCGTACAAAAAAAAAGTAAAAATGAACACTAGCGTTAATTTTCTATTACAAAATTTAACAATTAATTATATTTCTACGCTAACATTTTTATTTTTCTATAAGTCAAAAAGTTAATGTGAAATCCGTGTAGCCATGTATATATATATATATACATATTATATTATAACTGAAAAAATATACGTATGAACTTAACATTCTCTGATGAATTAATTGACACCTACACCTTGTTTCGCTTACTCAAATAGGCTTGTACTTCACATACTTTTGTGTTTCCATAAATAAAATTGACTTGACTATAATCAAAATTAATCTTTAAGTTATATAAAATTTGATTCTGGTGTTTACAATTAGATAAAAATTATTTTATAACACAGAAGTTAAGGACAACAAAGAATAACACTAGTGCTTTTACCAAAGGTTCACATTTTTATAGGTTAATAACGTATTTTAATATTACTTTATATTATGCAATTCTGAAACGATGCTGCAGTAGTAGATAGCCCGAAACTAAGCATTAAAGGTTAGAGCCTTAACTACCAGTATAATTCAGCATCTCTTTTAACAATACTCATGGGATTATGATCATGGTGCTTACGAGTCATGTAAAGAATTATTCTGAGAATTTTATTCTAATCATAAAGTTTTATATCAGTCATAATTTTTGTTTTAACTTTCCCAGTTTTTGTTCTGCACGAAGTTAAATTACTTAAAAAGAGGTAATTTCAAGGAATAAATACTTTTCTTTTAGTAACCATATGGAAGAAATGTTTTTAGTAACAAGCATATATTTCTATAATTTAACATGATAGAATTTTCCAGGATTACTTTATAACCAAAACGGGTAACAGAAAACTTTATTATGGATCTCAATTTTCAAAATGTTTGAGTTTAACTAAAAATATATCTTCCATAAGTACACAATTTCAGAAAAAATTAAAATTGAATTCACATCAGAAAATGTTAACTGATATTACTTAAATGTCTTCCTGTAATCAAACGTTGTTAATTGCCAATATTCATTTAATAAAGAAAATTTCGTTCTTAACTATACGCAGATTAATAATGTAAATCAATCACAGATAATCTACTTTTAAAAGATTATTTTAAATTATGTTTAAAGGATTCAAAATGCAATATCATTAAAAGCGAATAGTTGTAATATAATGCTGGCAGAGACATTGGTTTATTTTCTCTGCCTTAAAATTGAGCTTAAATTTTTATTTGTCTGCTACTAAAGTTTATAATTGATTTTTTTCTTGCAGAAAAGTGTATAAAAAATCCTTAAGAAGCTGGAAAGAAAGGACTTAATTTCTTTCATATAAAGAGCTTAGAAAATCTAATTCTATAACGATTCGCTAGACACTAAGACGAAATAAAAATTATAAAATATTTACACTTGCCTAAGTATCTTGTCTTTGAAGTTGAAAATATAATGAAATGGTTCTACAAAATATAATTATATTAAGCATAATAAAGGAAAATCTAACTGTAAAACAGTAAATTAGGTTGAAATAAGCTAATACCACTGTGCAGATCTTGTAGTTTTCTTAATTTTTTTCTGATTTGAAGCATCACAGCACTAAAGAACAAGTATAATCATTGTAAAATACGCTGGAATGACCAGCAGTTATAATGGAAATTATTTTTCTTTCACGATTTAATTCCAGTTAATTTGTATTATGAAATAAGCTCATTTCTTAATGGGATGATTAAAAAACGTAGTTAAAGTCCAAAATGTTGTAACATTATAGAGACCCAAACAGAAAATGACAGTTGAAAAACCATGAATGTCATAATGAAACAAACCTATTGAAGGATTAAAAAAAATCTTAATTTTAACTAGGCTTAGACTATTTTAAAAAAAAAATATCCTAATAAAATTATGATTCGTTGAAATTGGGTTTTCAAGATGGTAAAACAGTAAACACAGTTGAAAAAAAGAAAAACTTTTATTGATTTTTTATCTCACTAAAAATGTTTCCAAAAACTCAAACAGTAATGCAGAAAAGTCTTATACTAATCTTTTTCTATCAACTAATTTATAAGGTACAGAGACTTTTATTTTTTGAAATAAATGCTAATGAAAGTTTTATTGTGTATAAATATAAAGCCATTTTTTAGCTCATTATGGTACCCAACGATTGCAGAATTCAAATACTTTGGATTTAACAATCGGTGATGCATTCATTTAATCATACCAATTTTGTTATGAAATTCAATGTTTTAAAAAAGCAAACATTGCGTACTAGTCTACAAAATTTCAGTCATCAACAATAATTGCGTATAATAGATCAGATGAACGATATATTAAACATTTTCTTATTCTTCTTTCCAGTATTTTTTAAATATTTTGTACGAAATTAATACTTAATAAACTCACTTTCTAAACACTTTAAAAATAAATATAAAATCACACTTAAAATGATTTACTATGTTAAACAATTATTTAGCATCAGAAATTGGTAACTGGTTAACAAGCATTTCTCCTGCCACCTTTCCTCTGTGTCACGTAATTGTATAAACCGGAAGTCCATCCGTACGAAATTTTACACAAATTATAATATTAGATATCTACAAATTTATCTTGAAAATTAAGTTACACGACTTTAATTAACAGAATTGATTAAAATGTAATTATGTCATATCAGGTCTCTTTATCGTCGAAAGTCATCCAACGTTAGTCTTCATCCACGACAGTCTTAAATAAAACTAAAATTTTCTTCGTACTTATTAAAGAAAATAAACTTAGTTATAATAAAATAAAAATATCTAGGAGATAAAGCCCCTTCTTTACGGACGGTAATTACTAATTTTTAAATTACGGTCCAACGAGAAGTTACGTGTACTTTCAAGAGTGACATCGTCTTGTTTTACTTATAGACTACACAGGAATTTAGGATACAACTACTAGAATGTTGAACTTTGATTTCGTCAACCGATAACGGTCAATTTGCTAACCTGGATAAAATTTTCCTTCTCCATACATTTATTATTCTATAAAAAATATGAAGTAATATTTTAGTAATCTATAATTTATTACTACATAAATTAAGCATTAGTTTTAGAAATAAATAATTATAGAAATTAATAGATTATTACAATCAATACAGCTTACAATTTTCGCCACAACCATGCCTAAAATAATACGGAATTTCTGTTTTTTTGTTTTATAGAATTAAAAAATCACCTCATTGCATTATCGTTGTCACTCCACCTATGAAGTTTCTTTAAAATAAAGACCATATTTTATATTCAACTTAAATTGTCTTTATCCTCTCTTTTAATTTCCAGCAGAAATTAGTTTTCTTAAAGCCAATTACTTGTTTTTCTATTTCTTTATTATACCTTATTTAACCTCCGGTACCACCATCAGGTATTGCTTCAGAGGTGAATGGCAATTTTTGTAGCGTGTAAAAATGCCATGCCTGACTGGGATTCATATCCGAGACTTCCGGATGAAAGGCCGAGACGCTACTACTCGCACCACGGAGGCCGGCTCTTTTGAAGTAAAAACTTCGTTAGGCGCGTTGTGCGGAGATTTTGGGATTAACTTTTGCATGGGAAAAAAAAGAGTTGACCGTAATCAAAAATGGTCACGAGACGCTAGAGCTATATATATTATAAATGGATTAGTTCTCACAAAATACAGCAGATGGCGTTGATGTGTGACCGCGTACTTTAAAATAGTTTAATATAGTTTTTTTTAAAATTGTTGGTTTTAGCTAATTTTTAATTAAAAATTGTTTCAAATTTTTAACAATTAAAAATTAGTTTGAATTGATAAAATATTTATTTTTAGCAGTAATAATTTATATTAATTAAATAAATATCTACTTAATAATTTTAACTATATTCAACTAATCTCATATCAATCAACACCATCTCTTGCATTTTAAGAAAACTAACAAAGACCAGCACTATGTATATTGTGCATTCTAAAATTCTAAATACATGCAATACAGTACATTAGTATATTCTAAAAAGAATGCAATAAATTGTACTTTTGTAAATATATATACATATAGGCAAAGTACACGCAACGCGGTGGAAAAGCATAAATTTTATACGCCATTCGGGATATTCAAAAGAATAAAAATTATTTTTTTACATTTGAAATTCCTAATAATTTACTTATGGTTAATTCACTAAATTTTGTTATATATTTTTATTAGGATAATTCAATTATGGAGGATAATGAAGATAGTAGTCGGAAGTCAAATAACAGTCAGAAAAGAAATACAGATGAAGAAAGCGATGATGATACTTATAAAATGAATAAAAAAGATGAACGTTCAAATGAATTACGAAGATTACGTAATCAGCGATATAGGGAAAGTCTAAAGAGAAAATTTTCAGAAACAGACGTGTCCGATAAAAAAACCAGACAAAAAGAATTATCGAAATTGCGTTCCAAAACATATAGATATAAAAAAAAACTCTTGATCAAAAACAAAATATTGACATAAAAGAATCCTTTGAAAAAAATTCTCAACGATTTCGAGATAAAACCAGAAATAAAAATTGCAAACAATTCATACTTCACAGATTGCTGATCCATCAAAGGTTGATGTTCCAGTTATTTCAGAAAATATAAAATTGCAAACAATTCATACATCACAGATAGCAGGTACATCGCACGTTAATGTTCCATTTATATCAGAAAATACAACAAAAGTTAAGCATTCACGCATTCCAGAATCTTCAAAATTCAATTCTGGTAGTGATTCCGACTCGTAATATTTGGAGATGCTGATTAAACCAAATTCTCTAAAAAATAACATTTTAATTTCCAGAATCTCATTTGGAAGAAAGACTTAATTTTATTTTGTTATTTTATTTAAGAAAATCGGGTGAGCTGTTCTTGAAAGTTCATCTTAAATGTGTATTACTTCATTCTTTCATAAGTAGATGAAAGACGTAGTTTAGTTAGCGATCTTTAACATTTTATAGAATAATTTTTTTCTGTAAGTTGCTAAGAATTCATTTATTTCGATACTGAGATTGTATTTCATACAAAACTAAGAAATCTCGTCCACAAATTAAAATTTCTGCTCATTACCACGTTACCCCATTATCTCAGTCTTTGTCCCAACTGCACACATGCTAAATGAATCAATTTTAACCAGATTCAGCAAATTTAGTCATTGGAAATTTCAGGAATGTTTATTATTACTTCACTTGAAAAAAACCTATCAGTGATCTGTCTTCCGTTTAAGAAAAGTAAATTAGTGGCGTAATAGAATAAACTTTGCAAGAAAAATAATAAGACAGAAGGTTTGACTCACTTCCCGTTTGGTGAAACAATCTTTATTTTAACTTAAAAGTCCAGGGCTATATTTGAACAAATTATTTGAATCAAAAAAAAAAAAAAAAAATTTAATCAACATACTTTGGAATAGCTTTACTGTTTTTTTTTTAAAAAGAAGTGCCTGAGAATCTGTAGCTGTTCCCCATAAAAAAAGGAAACTGAAACAAAGGAAATGAAGGAAATTTTTAACTTCTATTTCCTCTTTCTGATTCCACAGAAAAAAGAATGTAGTAGAAATCCATCGATAGCGTGCATGATACGTCGTTAATTCAATACAAAAACGTTCTTAAGCGCCTGTAAGCCTATCTTTGTCTATTTTACAGTCCCAAAGCTGTACTTGACAAGCGTCACGTACAGCTTCGTACAGTTTGTACGTGACAAACGGACTGCCCAAGGACTGTTAGTGAATCTCCAATGATATTATTACTGTTAGAAAAGAATAACATGTTTTTTTTACTCTAAATAGTTACTAAAGTAAAATACTTTAGATATTACTCTAATACATACATTAATACTCTACGATTAAATTCATGTTCTAATTATCCGACTACTTATCAGAAATAAGATTACGCATTGTTAATTTAGAATACACTTTCTAATAAATCGTTGAAAAATTCGACTACGTGAAAAATCAGTAATAAGAATCTTTAAACATATAAGAGTTCGTCTCCCTTGACGTTTTAAAGTAATTTACATAACTTTGTTAAAACAATTAATAGGAGAAGCTAACAGTTTCAGCTAGGCAGCAATCGTGTGGTACCATAAACTACTAAGCGGATCTTAGAAAAAAATTTATTGAACAATTTACACAAAAACATAATTATTATAACATTCTTATGCCACGATGTACGATAAAAATATAGTTACGTTGTGGGTGCTCTAGCAGGAGAATTGGTTTAGGTTACGCCCATTCGTCATATCAAGTTGCATACCGGTCACTTTCGTGTCAGCGTGTGTATTAATTTGGTGATAAGAATGTTGCTTAGAAAAGCTGAAGAAAGAAGTTTTTCTTTCTTCCGACAAAACTGAATTATTAATATTAATAAATTATTTATACATTATATATGTATATAATTATGTATTCGGTATATATTTATACAGAAATTTTCAGAAGAAAATTTAATGGTAACTATAGTCATAGAAAATCTTTATAACTGATGAATGCTAAGGAAATTACCGTTGAAGCTAAGACCAAACTGACATGACAGCAGTTTTATTTTCACCAAAAACAGTGATTTTAAAAAGAATGATTAAAAAAGGATATTTTTGATAATTATGATTTAAGAAAGGGAAATTATTTAAATTAATTCATACTTAGGGTTGACAAGGGGTCTGTCACATGTTTTAAATAATACAGGTTTTTAATGATCAACTAATAATTGACGTAAATTAAAAATAAAATTTGAAAATTATAGAATTGCGTCTTTTTATAATTAAGGGTCTAAAACTAACTTAAAAGCACCTGAACTGAAAACACAATTTATAGTAAAAGTTTTATTGGCCCTTATGAAAAATAGAAATTGAAAAAGAAAGGATTGAATTTTCAACCTCTTAAATTTGACATTAAAGGCAATAGAAGCACTTTGAGGGAAAAGGGAGCTAAACTTACTGATCAATATTACAGTTTTAGTATTTCAATATTAAGATGTTTTTCTTACTTCCTCAGCTAGAGATCAGTATCAGATAAGAGGCAAAAAGGGTCGTTTTCTAATTTTTGCTGAAGATAAATTGGATTTTTCCAAAGAAAAAATTCTGTATCATTAGTTCCAATTTTATTTACGTTATTTTATTTTTACTTGACGGCTAGAACAATAAATATTCGGAGAGAAAATAATCTGATGTAGACAGCACAAAACTTCATTGTACGCCTATTAAATTAAATTTACACATATATTTTTTTTAAAATGAAAAGTACTTCTTATATTTTTCCATATTTTTTTTTTTATTATTATTAAATTATTATTCATCATAAATTTTATTTTACAATGAGAGGTTAATAATTAATAATAAATCAATATATTTAAATTAAAAAAAAGTTAAAAAAAAAAAAGAAGTCTGATTCGAACCGATGTGGCTTCCCCTAAGATCTAAATATCTCATTAATTAATATTTTATTTGGCTATAACTCTGAAACCAGTAAAAATAAGTACCACGTATGATATATCATTGAATATCTCTAAATGAGGGCACTTTTTCTTACTGCAGTTAAGAAAAAGTCAAAAATCCAAATTATTGGGGGCTTTGTTAGACAGTCTTGGTTTAGTCGATTACAGTCAAAAGTGGAGGTGCACAAAAATATGTTATAACAGTCCTGTTACGTTCCACTTTTAGTTGTCTGGTGCTGCTACCTATCGAGAGCTAGAGCTTCCCGGCGGCTAGCTCTGATCATACGATGTTGTACGTCATGATGCCATAAGAAGCGGTCATGATCGTACAACCTCTATTCATTAGGCGCCCGAATTCTGCCAAGAACAGTCATTTTTTTCATTTAGTCCGGAT